>NW_026251929.1:1800000-2383718 GCF_025331425.1 Radiomyces spectabilis
GAAGTGCGAACATGACCCTGTCATTGTCACTACTGTAGCGCGTTTATTCTGGACCGATCGTAAAATCGAAAAAGCGAGAGCTTGGTTCCAAAAGGCGGTCCAAATCGATCCCGATTACGGTGATGCATTTGCTTGGTGGTATAAATTTGAATTGCAATATGGCTTGGAGGTAAATTTGTTGGACACAATTATGAAAACAATCAATGGGATGGTTTTGTTTATTTATTAATTTTGATGGGTGAATAGGAACAACAAGCCATTGTGATTAAACGGTGTATTGCAGCTGAACCTCATCATGGTGAAGTATGGCAATCCACAGCAAAAGATGTAGCCAACATTGGACTCAAGACTGAAGGCATTTTGAAACTTTGTATTGAGAAACTAGATGCGCAGTAAAAAGAAAAAAAAAAGAAAACGTGAAAAAAAACCACTATCTAGACATCCATTCCATGTAAAAAATAAGTCAAGAAACGACGCAGGTCGGTCATTCCATTTTCATTTTCCCCTTTAATCCGTTTTATATACGATTCTTTTTTGTCCTGTGAAGAGTGGAAACGATTAGAAAGATAATGTTTGTTTTTGGTCATTACAATGGCTGATTGGGACGGATGACGTTGGATACAGTAAACAGGGCCAAGTAGTAAAAGCGAGATGTTATTTCACGGAGAAGAAAGGCTGTTCTTTTATTCGCAACGGCAGAAGTTTTGGTTTAACAAATTCATATAGCTTTCGGACTTTCGACGTCACGATCATCTTCCCCACAGTGTGGACTAAGATCTGATTTAATCATTCGCATAGCCGTTTGTTTGTGGGCGCTGTCGACGTAATGCGTCGGTGGTTCAGCGATCGCAGGAATTCTCAGAGTAAAGTTGCTGCCAATCGGTCACTGTGTAATTCGGTACAACATACGGGAAAATCACGTTTGCATAAAGTAATCCCGCAGACGTTTTTTTCCATCATGTTCCTCTCCGATGCTGCCATCAGCCATAATACAAGTTACTCCAGGGGCCACAAAGATGCATCGGTTTTTGGAGGGACTGACAAGGACGATCGCGTCGTAACCGATCACATAAAACGGGCATCTTGGAATAGGAATAGGATGGCTTCTAATCTCTTGCTGCTTTTCTTACTTTGTACTTGGACATGATATGCCGCAGTTACGGTTCCTCATTTTCTCTTTGCCAATTTCGTTATGGCCTGTGTGGTCTTCTGTTTGTTCCAGCTTCTTTCTAGTCACCCTATCCAACGCAGACGTCCATAATGCCACTTGTGGTTTCCTTCCTCCCTCATCAATATTTTCATCCTTAAAGTTATTTTGTTACGATCATTGCCGCGCTTCATTTTTGAATGTCTCCTTATACAGTGAAACGGTTATCTCCTCCATCCATTAATTCATCACTCGTGAAATTTAGCTATTGTCCCATCTGCAACAAGAAATGATACGTCTTTTCTTCCTCGTCAGGGAACTTCTTTTATTTGCATGCTCATGTTCGGACCGCTCTTTTGACGTCCGCACAAATAAAAAATTTTGCGAGCGTTGGTCTCTTACAAAAAGAGAAAAAGAAAAATATATGCATGTGCAACACGGATAACGGATGGGTTCCTCAACGACGAATCCGAGATTCCATATCAGTCATGGTGGCTTTTGCCATCTGACCCGCTTCAAGGAGGGAAAAAGATGGAATAAATATCCATTTCCTACTTTCTTTCAAAGATGAATGTCTTTTTTATCAGTGTTTATATTTGCCTTGAGAAGGCGATTCTGCTGCATCTCGTCACTTGATTTGTAATATTTTTTCACGCTAACCCATTGCAAACAGGGCATTGAAATGATCATACTGAAATACCTTCTTTTTTAGTGATTTATTCAACGTCATGAGATATGAATGAGGCAACATGTCAGAATTGGCCCCTGCTATTCACTTTGCCACGACATCTTCATAAGCTGACATCGAATCGGGATACAAGCAGCAATACAACAAACAAAAAGACAGAAGTGCTCCAAAGCCGAAAGAAAAGAAAATGGGAATTAATTGCACGTTGGTGTAAATGAATAGGGAGGATACTTATGACCTCATTAAAAAAAAGTGCTTTTTTTGAGCAGCCCAATACGCGTTGTCTTCAAATAACAACATGGTAACTGTGAACCAAGGCAACACCGGAGCCTCAAAACGATGATTGGTTGCTAGTTTTTTTTTTTTTTTTTTTTTTCGAGATTTGGCACCGATTCCCGTTGCCATGTTGCACATGGCCCCTCTCTTCTTTCCCTCAGCATTCCGTGCAGGTGGATTCTTCACCTTTTTTTTCTTTTCAACTTTTTTTTTTCTGTCGTTTTGACACATTTTTGGGAGCACAGAACGATCCATCGGGTTTTCACTGCCAATTTATTATCGACAACCAAAAAGATATTTGATGCTTGTTGCAGAAACATTTCACGGCTACATTGAAACTACCCAAGATGTTCTCCTTATTTTTGAAGGATGTCGACGCAATCTGTTACCGAGAATAGGCCGACGGTTACAAGAAAGGGAGCGAAAAATGATCCGTTCGGGGTCCGTCTTTGTGTTTGATGAAAAAGAATCCGGTAGGTGAACAAGAAGACTGCTCCATCTTTTAAAAATGTTCTTTTTCACACCATTGGGTCTATGTCAGGCATCAAACGATGGACGGACGGACGAGTGTGGAGCCCTTCTCGTATTCTCGGCAATTTCCTCATTTACCGAGAACTCGATAAACGGATGGCAGGTGACAAGCGATTATCCATGTCAGCCGCGGTACGGTCGATGAGAGGGTTAGGCGATGCACGCAGCCGTAGCTACAGTGCAGATCAAAATTGCCATCCTGGGGATGTATCCGAGCGCTGCAAGGAACGCCACTTGGTGGGCAGTCTGTCTGATTCGTATCGATTTCGTCAAGATGGATTGATCAAAAAGACCATGTCCATTATCATCAACGGAGTATCACAACATCTTGTTTCTTATTATCATCCACAAGATGTCATGAACAGTAAATTGAGAACGCCCTCCTCGGTGCCTGAGCTTGCCTGTCTGGAAATCTCGGCCGAATTACTTTCCAAACAAAACTTTCGTATACCTCCCATGGTGGAACCTATCATGGATCCTCTCGACAGTGGAGCTCACAGTCCACTGACACCCCCAGACACCTTGTCCCATTTTGCAGGTAAGCGATACCTCATCTATAACCAACATTCCGTTTTTCTTTGATGCTGTATATTCCCCCTTTTTTTTCCATTGAATGATAATCGTGCGTTTTTCTCCGTTGTCTCTGAGTTTGAATTAACTTTTTTTTTTTCTCAGGCAACTTTGCGTCAGCATCCGATCGTCGAGGGATGCATCCTCTTCGCAGTATGTCCTTAGGTTCGGGGACTTTGTGCGAGTCTTACGGTGGACCTTCGTATGGTGGGATGGGTCCTTCATTTTATTCGAACGCAAGAATGGATCTGGACATGAAATTACCGACGTCGAGCCTACCGTCATTCCCTCAATCCCCACTTTCAATTCCGACCGTGTATTGTCCCACCAGCACCACTGGGTTTCCGGGTATGCCATCGCCTTCCAGTGTTTCATCATCTCCCAGCACACCGATGCTGTCGCCCCTACGCTCCACCTTCCACGCTTATTCTCCCTATCCATTATCCTCCATGTCATCCACCCTTCCATCTACGCGATATGATGCCCTCAGTTACCAGCAAGCTAAATTATCGCACGAGCCGCCGTCGTCAAATTTCGTGTCAAGCACAAGCTACTGCGGGATCTCGTGTGAAGAAAACAACAACGAATACCTACCTCAATACGAACTGAGTCCTAAGCTTGATCAGTTATTAAACCCGATCCATCCTCTTCATTCGTTCCCTGCTCCCACGGAGTCTCATCCCAGTCAGACTTTACTACATCAGTCCATATCGATGACCTCCGATTCACCATATACGGATTATGCCGAGAGGTCCATGATTTCTAACGAATTCTGCAATGTCAAACCTTCGTGCGATGCACTGGAGCACCGGTCATTATCATTGCCAACCGTAGTGCAGCAGCATGGTGAGACAAAAGGCGTTCTCGGTAGCACTATGCATCATGATCATTGGCAGCATGTTTCAACGTATATGGACACTCCGCATGATGCCGTCGTTTACAATAACAGTATGACCGCTGCTGTTTATTCACAACAGGAAATGGCCATGACAGACGACCCACCATACCCCGTTTGATATGTGCCTCCACCAACAATTTTTCTTTTTCCTGACTTTTCTGTACTTTTTGTTCTTATTTTTTTTTTTTTTCTCTGAAAAGATTTTATGGTATTCCCTTATTATTTTTCTTTTATTGTTTCGTGTCAAAAAATTATGTTCCTTTTTATGGTTGTAGTACTACAAAAAAAAACTAGTGTTTTGTTTTTCTTTTGCTTTTCTGCATTGGAATGAAAATACAATATATCATGGTCAACGAAATTATTTCCACTCGAATTTGCTTTGATGCAGTTGGCATGGTTTCAAATATCGTAACATGCCTTTACTGGTCAAATGACCACTTTGCTTTCAACCGATATAGCTTTTGAAAGGCACAAAGGGTGATACTGAAGAAGCGAGCAGAAAACATACATTCATACACAGTTACTTTATTTGTATTTTGCAGGGCGAAACAATTATTTTTTTTCCTGAGATAAACGCAAGTACAAATTTTCATCCATCATATGCCAAAAGCGGCTATTTGCGTAAACATATTCCAGTGTTGAACATGACACAACCACGTTGAAAATTGGAACAACCATAGATACGAGCGAGCATTAGATGAATGCTTTAAATGGCTCAGACACCCTGCTATCGAGCAACGCAGAGGCAATTTCCCACATAATGAATGCATGATTTGTCTCATAGTTATCGTCACAGCAACAGGCACTCAGCTTTGTTACTCTATGGTTTACACAATAATGAATAGTCAAAGAAAGATATCAGACAGGATGCAAAAAATTTATGAATGGGATGAATGAAGGGACTTTTTGGCAAAAAATGAAGTGGTAGTTCCAAGCGCAGTATAAAAATAGGCAGATATTACAGTTCTCTTACAGGTCGAACACCCTGTTCTTCGTTATCTTTCTCGGTATCGGTATCTTTTCGCTTTGTCCATTCGCCATAAATCCAGACCAGATCATCCCAAGCAAACGTGTCTAACCCTACTTGTTTCAGATCCTCGGTTCCGGTGGCATTGTGCATCCAAGCAATGAATTTCGTGAGATCTCCACCCTGTTTCTCAATATGATCGTACTCCTCCTGCAACTGCTGTTTTTCCTTCTCATGCCGTTGGCGTACAATGTCAATGGATGTCTTCCATCGCGTGGAAGTCATGATATACAACGCCCGAGTTATGGCCAGATGAGCTACGTGACAACGCATGGGGTTCGCTTGACCCATCATGATAGCAGCTATTTGACGCCATACCCGATAATCAAGCTTCCGTGTCTGATCATATTCAATCAGAGCCGATAACGCATCCCTGTCTCGTCCACATAATGGATAGAATCGTCCTTTCAGTAACAAAGTGCCCAGTTCCATCGTAGGCTATCCGTTTCTCAGGTCAGCAATGACGGTGTCAGTTGGCTAATAAAAGCAGGGACTCACTTGTTTGCGATCCAGCATTTGTTCCAGTATATCGTAACGACCCAGTTTTGCCGCACAGTGAGCGACGATCTCGGACATTTCTCTCGTATTGCTGACTTTGCATTCCTTGCTGGATTCAGCCACTCGAATGTAAAGCAATCCCGTATCGAGCGCTCGATCGTAGCGTTTATGAAGATAATCGTATTCCACCGCATTCTTTAATTGATTGGGACCATGTCGATCGAGCATCACCTCCTCATGGTTCCTTTTTGTGTAGAACCACTATTGTTTCGATCGGGTTAAATGATGACATTGACGGTGAGGAATGAAAAAAAAAAAAGTAACTAACCCCTTCTGTGTCTTGCTTTGCAACATAATCAATCTTTTCAGGCAGCACTTCCTTTTTAGCGGCTTTTTCGTCGCTGCTGACGAATATATCATCGTCAAACTCGAAGCTTAATATGGCATCGCTTTCGGTCATGGTGGTTCAGACGAAAACTATGAAAAAAAAAAAATTGATGTCTCTTTGCTTCTGTGGCACTTAGCACGAGAAAAATTTTCATTCTGATTGGTTGTGTGAAAAAGGCTTTTAATTTTTTTGATGCTGACCTTTTTCTGCATTTGGCATTTGGACATTTATCTCTCTCAGAGTGGTCATAGGATTCATCCATTCATGGGTTTTAAAAATTGTTCAACATCATCTACGTATAGTAATTGAGTACATAATAGGTATGCTCAAGGCTACTCTTAATGTATAAACTCCCCTAGTTCAGCGGCCATAGGCTCCAGATACCAGACCCTTGTCGTTTGACGAATGCTGTAGCCCTATTATGGGTCACATTCCCCAGTTAAACGGGCATTGAATAAAGAAAACTAGGGTGCTATAGATAATTCATTGGATTGAAATACCCCACTTTTTCAAAAGCATATAGACACAAAAAGTTTGAATAGTTCGTTGTTCCCAGATGAATCCGTAGACATAACGGGAAACATATGCATCTTTCTTTTTGCATGCCTATTGCTTATCAGATGCTCTATGAAACGCTTTTTTTTGCTACTCTTATGCAAACATTCATCTCATAGCTTGCATGCATTGTTGACAGAATGCGCATACATAAATAAGGTAGGCGGGAATGATTACATCTTATCAAGGCATGTGTCTTCTTCGTTTGTGTGCAAATGCGTGGGAGGAGAGGGATCTTTTATGCCCACAAATACACTTTATCTACGCATACAATTAATACTTAAGTGGAAAGATTCTCTGTATAAGGATAGTAAGACAGTTACTTAGCTGCCGTGTATCCGGATGGAGGATATGGTGAGATTGCGCGTACCTGATCCGGAATGCGGTTGGGGGAGGGGGGGATTTAACTGATTCTCAGGGCTCCATACAAGCTATCAGATCATTTGGGCTTTTATGCCCGACTGTTGTACACTGAAGCTGATGATTATCTGTTGGAAACACAGAAAGTCTGGGAAACCGGTATCGATCGTATTCTTTGCTCGTACCACGGGACGCGTCATCCGAAATCGGCGAAAATGGCGCTCTTTGGCTCCTAGGGTTACTTTTGCCTTGATTTTCTATTGATTTTAAAAATCGGTGAATGCGCCTAAGTTTTTTGACTGCAAAACAAATAGATTTTAGTTATTGTCAGGAATAACGGAAGTTAGCACATGCATCGCAAGTTACAGTTAAGAAGAGGTAAGGTTACATCGCGCCCCCGTCTGAGCTTGGAACACCATCGATCAGATAAGAAAAAAAAAACGATCTTCGCTTGTTTACTGATTTAGACCGCCGGTACGGCAAATAGGAACGTGGATTAAGCATTTTATACCGCAAATAAAACCGTTTAGAGTAAAAAACCATAAAAAGATCATCCACCCATGAGGATATAGATGGGAAATGGCTGGTCGGTTTTAGGAAAACCGTGTAAGAAATTTTTTTCATTTCCGTGCCACCTATGCAGCGATCTAATGGCTATGTTTCCAGTTCAGCCGTTGAATGCCCGCTTATATGATGTCAGATAATGAAAACCTGCGAATCGTGTTTATGCGTGCAAGTAAAAGTCATGCATGTGAAAGTATTCTAATATTTCAACCGTCGATGGTTCTTTTTTATTTCGTTTGCAATTCAATGTGTGAGTGGGTTATGGAGAGGAACAACATGCATCAAGCGTATGGACCCGGATAAAAATGATACCAAATAAAGTTCTTTTTTTTTAGGCTTATGTACAGTAAAAAAAAAAAAAAAATAATAAAACTTTTCCAGTTCAAATAGCGTGATGATCGCGAGAGAAATAAGTGTGGACCACATGAGTCATTGTATTACGGTTGCTTTATCAGATTACGCAGGGGATATCTGAAAACGATCGGCTATACAAATGTGCATAGATAGTGCATGTTGGTTCGACACACCGTGGCACGGGTAACTATTGCACTCCGTAGCCATGATCGTTACACGTATGCATAGCCATTTTGGAAAGTCAAGAATCAAGGGAAAAACTGCAGAGCCGAAGATGGATGTGGATCTTTTTTTTTGGACCGGGAACCTTGAGTTCTTTGCAACAAAGAATCGGATTTTGTTACCGTGACCACTGCATCACTGATCCGTGAGTATAACGGTGGCGGTTTGTCGACCTATTTTATCTATCTAAGGGATGTATTTTTATTACAAATTTAGGAAATGGTGGTGTAGGCACGGAACAAAAAGGTTTTAGTGCCAAGACGGGATCGCCCGTGGCGCGATAAGTTCATTTACACTAAATAGATCGGAAACTACTGAGGCTAGGATTAGCGTATGGCGGCCATGGAAAATGGTCATCTCACTAATGGGAGAACAAAAACGAATAACAAAAAAGCAAGGTATCATTTTCAAGTGTAACCTTGTAAACTTAATTAAATGAAAGTGTATAAAAAAAAATCTGATAAAACTAAACAGTTTGATAATCAGATTTTTTTTTTCGCTCGTAAGTATAAGACGACGGTTGACTGCGGTTTCGATTATCTGCTCTTCAATTTTTTTCCGCTTTTTCTTTTTCTATTTACTTCTTCTCGTTTGGCTTTTGACCCTCTTATCCTTTTTTTTCTTTTTCTTTCCTCTTCTTATCACGCACCATGCCCGCTCCGTCTTCTACAGCCAAGAATGCTCACTATGCCAAGTTTGCTACTACTTCGCGTCTTATCGCTTCTCTGACCACGGAAGCATTGGTGGGAGCTTTCTATGTACCGGCAAAATCCTCTATGTCTGAAGTGACGGGTCTCTGTATGTTATTGCGAAGCACATGTGATCCGAAAGTCTGCCCGTCATCTGTCGAATTGTCGGATATTTTGGCTCTGGTTCCCTTGAAAGGCGTTCCCATTCTTGCCGCTGATAAGAAACAGTTTGCTTCACTGAACGGTATCACATGCCCGAGAATCGAACTTGTGGATGGCTGGGATATGCTTCCTCACATTTACAGTATCTTGGAAACCGATGATGCCAACGAGACGTCGGTGTTGCCCCCGCTACCGGAAGCTCAGCTTGTCCGTGCCGCCACCCAGGAAACTCTTTCCCTTGTCTGTCGTGGTGTAAAACTCCACCAATTGCGGGATGGCTTCGATGCAGTGCAGCTGTGGAACCAATTCGCGGCTGATTATGGAGTCAACCACAAACTGAGTGAGCAAATTGCGCAAGAATTGGGAAGCTCCATGTTGCATCAAGGTAAGACCAAATCCGAATCTTGATCATTTCCCATGGTCCAAACTCATATATCGATTGCGATGTAGCACACACGTATGACCATCCCAAACCGTTGCCTACCCTTGCTTCGTCTACCATCCACTGGGAACAAGTCATTCTCGAAGGCCATGCCACGCATCCCGTAAGTACCAATCCACCCTCCGTTTCGATTGTCATTACACAATGGAGCCCTAAACAGGAAACTAACATTCCCTGTTGTACTACAGATGCACAAAGCCCGCAAAAGCTTCCCTCCCATGCCGCCTTTGAATCCTGAGCATGTGAATTTGGAGCAACCCAAGTTGCGTTTGGTGGCCGTGCCGCGAACTTCCATGAAAGTGCGTGGTGATTTTGACGCCTTATCTGCGCCTTTGGTTGACATCATGTTGGGCAAGGGAAATGATCAAGTCACAGGTCAACTCCGTCGCCAGTACGCCGATCATGTCCTTATTCCCATCCACGAATTGCAAGTGCCCAATATTCAACAAAAATTCCCTGACGCCGTCGTGCTATCGTCTCAGCACGAAGTACCCGTGTACAGCTTGACTTCCATTCGATCGGTGGCCGAGCCGGATATTCTCCCCGGTCTGAGTGTCAAATTGTGTTTAGGTATCAAGGTATCTTCCGCGCTTCGCACTATTACTCCGTTCACTACCCATTTTGGCCCTGGTTTCTCCCGTGACGTGGTCCCCAAGTTGAACTATAACCACAAGGTGTTGACGGTGGAACGTGAACTGGCCAGTGCGTGCTATGTTCACGAGGATTTTGATGTCGCCAAGCATTGCAGCTGCGTGCTCCGTGAAGCAGTGGAGTATGCCAAGGATAACAACGACACCATTGTGCCTTGTGCTGCTTTGGTCGAGAAGATCCAAAAGCCCGATACCGATGAAACCTTGGTTACCCATGTGTGGGGCTTGGACACCGAAGAGAAACGCATTGCTTTCTTGGACCGCTACATTAAGATTGCTCTTGAAGCGTTTTTACCCCCTGCATTGAACAATGGTGTCGCCTTTGAGGCCCACGGTCAGAACACGCTGGCGCGATTTGACCGTGAAACGGGTGAGCTCAAGGGCTTTGTGATTCGTGACTTTGGGGGTATCAAGGTCCACCGAGAAACTTTGAGAAAAACCACAGGCACTGATATCGATGTCATTCCGGACAGCTGCGTTGTTGCAGAAACCTTGGAAGAGGTAAATTGAACGAAGCTCACAAGATTGGATTGCTTTTTTATTTCCCAGACACTTACCTAAGCCTTTTCTTTATCCAGGTGTATAAACTGATTTATCATACCCTGATTCATTCCCAACTTCAACGTCTTATTCGTGTATTGGATTTGCATTACAACGGTAAAGGATGGGAGCTCTTGAGAACCCATATGGCGGCAATGGTGCCCAAGGATCACCCCATGTGGGCCGTGTTTATGGACAGCACAAAGGTACCCGGCAAGTGTATGGTTCGAATGAAGATTGAAGAACTTTACCGTGACGTAAGTAACCATTCACACACCATCAGCGGGGAAAAAGAAGAACGACAAGTATCAATGGCCGATTATTAATGCCCTATTTTTTTCATCCCTTCTAGTACATTTATAGCCCAGTGCCAAATGTCATTCATTACCGACCTCAGTCAGTGGAGGATTTTGCGTAAACAAAGCACTGCCATCGAATTCGCTGAACATGATTACTTCCTATCCCCCGACATTACACTATCATTTCTTTTTATTTTTACTTCTTAGACACATTGGATTTTTTTGTCTAGTCATATTTTCCATTCTGTATTTGTTTCCATATGCTCACTTCCATATCTCTTACACAGTCAATAAATGACTCCTTATAAATACTACATTGAGTTTCTCTATATAAGAAGGGAAAACAAAATAAAACATGGTGTCAATAACATTGTCAATAACCATGGTCCAAATAGGTAAGCTCTAGCTGCATATGGAAATAGGCCCACTGTCACAGTGGAAACCGAAAAAAGAAGGGTGGGGCGGAACTTTTATTTGGCACATGAATTGGATTGTCAAGGCGAAACCGTATTGGCGCGTTGATAGATGAGCTTAAAAGTAGGCAATGCAATTCCCACACCAAAAATAGAGGAGAATGGAAGATCGGTGAATGGCCGTTGCAGTCAAGGCACGGAAACCGAACTTGAGGGTTTTCGTCTCTTTGGACGCATGACAAAGTCAGGTGACCGTGGAGAAATTGTTCGGTTTAAGGTTCAATCTTGAGCTACAGTGCCTTGATGAAGTGGAAAGGGGATTTCGACACGGTGAGAAAATAAAAATAAGAAAGGAATATACGCCTTTTCTTCTCTTCTTCTTTTGTTTTTGTGTTTTTTGTTGTTGTTCTTTGTTTCATTCTTTTTCATTGTCAAGAAAAATATTCTAGTAATCGATCATGGCTGCTGCTGCATCTCGTTCTCGGGTGGTTGGACTTTTGAAACTTCTTCAGTCGAGTTCCAATAGCTGTCCTTGCCACTCTCATGCTCACTCGCATTCGCACGGAGCTACAGGCGCCTCCTTTTCCAACTTGTTGAGATACGGTCGTCAATATGCCAGTGCTCAGGAGAGCACCGATTATGCCTTTGAAATGGCCGCCAGTAACATTCGCTTTGGTCCCAATGTGACAAGGTAAGCTTTTCATGTCCTTTCTCTTTTATCTCGGCTTCGTTTCCGCTCTGAAACTTCTCCGGTCTCACTGTTACCGTTCAATCCTCAGTGAAATTGGTATGGATTTGAATAACATCCAGGCAAAGAAGGTCGCCGTATACACAGATGCTACGGTAAGTTTTTCTTTTTCGTCCATGCTGCTCGAGAAACCCGAGGAGAGAAAAGAAAGTGCGCCATGTCCTTACTGACATTGTCGCCATGCTGTCTTACAGATTAGTAAGCTTCATCCCCTGAAAGCGGTTATTGAATCATTGGACAAGCACAAAGTCAACTATGTCGTGTATGACACCGTGCGTGTGGAACCTACCGACACCAGTTTCAAGCAAGCCATTGAGTTTGCTCGTCAACATGCGCCCGATGCGTTTGTTGCTGTGGGCGGCGGCTCCGTCATCGATACCACCAAAGCTGCTAGCTTGTACAGCTCACATCCCGAAGCTGATTTCCTCGACTTTGTCAATGCGCCCATCGGCAGAGGCTTGCCTATTCGTAAGAAGCTGCCTCCGTTGATCGCAGGTAAGCTTCCGACTGGTTTTTTTTCTTCAGACTAATTGTCAAAGATGGCTAAACTGGGGACTGTGTAGTACCTACCACGGCCGGTACTGGATCCGAAACCACGGGCACGGCCATCTTCGATTATGAGCCTCTGCATACCAAGACAGGTATTGCTCACCGTGCTTTGAAGCCTTTGCTCGGCATTGTCGATCCAATGAACACACGAAGCATGCCATCTCAGGTTCACGCCTCCAGTGGTTTGGATGTGCTCTGGTAAAGTTGGCAACAAACGCGTTTACAAAAATCGGCTTGTCTATCAACCAAAAACTGACTTGAGTTTTATTTCTAAACTAGCCACGCGCTCGAATCGTACACCGCCTTGCCTTACAATGAACGATCGCCTCGTCCCAAGGATCCTATCGAGCGTCCGGCTTACCAAGGCTCCAACCCCATCAGTGACGTGTGGTCCTTGCATGCTTTGAGAATGGTCGTTCAGTACCTCCCTCGTGCTGTCAAGGATCCTGAGGATTTTGAAGCCCAGAGTCAAATGTTATTGGCCGCCACCTTTGCTGGTATTGGTTTTGGCAATGCAGGCGTCCATTTATGTCACGGTCTAAGCTACCCCATCAGTGGCTTGAACAAGAACTACAAGCATCCCGGTTATGAAGTGGACCATCCCATCATTGTAAGTGAATATTAATTCCGCTAACCAAGCACAAAACAATCCTAATGAGACCGATTCTGTCTTTTTTTTTCTGCTCCTACTTGTCCTGTGTCATCAGCCTCACGGTAAGCCATGTTGGTTTGAGGTGTACTCTAATAGAAAATGACTGACGTATTTTTCTTTATCATCCTTTATATTACAGGTGTATCTGTGGCTTTGACTGCTCCGGCTGTTTTCCGATACACGGCTCATGCTTGTCCTGATCGTCATATTGATGCGGCGGCGGCGTTTGGCGCGGATCCTGCCCACATCAAGTCATCCATGGCCGGTGAAGTACTTTCGGAAAAACTGACTCGTTTCTTCGAGGATCTTGGCGTTCCCAATGGTTTGAGCGCTTTGGGCTACGATTCCTCGTACATCCCCTCGCTGGTCGACGGTGCTCTCCCTCAACATCGTGTCACCAAATTGGCCCCTACCCGTGAACCAGCACGTGAACAGTTGGCCTCCATTTTCGAAAACGCTATGAAGAACTACTAAAACATTACTGTTTCTGTCATTAAAAACAAGTTGAAGCTGATAATGAATGGAACAAAACAAAACAAAAATCAATTAATTTACACATTTGTCTACACACTCATTGGCGCGTAGTTAGGATGTTCATGGATGATATTAACAATTTCCAATGGGCAAAAGACACAAATTCGACATTAGTGTGAGACTTGATTCCAGTAATTCCATGGAGAGCTGTAGGCAGTCGTCCAACGCTGTAATATCAAATACTGAATCAAATGAGGGAAGGACATCTCGCTATTGAGACTGAATATGAAGGAATTCAAAGAGACGACTAGTGTAAAAAGACATACGATCAACTGAATAAGTAGCAGTAATGCAATGATATTATGGCGGATTCTACAGCAAGAAAACAAAAAGGGGTAGCCATTAGGAAAAAGAATTTATCGGATATGTATTTTGACAGTATTTGAAGCAGCAAAGGAAAGTGGTTTGGAGCCACCGGCTGCTTTTACAAGATTAAACCGAGATCCAGCAAAACGGCAAGGGCCAAGGCGTAATTTACTTGCAGATCATTGGAAATGACAGAATCATTTTGGACCCGAATGATCCATTCACGGTGAATTAACGCAATTATGACGATGATTTACGTTCAATGATCGTATGGATGATCATTCATGTTAAATATCGCAGGTCATCAGATTGGCATATACGCTTGGACCATCTAGACCATTGGATCTCATGGAACGTAAATGTGATAATAACGCGAAGGATAAGAAAACAAGTAGCGGGTAACGACAATAAAGAAGCGATTGCGTAATCGAGCGAAAAGGATACGATCCTAACGTTCTGCAACGGTCTATTGTTTTCCTGCCATATGCCTCTGTACAAGGTACCGATTCATCGAAGATGACCTATTTCGTATGTTTATGACTCCTGCATCACCAGCATTTGTATATTTACAGCCGCATGGCTAGCATGTTCCTGGGATATGCCGTTCCGACAATATCCATCCAGACCATCAAATCACCTGGATCATTCCTTCTTTTCACCCATCCGATTTGGAATCAACGAAACGGACAAAAAACACTAGATACTTATTAAATATACTGAAAAAAAAGGAGACTTATACATAAATATGAAAATCTTCAAAATTGAGCCTTTTTCAGCTTATTGTAGAATACAGAACATTCAGACAAGTATGTCCTGCTTGACCTGGGATGTGGAAGAAAAAGATCTGTACACCAGATATTTTCAGCTGACCTCCCCCAAAGCATCGGCACTTTGTAGTGAGCGGGAGAAACACTGTCCATGAAAATGGCGGTCAAAATGTAAGCATCGACATGATTTTCGGTTGATTCGGATGTACGAGGATAGATTAAGATTTGGACCAGGAACAGTAGAATTAAATGCCTTGGGCTACGGATGCCATGGCATTTGTTTGGCATAGTTTTAAAATGTTTGTAATTACTGTTTCTGTACTGGGAAAGAAGGACATGGTGGTCAAACTGTCATGATGGAGCTGACAGTCGCCATGATATCAGCATCACTGAATCAGATACCGGCATTAGGAGGCCATGCTTCAAAAGGGGAAAACAAGGACAACGCAGGAACGGATCTTTTTAATGTAAGCTGTTGCGTTTTTGCTTCATGGTTTCTTCGCTTCTACGGTTGGAGTATTCGGCTATAAATCCTCACTTTGTATTCAAATACCCAACGACTTTTTTTTTTCTGGCCCTTCCTTTTCCTTTTTTGACTTTTGATTTTTTGCTTATTTTTTGATTTAAAACATCGTTTACTGGTTTGCTTCGTCTCACTCTTTTAGCTATCCTGTTATTCCCGAATAACTTTTTCAGGATGAGGGATGAGCCAATAGTGATTGATTACACCCCTGCGCCGTTCCGCCAACGAAGCAAAGAGATTTTACATCGCTTACCTCAGCATATCCGTGCGTACACGATTAGTATTTTTCCAATATTCCAGTGGATCCACCGATACCATCTTTCTGTACGATCGTAATGATTAACTGCTCTTTCTCTTTCGGCAAAGCATTCAAAAGCGACCTTTTTTTTTCATACGAGCTTGTTTTTTCTTTTTATGTAGTGGCTTGTGCAAGATGTCATTGCTGGCATCACTGTAGGCATTGTCATTGTGCCTCAGAGCATGGCGTATGCCAAAATTGCCAACTTGGACCCACAGTATGGTCTTTAGTAAGTGTTTGAATTGAATCATGGCATCACGCTCCCATTCCTATTTTTATTTTGGCTTTTTGGACCCTATGCCCCATAATATTCACATCATCTGCGTAGTACATCGTTTGTTGGTGCCTCCATTTATTGCTTCTTTGGTACATCCAAAGATATCAGCATTGGACCCATATGTAAATACAGAACTTATTTTTCCTTTTAACCGAAAAAAGGATCGACATGGAGAATTTTTCCCATTTTAATGCGCAGTTTTCTGTTTACTGTAGCCACTGTATCGTTGCTAGTCGGACAATCCATTGCGGCAGTGGCCCAAGTGCATCCGGAAATCGACGGGAATCAAGTCGCGGTGACGTTGAGTCTGTTGGCCGGTATGATCACGATTGCAGTGGGTTTGATCCGCTTAGGTATCTTTGTCGATTTGATTCCAGGTAAGAAGTGCCAATGGAATGGTGCCCTTTTTTTTGGCCCTCGTTTATGCATCAATAATATGCGCTCTGCATGGAATCATAACCGGATTTGGATTAGAACCTGCGATCGCGGGATACATGACAGGTAGCGCCATCACCATTTGCGTATCACAGTGGCCCAAGCTTTTTGGTTTGAGCAGCAAAGTGAGCACGCATAACCCTCCGTACCTTATCGTGGGCTACTTTTTTGCCAACCTAAAATACACACGCTGGGACGCCGCATTTGGTATCGTCAGTCTTTTGGCTCTCTACGGCATCAAGTTCGCATGCACTTATTCCAGTCGACGATTCTCGAAATGTCAAAAGCTCATCTTCTTCTTCAGTATTATGCGCAATGGCCTGGTTGTCCTTGTGGGTACCCTGATTTCCTATCTCATCAATATCGGGCGAAAAACGAGTCCCTTTTCCGTCATTCAAGCGGTCCCGGCCGGATTTGACGCCATGGGCATTCCTAAATTGAACCCTGACATTATTCGTGAAGTTGGTGGCACATTACCGTCCATCGTCATTATTCTCATTCTCGAACACGTCTCGGTGGCCAAATCTTTTGGCAGAATCTATGATTACGCTATCGATCCCAGCCAGGAAACCTTGGCTATCGGATTCAGTAATGTGATTGGTTCATTTTTCGGGTAAGATGGCAAATTGGATCGTCATGCAGCTTACAGCCGAATTTAATCCTATTGGGTGTAATGACGTTTAGGGCATATCCTGCCACGGGTGCTTTCAGTCGAACGGCTATCATGGCCAGATCAGGTGTGAAAACGCCGATTGCAGGCGTCTTTTCTGGGGCAGTAGTGGTACTCGCTTTGTATGCATTGACGCCGGCTTTTTACTACATCCCCGAAGCCGTTCTATCCGCTGTGGTTATTCATGCCGTGTCAGGTCTTGTCTCTGGACCAAAGTATCTGAAAGAACTATGGACCGCCAGTCCAATGGAATTCCTTATCTGGGTGAGCGCCGTTATGGTTACAGTGTTTGTCGACGTGGAAACTGGCATTTACGTTGCCGTGGCATTATCATTTGCTTTACTGTTGTACAAGTTGGCTCGACCGCCGGTGAGAATGCTGGCCAGACTGCCCATCACGTTTTCGCAAGATCCGCCACATCCGAGCGAAAAAAAAGCCAGCATGGACGACATTATGCAAAAGCATTACATCTACGTTGACGAAAATGACGCAAATTTTCCGAAATGGTTGCAACCTTTACCGCCCGGGATCCTTGTCATGCGACCTGGTGACTCGATGTTGTATCCCAATGCGGCTCACATTTCGGAAAAGATGGTTGCAGAGGCGAAAGCAAGGACACGATGCGGTAATCTCGTGGAGATGTCGAAAAAAGATAGCGAGAAGCCATGGAATCATGTCACCAAATCGGACAACGGCAAGGAGTTGGCCAAGGACACTGAACTGCCCATTCTCGAAGCTGTCGTGCTGGATTTTTCGGCGGTGGGCCGTCTGGATTCCACCGGATTGCAAGAACTGGTGACGGTTCGAAATGTGCTGGATCGCTACGCAGGTCACACCGTCGAATGGCATTTTACCAACCTGCAAAGTAAACAAGTCCGATGTAAACTTGTCCAATTTGGGTTCGGATCGCTTCAAGTCACCACACCTTCGGGTTTTGGCGCCATGTCATCCACATCTTCGTCATTATCATCCGATCAAGACCCCGCTGTGCCTCACGGTCATCCACAGTATCAACATATTTCTTTCGAAACATCAAAAGAAAAAATCGCCCATCGACCATTGACTGATCCCGTTACACCAACGCAGGATTTGGAAATAGGCAAGCTGAATGACTTTTCCCACCCCACTGCCCGACCGATGTTCTTGGACTATTCATCTTCTCATTCGAGCCATAAAAATCATGACGTCGATGATCGATCAATCCAGTTGCCACGAGATAGATACCCTTGCTTCCACTGGGACATTGACACGGCCGTGAATTCAATATGCCAACGCTGGAAAGGCGATCCTTCCTTCTCCTTCGCCGACGTGGATGCTGTATAGTTAGCTATAAAAGGACCTTTACCGTGTATTCTTTCTGTTCATTTTTTCTTCTTTTTCCCTTTCTTGTGCTGTAGATTGTAGTAAATAACTGTACGGAGTATGCCATCATTAAAAGAACAACTATTCTTGACATCAATTTTTTTTACCCAGGGTGACGAAATTGGTCTCCTTTCGATACTTGAAGCTCAACGCTTACGAAAGCCTGCATTTCCTTAAACAAGCCGGAATATCACATGTCATTTGCAAAACATGATGGTTGCCTGATATGTGAGATCCAGAAAAAGAAGGTTGAAAAAAGCGGAGATGGGTTTGTTCAATGATAAACGAGCCAGTCAGTGATATGACTGGCAATGGACCATCAGCTTATTCGAGAAAACGATCAATGAGAGTTCCACAAAACCGATTCGAACAAAACAACAGAGAACAAAGCAATAAATGGATGATATATGATAAAGATAAGAATCAAATGGGAGGAACTATAAATATTGAATGTCTCAACATCCTATTGTAACGTAACATAGTACATCCTTTTACGTACCTTCTTTTTCCCTGTCCTTTAATGCATACTTCATATTCACTCCTTACCATTACCCTAGCTATTGCTGCCTGTGCACTAGCGCAGCAATGTGAGCATTCTATAATTAGCGTCAGAGACAATGGAACAATAACTCACCATCCCTGTTTTCATTCTAGCTGCTGTCCCTACTCCGGGACCTATGCTCGATCTTCCGTCTACGGATTATCCCAGCGTCTCCAGTTTCTTCGCCAATGGGGGCGAAGCTAAAATGTCCTCCGTGGCAGCCCAGGTACATTCGTTGTTTTGAGATGCTTCTTACGCAGCCACACAAAATTGTTCAATTGTTTACCTTCAATTTTTTTTTCGGATTTCTCGCCAGATATCCGCGTTTGCGGCCAGCCAACCTGGAGCGGCTGGAAGTTCTTTGATGAGCGAGTTTGCCGAAGCAACCAAAGCACTACAATCAATTTACCAGAATCCACCTGCTGCCACCAACGCACCAACGCCAGCTTCATCCAATTCGCCCGAAAATCCGCAACCTCATTCGGCGGCTCAAACAACGCTAGAATTCAAATATTACACCGTGGCCATCGCCATTCTTTTACTTACCACTGTAGTCATTTTTGCCTAATTGTTATCCTTGAACAAGACCGTGTTACCCAATAGTAATATGAGACGATATCTGATCGTGTAACGCACGCTCTACCATGCTGAAAATGGGAAACGAATGGTTATGTGTTACCCTCGAAGAATGTCAGAAGATCATGTGCACCATGGCACAAGAAAATGATTCCAAACTGCTTGGTGTCCTACCTGTCCTATTTGGTAAAAAACAACCACCACAATCTTAGAATTAGAAAAAGGCGATAATTTTTTCGTTACAAGAGGATCTTATTCGTGCAAAGTTGGAAGTAAATTACAAAGTTGGCTCGCTTCATCGGAGTACGCAGGTTGTCAGTGGAACTTCAATAGCATGAACAAAAAGCAGGAATTATAGCGTTTGCCTTCACGAATGAGCGTTACAACGCTAATAAACAGGCAAAAATATCTTCTTTACAGTGTTAAGGTAAAAAAAGAAAATTGTTGTTTTAATATTTTATTAAGCTTGGGCGCATCAAAGCTCAAATTTGTTAGTAAAGCGTGCTCTGTGTTTGTCCACAAAGTCACTTGCGCGCATTTACGCTCACTTTCCTTGGCGTTAGTTTGGATCCAACATGAGTATTCGTTGCTGACGGAATGCAAAACTCAAGTCCACATTTGACCGAAGAATGAACAACCTGATTTGCTTCTTACTCTCTTGCCAAGAAGCCTGCTCTCAACGACCAACAGAAGACCAACGCTCTGTGAGCCGATGTTCGGATCTTCTGAGTCCAAGTGCAACCCAAGGTCCTACTGGACAAATTTGCACAACAGCAATATAAGTCCTATTATTTACTGTACACAGCAGTAATTTTGTCGCAAAAAATGCATATGGCAAAGCGATCTGCTCGTGTTGACTGAACAAAATTTACTCTTGCATCCCTTTCTCCCATTGTCCATTGGTTTCATTCCCGATATTTCTGCAAAACACCGCCTGTCGCATCTGCTGCGAAAATATTTAAGATGAAGTCCCCGATGACTCCCATTGAGTTATGCTTGTCGCAACGGCATACATAAGGTGAGCAATAAATTTAAGCTGTCTAATGATTGCTTCAGTCTTGTTTCGCTAACTGGGGTGGCCGTCCGTTCAGGACCACCCGCGTGCATCTATTGCCGGAGCGAATGCATGGACATGCCAGCTGTGGGGTTTCCATCAGGAATCAATGAATATTTTTTCTCCACAATGCGTACTCCTTCGATTTATCTTATCGTTTAGGTTCTTCGCCGAGGAGCCAAAATTAGGCTTCTCAATGATAGAGCAGCTGATATTTTTTCAGAATACTGTTCAGTACAATAAATCTAAGATCATCTTATAATTGCCAGGCTGTACAGTTGTATGAGACATTGGTCAAATTTCTACACACAAACAGTGCCCAATAAACGGAACGGAAAAAACATAAAAGACCATTGCTTTATTCTGATTATCAGGATATTATCCATCCAACAGGAAAAGGAGGAAATTAATGGCACCGCTGAGATGAATTACTCTCTTTGGTTAGGATCTTCATGGTCCAAAACTGCTATTTTTGAATCAGCAGTTGTATAAACAGGCGGGATGGCATCGTCCAACGCTGCAGGGGTCTTGCTTTTCACGAACTTCGTGTTCCCAAATGCCCATAGCATTGGCTAAGTTATTCGAGTCAGCAACTTGTTCTGAAGTCTCATATCATAATGCTATTTGTTACCAAGTTCGGCATCGGTCTTGCAATTCAACAAGTTATCAATACTGCATTCAAGGTTGTTGGAAGGTTTCTCGTTGGCATCCTTGGCAATAGGTCCAGCCATCACAGCGGAAGCAGCAAAAACTACAAAGATAATTGTTGTAAAGGATTTCATGGTAAACTGGTAAAGTTGTTGTTAATCATATCGTGTAAAAGACTTCACTTTTATAGCTATTTGTTGTTAGCATTGTTATCGATCCGTCACAGAATCCGCAAGTTTGATACGTGACCAATTGTGTAATGGAACTCTGATAAACAGCTTCGTGCGAGAAAGTTGGCATGAGACGGTTCTTCCATACGGCATTAAATACGGCAGTTGATATTCAGCGGTGAAATTATGCTTTGGTATAGCATATGCCTACTCTGCAATATGTAGCATGAAATGGTTTCTGAACAAGGCATTTCAATACGGAAATCTACAATGCCTTGATTTGGGCTAACCAAGGTGCAGGCAAAATTATAAACCAGCATGATCTTACAAGCAAGAAGAAGAAATTGTGTGTTTTTGGGGACAGCTGGAAATCATGGCCCGTATACACAATAACTACTTCCGGTTTCATTACATTGTCAAATCGGCACTATCAGCATAGACGCTGGAATTTTCGTTCATTTTTATATTGCTATTCTCCACAAGGAGTTATAAGCTAAGATATGCCTAGCTCATTGCACACACCTTTGTTTTTTTTAATGAATAAAAAATAGAAGTTCGTCGTACAGAAACAACAGCTTTTATTTACTGGCGACAACCGACCAAAAAAAGAAGCAAACTATAGCCTGCAAGTGGAAGGTAATAATTCGGCTATTTCTCTGCCCTTACAGTAATAATTAATGTAATCACAATGAGGCGACAAACGCAGTACATCTTACAGCTATCCACTTCTGCAATGCTCATTATGAGGTTAAATTGTTTTGGTTATTAGCAGCTTAATTTGTACCGAATGTTGTGTTCGCAGAAGGAGGTATCTAGTCGCTTTAACTAGACTAGTCACCGAATAAGCAGAGGGCACCACAAAATCGAAGACTTGTTACAGCGGCATAGACTGCCTGTGGCATAATGGAGCATCTTTGGGTTCTTGGGCGTAGGCTTCGTAATAAACTGGCGATACCTACTGTGGACGAAGAACATTACAACGAACCGATTGTTCGCGTCTTCCGTGTCCACAGAACATATTCACGCAGCAACAATATACGACCCATCGCTTTATGTACGAAGCAGCTAATCTTTAGACAAAGAATTGCGTTCTGATACAGAGGCAAATGCGATCTGTCTGCTGAACGTCTTACTCGAAATCTCCATTGACCTCATTTCCGGTGTTTAAGCAGAACACCGCCTGACACAATTTGCTGCGAAAATATACAACGAGCGAAGCCCAAAACGACTCCGACCGTGCTGCGCTTGTCGCAACAGCATACACAAGATGAGCATTAAAAATCAGAGGAAAGCTATCTAATGGTTGTTTGCTCGCTGGGGAACGGTCCGTCAAGGATCTCGCCTACGTGCATCTATTGCCGTAGCAACTGTATGGACAGGTCACCTGTGGTTCTATCAGAAATCAATCATTATTTTTTTCTCCACATTGCGTACTCCTTCGGTTTATATCATTGGTTACAATGTTCCGTGCGGGGGAGCCAAAACTAGGCGTACCGATGATGGAGCAGCTGATATCCTTCAGAGTGCAGTAAATCAGAGATCACCTAATAATTGCTAGCATGTAGTATTAAGACACTGGGCAACCTTGAATTCACAAACACCACCCAATAAGCGGGACAGAAATAACATAAAAGACTATGGCTTTTACTCTGATTATCGGAATATCATCAATCCAACAGGAAAAAGAAGAAAAGTAATGGCACCACTGAGGCAAATCACTCTTTTTTGGGTTGGCATTTTCATGGTCCAAAACTGACATTTATTCGCAGACTCCTGGACCAAAGATCGGATAGCAAACCTTACCGCAGTCGATTTTGTTTTGACGAACTTCGGCTTGAAATGCCCATAGCATTGGCCAAGTAATGTGAGTCAGCAGATTGCCCTCAAGCCTCATATCATAATGCCCGAAGTTTGGCAGCGGTCTTTCAGTTCGACAAGTTATCGATATTGTATAGGAGGTTGTTGGAAGCTTTCTCGTTGACTTCCTTGGGAATAGGCCCACCCATCACGGCGGAAGCACCAAACACTAGTAAGATCACTGGTGTATTTATTGCAGCTCGTCGTCGTATTGCTGTTGATCTTTATGTTTGCGGTCCATCAACTGATGCACAGGATTTCATGGTAAACTTGAAAAATGTTGTTGGACCATATCATAGTAAAGGGCTTATTTTTATACGATTTTTCTAATATTTTTTATTAGTCATAACCTATCCGTCATAAAACCCGCCAAATTGATGCGTGATCAGTAATGGTTAATGAAACTCTCTTAAACACGCTTAATGCGAGAAACCTGGCCTAAAACGGTTCCTCATGCGGCACGGAATACGGTAGTTTATATTTAGCGGATGCCCAGGCATAACACATGTCTGCTTTGGTTTGGTTTGCTCTGTAGTAGGTGGAATGAAAACATTTCTGAAATCCGGCATTCAATGCGGCAATCTTTTTTGCCGAACAATGCCTTTATAACACAATCATTAATTGCTGTCTGATAATGGATCACGATCCGATAAGAAGCGCAGTTTTTTGAACCATCACAATATCCTGAGCACGGTTCTGACGGTAGCAATCAAGCGAAGGCACCAACCCGCGAAGAAACAAATGAAGATGTCGCGGGGGATCGATCACCCGCGACGGCGAGGAATACATGAACCAAGAAGCAGAAATGGGCCAACGAATTGCTGGAAATATTGTCGCAACAGCATAAGCAGTAACAGGATCAAATGAAATTTTAGTGCGAGATCATGAGAAGGCCGACAGATAAGACCAGCGAAACGTAGCAACATGCACAGGAACCAAGAGAACGAGCCGCAATGCAATTCAGGCTCAGCAGATTGGTTTAATGCAGTAACCATCAACTGTTCCCATCATCTTTGGAAAGGAAAAAAGGTGCCAACATCATTAACCATTCACAGCATAATAATCCATGCATGAAAAGCTGCACTCCTATATTGTTCAGCAGCAATGTTCATGAATAACTGACTTTCCGATTTCTACAGTAGCATATGCTTTTTTTTTTTTTTTTTTTTGATAGTTCGACAAAATATGAGATTTAGTATTTTCAGAGGAAAAAAGGTACATAATCGAAATATACTAAAAAAGACGGAGCAAGTAGATGTGAAGATAATCATAACACAGCCCAAAGAACCATAGGCCGAGACGTTGTTATAGCCATTTTTTTACTTGGCCTTGGCAAGACCGACTCTGTTATTACCAAGATCGTAGACGCTGTAGAACTTGCGAAGGAATACATCGCCAACTAGAAAATATTGATGATGATAAGATGATTATATAAGTATGGTGTGAAAATAAATCCATGAAAGTGTCTGAATCACTTACCAATCCAAAGAGGTCCAGCAGGTTCAGGGATATCCATACTATCATGCAACAAATTAGCAAAAATGCATCTTGTTACCTTGGGGATATTCCAACTTACCCCATGAAACCAGAAATACATTGTTTCTGGACTTCGAGAACATAGTCTTTGCCTTCCAAGCAGAAATCTTTGCCGTTAAAGACAAAACAGAATTCGGGGAGGTTGGGCACCTTGTCACAATCAAGCACGTATTGACCAGCCCAGTTCTTTTCAGCGCCCAATTCTTTGTTGATCAAATCGGCCACAGTGGTAGGAGCGACCAGAAGGGAAGATCCAGTGTCGATTGCCGCGCCAACAGGATCGAGATCGATGTAGTCACCACCAAACTTGATGTCCTCAAGCTGAATTTCCCAGTAACCCTTACGCTTGATAGGAGACCAAGTAATTTCACCCTCGTAATGCGAATCGTCAATACCACCGAACACGAGCTCGCCACCGTTCTCTTCACCACCCTTGGCCACATCGTTTAACCAGAAAGAGAACAAGGGCTCATCAACCAAATCGCGATTCACCATGTGGTAGAAGGGAGGAACCACTTGCTTCACAGAGATAGTGTCGTAACCAAGACCCATGATACCGTCGAAACGAGCCAAAGCAAAAGTGAAGCCGGGCTCCTTCACGGATTCGGCAAAACCTTGACCGTCGATTTTCACACCACCGACACGCAAGGTATCCTGATTTCCCAAAATGGCAACATTAATATCATTCGTCCGTACTTTGAAAAGCATGAACTAGACCGCGCATTCGGTTATTTCCCTCCCGCCCTTACCTCGCTGATAAAGCCTTCCAAAGCACCAGTACCGTACTGAATAGCAAATTCGGTACCATTTTCTTTGAAAGTCTGGGACTGACCACTATCGTAGCGACGGTGCATGAAGCATGCAATAGAAGAACAGTGAGTTGAAGGCACCCATAAGTTGGAGGAACCGGTATCAAAGACGACAGTAAAAGTCTGAGGAGGGGTACCAAGTTCAATTTCACCATAATACTAGTCGAGAAAAAAGGGAAAGAGGAGCTAAGCACAGATGATGGCGAATAAATGGCCCGAGACAATCGTGTCACTTACTTGCGCATTCATGTAGTTGGAAATGGGCACACCATGTTCGACGCTGCCGTCGGCGCCCACTTGGAAAGGCATGACCGAGCTCGACTGGGTGCGTTGGGCACCAAAATACTTTTGGGTCAAGTATTCACCGGTGTGCGCATAACGCTGAAGCTTTTCGGCGGGCGATTCGTTGGTCTTTTTGATAGGTACTCTGGAAATTGACGAAGGGTCAATGAGAAAGTGTTCCAAGACACTCATGGAATATGTGCATTAAGAGCCTACCTCATAAGCGCAGCATCCGAGACAGCTGCATAGAGCGCGACGGCGAGAGTGGATAAAGCAAAGATTTTCATGAGGATTACTGCTTTTCGTAAACACTGCTGAAACGAAAAAGAATAGAAAAGGAAAAAGAAAAACTGCACACGTTTTCTTCTTCGGAAGGACGGAGTTTTATTAGTGATGTCATTGACCAGTCGTGCTGGCCAACATGCGATGATGAAAAAAGATAACAGAAAGGGTGTCGAGACTAACCAATAGAAGCCCCATCGATAATAGGTTAGTCCCTTCTATTCATTGACATACCTCGAGAAAAACACAGTAAAATCCTTGTGGACGCAGGGTCATGGGACACTACCAAACTTTTTCTGACAGTAAAAAAGAAATCACACTCGGGACACATGTAAAGAATTCTCTTTTTCACTCATTTTATCAATCCAAATTTCATCGTCAATCAAAGGTTGTCATATGCTTATTTATGTTTACAGGATAATAGGCCTTTGAGTGGTTGTAGCACCTTTAGCATAGGACTGTCTGTCAGAATAATGAGGCAAGTGTCCCTTTGAGGCATTATCTCTCCGAATTATTTCTCCGAGCAGATTCCCATGCAGATTCCCAAGGCACAGCTGCATACATGATTTGATTCAATACAAACACCCAGACGTAACTTTATATATTTTTGAAATTGAGACGTCTACAACTTGATTGTCAGTCACTGAATTTGTAAACTTTGGGGCGATTTGCAATATTTGTCCTCGATTTAGATTAGCATTTGATCGAAAGTGTCAAAGCATAAATTCGTTTAAAGAGCGTACACAGCAAAAGTGTGTGTGATACTTTAGCAATTGGGTCACGGTAGAATAAAAAGTGCAGAAAAGGGACACAGTTGTCAAGGATGCAGTTTTACTGCAATAAAATTTCGAAAAGCTGTTAATTGTCTAATGCGTCATCGACATGCGGTTCCTGCCTGTGAAATTGGGTCGATATTGGCACTGCTACGTTTCAGAAAGGGTTTGTCCACGACCACATCGACCGTTAACTTGAGGCGGTATGGGCTTCTTTATCACTAGGCGATTGTCTCTTAGAAGCTAAACGATAATATTAATTAATTCGCAGCTTGGTAACTAGTTGTCTGCAGGATGATACCTGTCTATTTCATATAGCGCGCTCTCCATGGCTGAACGATCAATGAATTCAAAACAATTTCTGATATCATTTTCTGTTATTATCATGGTAGACAATCCGCCGATATAGAGTGTAAACGGATTTTTTGGGCTCTATGCACAGCATACTCAGAGTTAAAAATCGACCCTACACATGTCCGCTCAGTCGCAAGTCTGTACATTTTGTCTCCGGAATTGTTTCTCTTCTCTCCAAAGGACATCATGATTGGCTGCCCTAGTGACAGCAGCGTGCTTCTGTGGATTAGGCCACTGACTCGGGTGCGGCGATCGGATGTGTTCATTGCTGGCTGACAAGTGGCGGCAGCGATGGGCAGAATAGGTGAGATGCTAGTTTGTTTCCAATAAGACCAATGAAAGCCACGCGATTTCATTTCCGAGCTGATGATACCATTACGGATATCGGATACAAGAGGTCCAAACAGGGACGTTAAAATTCGACATATTTTTGGACGCCTGCTCAACCTGTTCGATCAGACAAGTCTGATTATCGATCCCGGAGTTTCGGCCACCATCCGAAGTCGATCAACAACACCTAACGCATTTTGTAAGATAATGTTTGGCGTTCACTATGCGCAGACAAAAAAAGTCGTATCATATATCAGTCAATCTCTTTTACTGCTTGTTCGCGGCATTCTTTTTCTTTCGTTTCGTCTTTCCACAACTACTGCTATCTGTGCCTGTCCTATTTTACCTCGAGCGTCTGCCGTGCATAAAATTCGTGTGCCTTGTAGTGTACCATACAGGTGTTTGGCGGACTGAGGGAGCTATTTAAGGCCGACCTTGGCCGACTCTCATTGACACTCAGGGTTGCCACTACTCCATTCAATGTCAGTAGACAGAATGGAAAACATAAACCAGTAAGTTCCAAAACTTCACCTTGATGCTCGAGAGGTCTCATTTTGGTTGTCATTACGAGAAGCTTTTCCCGTACAACAGTGAAAAGGTCGGAGAGACACGATAATGGACGGTGCAGCATTTTAAATTTGATTGGTGGACAGTTTCCTCACATGGTTCATCTTTGCTCAAGCATGAATGAACCAACCCAACATGAAAAAAGAGAGAATCGTGTATGCTAAGAGAGAAACAGCAAAGTAGTGTATTTATTTTATATTTGTATTCAACCATTGCTGCCGATGATCAGAAAGCAGGAAAAGAGTCGGGTTTAAACAAATAAGGATGCTTAGAACTTCATGTTGTGGGGGAACTGACCCTTGCTCAAACCGAACGAGGTGCTCAAGTATTGACGGAGGAAAGGAGTCTTGATGACAGCATCAATGATAGCCTTGTCAACGTTCTTCTGGTCAGCGACCTTGGATTCAGGAAGAGCTTCCTTCTTCTATTATCATTTAGAAACACAAACCCGAGTCAGTCATCTCAGTCACATTTTATGCAAACCAGCATCCATCATAACAGCAGCCTTTACCTTGTCACCCTCGAGGAATTCCTTGTTGGCCTTCTTCTCGGACTTCTTGAAGTAAGCATCGTTGAACTTGTCATCGATCTAATTTTCAAACATAAAAAAAAGTTAACATAAGCATGCCGAGGTGAACTCCACTGTGCTGAATTGTACCTTGACACCAGAAATGTCAATCTTGGTGGAGGTGGCAATGACATAAGCTTGGTTGACACGTCTCAAGGGGACACCGTTGACCTTGAAGGGACCGGTGACAAGCAACAGACCGCTGTCGAGTTGCTTCAAGACGACAACACGCTTACCACGGTGACGACCGGCCAACAAAATGACAACAGCACCGGGGGTGATGGTGGAGCGAAGAGGAACAGCCTTGGAGGACTTGCGAGAGACCTTGGGCTGGGGAACATCCTCAGCGGGGTAGAAACGAGGAGCCTTCTGAGCGGGAACAGTGCGCTTACCACCGTTCTTGGCACCCTTGACTTCGACAGTCTTTTCGGCAGCAGTCTCCTTGGTAGGAGCAGCAACGGCCTTCTTCTGACGCTTGTGCAAAGCCTTCTTGGCGTAGACGGAAGAACGGCTGTAACGGCTAACGCCAGGAGCGAGGAAGCTGTTTCTGGGTGCGTGCGGCATTATATCTAGAAGAGAGGACACCAAAATTAAACCAATGTTCCTTTCCAAATGTCAAGGTCTTTTAGCCAGCCACGTTTTCTGCCCATGTCTCGTCGTATTATTGCTGTAATCAATCTTTGCGATGCGTAAAATGCTGGAAGCGTCGCGAATTCAATTGATGAGGCTCGTCTCTATTGGCGCCATGGGAATGTATGGTCACATGTGAGGTTCGTTGAACATGCTGGATCTCGACAAATGCGCATACATATTCAGGCCGTTGGTCTATCCACGATTAGAGTCGTTCATCCATCTATCTAGATCGCTTGCCGTTCGATACACTTCAATAAAGCAGAATCCATAATAACGTGGTAAATGCATCCATCAAAATAGATATGGATTGAGTCGGATGGTTTGGAGGGTCATCCATGATGCGTTGGCCGTCAAGAGATCGTCGATTCGCAGGTCATCCGTCGAGCCGCCCTTCTTTTGCATCCAAAGATCCTCTCTCGTCATCCATCGACATGGGCATACATCGTGCTGGCCATACTATATTTACCTTTGACTAATGTCGGGAAAGAGGGAGCACTTGGATGTGGCAGATGAAGGCCTTTCCTCATCCGCTCCAACAGCCACAAATTAGGAAAGTCACGTGAACACGCAAAAGTCCGATCCGGAATCCTCGCCCCGACACCCCCAGTTGGTGCCCGTCAGCCTACAAAGGGTTTCCCAGATATGGATAAAAAAGCATTGAAAGCGGCGCCTCCGGTTCTTTCCTTTCTCCTGGTTAACGTGAAAATAATATTTATGTAACAGGGACAGTTGTCTACAAAGGAATCCTATGTACAAAAATAAGGGTGGTATGGCCATAGTTGGAACGTCGGATAAAATAGAAAATTTAAAGAAAAGACCATGTTTTTAGCGACACCTGATGTTCCTCTTGGATAAGAGCGACGATTTTCTCTTGATCAAAATGAAGCCAGTTGATATCCAAGGGCGGTAATTCCTTCATCCTCCGCTGATCCGGATAATGGGCCAGACCGACGAGATAGTCGCTTCCACTGTAACGTCGCCTTGATGCCATCGGTGTATCGTGTGTCCCGTTTTTAGGACGGTCAAGACTTGACAGGTTCCAAATTTTCAAACCGGAGCGATCCCCGCTGACGAGCTTGCCTGCAGCTGCGTTCAATGCTAGCGCCGCCACTTTACATGTGTGACCATACAGTGTACGAACGTAAACGATGTCCAGTCGCTCGGGGGTGGAAACAAGCCGGTACTGCTTGATCGTATTATTGGCATGCGCGGTTGTCAGAAAGGGCTCCGAATATGCGAGGTCGGTCATCGGTTGAAGAAAATCCGACACTTGCCGACCTTGTTCAGGAACGGCGAAAAACACACGATCCTGATTGAGAGCCGAGCAATGACGCGACAAAAGGATGGCTTGTTGTGAAAAGATAATTTCCTGTAAAAAATGAAGCACGTGAGTGCCAATTCCGATGGTAGGTAGTCTTCACTCGTTTCATATGACGGTAACTTACCTGAGCTCCAATGGAATATGAACTCACGCCAACGGCCATGCCAAATGCTATGGTGGCTTTCCATACGCGATCACGAGTACCATTCCTGGTGACGATAGAGGGATAAGGACATAATTGGATGATGATGGGACGCCAGCGTATAGGACTTTGCAGCTGATGGACAAAATGCAAAGTTGGTATGGGTGTTTCTTCAATCAAAAAGGCCAAAAGTTTCATATTTTTGGTGCATATGACGATCATCGGGTAAGATAAAGCGATAGCTTCCACACTTTGATCGGTGCGGTGAGATTTGGAGGAGAGCGGGCGATATTCTACGACTTCCTCGGCTTTCAATGACGGACTGGTCACATCCAGCTTCCATATTGAGAATCCACCATTCTCCAGTCCAACCACAAGACAGGTCTGGCCGGTCGGACTTCCTTTGGATTCCAGCCTGATACAACTTATGCGCGAAGTGGTCTCCAAAAGCAAATCACCACAAAATTTTGGTACCCTGTCCCCGTCAGTAAAGCGCCACACCTTGACAAACGAATGATTGGTATCAGCAATACAAAGCATATTCTCGTCAAATTGCACTCGTTGTCGTTGTCGGCTCCGCTCACTCGTAGCCAAAGTAGCACGATCAAAGACCTTGAAACTACTGATCTGACAATTGCCTACATATAAGATATCAGCAAGATCCGTTCAGTGAACATTGAGCCGTGTCAACCCTTGACATATTGCGTACCGGACTGCCAGTTGTGGTTGATCTTGTACTTTAACTTCCAGTTAATATTCTTTCTTTTGATTATTTTCTCTTGAGGAAAGTCGGTGAATCGGCAGTAAAACAAAGGTTTCCACAGCTATGTAAAGTGTTAATAGAATTGGCCAGATAGCGGCCGCAATGGCAACTTACCATGGCATCGTTGGCCAGCCGAGACCAATATGAGTTGACTAGCTGACACCGAATGAGATCGGCTGCTGATAAATAGCTAAAAATATGGAGCAAGAGTTCCTCTGACAGCAACGACGAACTAAAATCGATCAATTTGGCGGAACGGTATAAGCATCGCTGCCGCTTCTTTGGCGGCGATTTCATCATGAGCTCGAATCGTCCTATCTCAAGGAGAGGCGCACACAGAAAGTGTGTGGTTTCACTATGGTGCAGGCGGGGTTTGAACCAACAACGAACCAACGAAATCCGCCTTGACTTGTAAGTGTGTCTCCTCTGTGAAAAAAAAAAAAAAAAAAATATGAAACATGGCATTGATCTGCCAAAACAAAGTGGAAAAGAACGGACGGAGCGCGCCGTTGCCCTTTTTATTACCATACAAAGGTGCTTCTTTTCTACGCTGAAAGACTTGACACGCGTGAATAACGAAATAGGTGTTATGACGTACTTTTGCGATTGGCCATCGAGCTCATATTAGCGTGGCTCGCGTGTGAATCTTTTCTTATTGACTGACCAATGTCGACAACATGGACAGAAAGGGGGAGGACAGAGGAATCAAGTGGTTGTGGTGCATTGTCGATGAATGAAGCATGATAATGGTATCTCTGTGACACATTGCCTGCTACGATTGCATTATCCATTTTTCGAAATACAACATTTGAATTTCCCTTTTCGCAACACATGTTGGATATTAAGGGCATTTGCAACCTTATAATTTTCTGGGAGACGCCGCCCATCTTGCAGTTCTTCCAATGCAATTGATATGGAAAGAAATCCATCCATCGGTCTAACTCGTGAAATTCCCAATGCCAATGGTGACATTTGATTTTATTATGTCCATATTTTTGTCTATTTATCCTACATTACCGAACCATTGATGCATTTTTTACAAGGAAAACCTGGATTTTCTGTAAATCAGATTAAAATTGATATGGGACGTCAAGGGTGCACCATGACTGAACTGGGACTAAATCAGAAAATTTGGAGTGATGCTTAAAATAGACCGAGATTCTGGAGGAAAACTTTTGTTTCTACTTTATCAATCTTCATCCTTCTTGACCATCCATGTTTTCCCCCACTGGATGAGGTGAGCAAATCGTAACACAAATGTATAACAGTCACACCCCAGACGGGTCACCAGTCCGACCTATTTTTAAAGATAGTGGACATCCGAACTGCAAAGGTGGAGTTGGAATTAAAAGCATAACCTTTTTTCTCCATCACGGACATGTTTGTGGTGGTTGGGTGATTGCAATTGGGGAATTTCGCTGAAGAGCATGGTTTTTTTTTTGACGTAATGTAATGCCTTTCCTCTTAGTGGCGATGTGTAACATCTTGGCTGCCATTCTTAATCGTGTTTCCCGAAGCACTGGCCAATCATGTTACACGTGGTCGAAATTTTTGCGCAACCTTCTGAGAAATCTGTTTTTCTTTTTTCCATCAGAGAAATGAAAAAAAAAAATTCAACTTGATGCCTTGCCATGCACTCAATTCCCTATTTTCCGAGAAAGAAGGGATCGAAACAGCTAATGCAGAATAGAATGCAGTGTGCATAAACTCGAGGATTACTGAGAATCTCTCACAGGAGAAAGAATAAAGGTTCTTCCTTTCTAATCATGAATGGAAAAAAAGAAGAACGAAATATAAAACAGAAAAAGGAAAACAAGGTTGTCCACCTCAGTGTGAGTTGAATCACAGCCATTAGGCGGGTCTGGTTTTTTTTGAATCCTTGTTGCACACAGTCTAATCTCCCTGTCTCAACCCACCAGATATAAAAACAATGCTGGAGGATCTTTTATCCCTTTTTCACCTCTCTTTTTTTATTATTATTATTATTTGCCTTTTCCTTTAGCTTCGATTGACTTGCAACATCATGAAAGTCACTTTCCTTGCTATTCTTACCTTCTTCGTTGCGTTGATCGCGGCCCAAAAAGAAGCTTTCTATGTCACTTCTCCCTTGAAGGGCAGCAAATTCAAGCCTGGTGATGTGTATGTACTCAAAGCGTTGGCGTGACAATAAAATGAAACTAACCATATTCTCTTTGTCGATTTTTCTCGATTTCTCCAATTACCTTATTTTATTCGATGGCAAATTTCTCACAGCATTCATATCAGTAAGTTGAACCGCCATTGATGGTTACCCCGCTTTTAGGATACTTATTGTTTGCTGCTTGATTTACTTCGATAGACTGGCTCAATGGTATTGATGAGGAGGTCAAGGTCGTCTTGATTGGAGGCACCAGCCCTGATCGTATGCAGCCTGTCGGTCATACTTTCAATGTTAATGGTTCGGATGGCTACAAGGACTGGGAGGTAGGTCAACAGATTGGAAATCATTGTTTTCCTGAATTTCTCGCGCGTGGGGCATACCCATTGCTGGCAACATTGTGTGACCCGATATGTCTGACACATGGATTCTTTTCATTTCCCACAGGTTCCGAAAGACCTTCAACCCAATGTGAACTACGCTTTCCAATTCCAATACAAGGCTCAGAACGGTTCGACGTATGTTGGCTTCTCAAATTCGGATTTTCTGGATTCCGAATTTGTTTGTGCATTTGCATGGTTCCGATGAACTAAATTTGATTTGGCTTTAATATTCTCTAGTGAATTCGCTTATTCCGATCCTTTCACTTTGGAAGGCAGTGCCAGTGGCTCGGCTTCGTCCAACAGCGCCTCGTCTACTTCGTCGCGTATCACCGCTGCTACCACTGATGGCGCCGTTGCTACGGGTAGCTCGTCTGTATCCAGTGTTGCTCCATCGTCCGTTGCTTCGTCATCTGTTGCTCCTTCTTCTGCCGCGTCTCCTGCCGCGTCTTCCCCTGCTTCTTCAGGCCCTGCTTCTCCCTCGGTCGAACCCACTACCTCGGCTAGTTTGACACCTGAACCAGAGAAGGACGGCAATGCAGCTGCCGGTCTCCGATGGACCGCTGTTGCCATCTGTGCTCCTGCCATCTTGGCTGCCGTCTTCCTTTCCTAAGCAGTCCGCTCTTTATCTTTTGATTTAAAAAAGGGAGAATTTATAATGTAATAATTCCTAATGGCTCTCTTATTCTTAGTTATAGAAAAGAAAGAACTATAAAATAATATTAAAGGAAACATGTTGTTTCTATCGTGTTCCTTTTTATTTGCTGGAAAGACATTAAATATTCAATGAGGAATGTACAGAAAAAGAGAACATGACTTAGAGAGGCAAACATAGCTTAAACAGAGACATGATTACAAAGAGCATGGTTTAAAAGGGAACGTGCTTAAAAAGAAAAGAGGTTGTTTTTAGAGTAGGCCATCATTGCGGAATAGCATCATGTATTGGTATCCTGTGTGGGCTGTAGTAAATTCATGATTACTTAGACCCACCGCTTCATAGTTGTATTCGTATTCACATGACAGTTGGGCTGAAGGTGGTACAACCGATTCCACGAATTCTCGTAGAAGGTCGCTCACTGTGTTGGGGGCCGAACATGGATGATAATTCAGCTGTAAAGTACCGTACACCACAGTAAAAGATATGGACAACAGATTCAGTCACTATCTATCGAAATCAAATTAACCGACTAATATCCCTTACCTCCAACAACAACCCTTTGTATGTTGAGCCAAGCAAAATGTTGGCGACTCGTAAAGTAAAGTCCCCAATCTCGAAACTTGTGCCCTAAGAAAACATTAATGCGTCAGGGATTCTGGGCTTGATAATCAAATAGGCTATACACACTTCAATCGTCACATTCTGTCTTAACTGCCACAGGTTTTTAAGACGAGACAGGACCACTTCCATTTCCTTTTCAGCTTCCACAACGACACTCCCGTCAACCATACAATAAACCTGGCCGGACTGTTGCCCTAGTGATACTTGGCATAGTAGTTTACTATCTTTCAATGCGAGCTGTCGAGTATTTTGACTGGCATCGCGGTACACCTTGAATGACAGTGACCACGGTCCGGTGTTCTTGCCTTGCAGCGATTTCGTCACATGCTCCGCTATATACGTAAAGTCGCGCATGCCCGTGGCATTTTTCCATCGCACCAGACTGAAAGTAGCCGAAGGCAAAAGCAATTCAGTAATAGGACAGAAAATAGAATGAATAAAAAGTGATCATTTACCATGTGACACCCATGACTTTCCGCTGGCTTGGACCTGGTTATGTGAATCGTTGTAGAGTGAATTCACCCATTTCCAGCAGCAGCTCCAATTGAGTTAGTGGCTTAGTCGCTGCTGCAATTTAAAGTGCAACGACATGATTTTGCATATCCATTTATTTTGGACTCTTGACCCGATCCGACAATGGGAAATCTTTTTTCAAAATCGACCCCGCAGGTGCCAGAGCCAACATCAGGAAAGAGAAGATTTGACCCTGATGAAGACGGTGTTACGAAGCGTCCACGTTTAGCAGACGACGATGAAGCTCTCGTGACAGAAGACATGGTGGGCATCGCCATGTATGTCCGTCCGGAATTGCCTGGATTCCACTGTATTATCAAATACAGGTATGAGAAAAATGCGGACGATGTCTCTTATGGCGGAAGAATAGCTAATACTAATGTAATTTATTGGGATCCAAAAATATGGATGATGGAATTTTTTATTTTATTTTTTATCTCAGAGCCGAAGATTTTTTGGTCAACGAAGTGGATTTAAGCGGTCAAGTTGCGCATTTGACGTCTTTTGAGTTACCGACTATCAAGGTACAGCGATCCTTGTGTGACAAAAAGAACATACTTCGATGTACTTATTAATTTTTTCCCTCTAATACCAGACTTCCACTGAAGGAATCCTTACTGCGCCTGAACTTGACAAACGCGTCCAAGAAGTGCTTGGCGAAGACTTTTCCAAACAGTTCCGTCACTTTTTAGACAATCCAGACAATACCGAAAATACCATTTCGATCCAGGTAACCCTCTTTTTCATGCGGTTCATTTTATTGGCCATCCTTTCCCATTAACTGTAAACTTGCTCCAACAGACCACCCAAGAATCCCGTTATAAATTTTATCGTATCATTGAAAATCACCTCGACACAAAACTGGCCCTCGTATCAAGAGATGGCCTACTGAAGGTGTCTTGGCCGACATCCGACACTGAAAGTGAGAATAATGATTATCATTTTTGATTTAATCCCATTAATGCTTTGCCACTTATTTCACAGCGCGCCCTCCTTTCATTGACTACAACGAACTTGGAGGCGAGTATTTGCAATTCAACGTTTATAAAGCAGGCGTGGATACCATGGGCGTCGTCAACTTGATTTCCGGTTATTCAAAGTACGGTTCAGGAAAGGCCTTATCATGGAAAAAAATGACTCAATCGAGATCTCCACTTAGGATTCCCATTAAAAACTTTGGTTACGCTGGAAATAAGGATTCACGCGCTATTACCGTACAAGCTATGACTTTGCGCAGAGGACGCCCTGAAAAACTTGCCAGTATCCGCGAAGATCTTGAGAAGCGTGACATTTACATTGGCAATTATTCTTTTGTGCCTCAAGGTTTGACTCTGGGAGACTTGAGCGGCAATCGTTTTACAATTGTTTTACGGTAAAAAGTGGCAGGACGAACATTTTGGACGACCATTGGAATCTCATCTGGTTTTCACTATTGAATAGCGACGTGACGGGATCCTCGGAAGCAACCATAAGTGAATCACTTGAATCCTTGAGAAAAACAGGCTTCATCAATTATTTTGGCATGCAACGATTCGGATCCAGTGCTATCATGACGCATGAAATTGGACGAGAAGTAATGAAGAAGAACTTTGAAGCTGCAACGGATCTGATTCTGAAGCCAAGAGCAGGAGGTAAAACAAAAAATATTCTTTAGACAGTACTGCTCATGGTAATTTTGAAAACTAATAATTTTTTCATTGCTTTCTATGCCGCTTACAAAATGACAGAAAAACTTGAATTCGCTAAAGCCCGGCAAGTATGGTACGAAACTCGAGATGCCACCGCTGCGTTGGCTTTGTTTCCCAAGCGTGCTCGTGCCGAGAGAACCATTATTGGAACTTATATTCAATCACCAGGCGATCACAAGCGAGCCATTGGGGCTGTAAGGATTTCTCAGTTTTTCCATTTTATTTTTTATTTTATGTCATATTTTTATTTTATTTGTCAAACAGAAACACAAATCATGCTGATCGAATGGATTCTCATTTACATTATTGATTCTAGTTGCCAAGGAATTTGCGAACATTGTATTGTCATGCCTATCAATCATATATCTGGAATCGGGTTGTGTCTGAACGTATCAAGCGTTTTGGTTACGATAAACCCTTGGCGGGAGATTTGGTATTAGTCGATGCTTCGGATGACGACACTGTGAAAACTCGCAAGCAAACTGCCAAACAACAAAACGCAGGACGTAGAGATCCCAACGCTGTAAGTAAACGATCTTCATTACCCCTCACCTTTGCCTTTTCTTTATTTTTGAATTTTTGGCATCACTCATACCCTTATTTTTATTTTTTTTTTGTAGCGAAAAATGCCCAAGATATTAAAGGAATCAGAACTCGAGGATTATACCATAGATGATGTCGTTTATCCTTTGCCTGGATCCAAGACCAAGTATCCAAAGAATGAGATGGGTCAATTTTACAAGGAATTATTAGGTATGTACAATGACTAGCACCATCCCTCGTCTCAATTTTTATTGAATATCGAAATAATGTTGAATTTTTTTTGTGGATTTTTTTTTTTTGGGAACAACAGCGCAGGATGACATGCAAACCGGCCACTTCCAAAATCTGCCGGGCGATTACAGATACATGATGGCAAAGGCAAAAGATCTCACTTGGTAAGTTTCTTTGAACATGGACAATAGCTGGGATTCTCCATTCACTTGGGAATATCGTACGTGTATTCAGGTCATTTGTCCGTTACGACGATCCAATGGCCAAGCTCTGTAACACGGACATTGACATATTGAAATCTGAAGCTCAGCCGAGTGCTGCAACTGGTACGATAATTTTTCTTTCCCTTTCCATTTTGTTCCAATTTGCGTCCCCATATCTCATCTCATCTCTTTTTTCCTTTCTTGTCCAGGTAAACACCTGGCTCTTCGATTAGAATTCACCTTGGGAACCAGTCAATACGCCACCATGCTCTTGCGTGAAATTATGAAGGGCGATACATCGTCGCAGAGTCAATCACGATTGTTGCATGCATAAACGTTGCCCCTGCGCTTAGCACGCTGAGAATAAAATTTATCGAGCTATAGACGTTTTGATTTCTGTTTTTGGGCCCATTTTTGTGCTCCTAAGTGATATCTGGTGGTACCTTGTGCTACATCATGCAGTGTATATGGGCATCTACTTTGAGTAACCTCCCCACTCAAAAATAACGCTCCGTATGCAATTATACGCTCTAGAAGAAACACAAGAAAAAGAAAAAACAAAGAGTCAGAAATGTCACAAAATGGAACCAACACCATCATTTATCCACCAGAAACATGCATTATTTCATTTTTTTTATCATTTGAAACCGAGATTCAACATTTCGCCTAAAAAAAGGGGTTAAAAATAAAAAATAAAAAAGCGACCGACTAGAAAAAAAATTTATGTGGATGGGTAAAACGATTGTCCATGATAGACGTAGTGAAACACAAAGGAAATCTTTGAAGGTTTGGAAGCAATAATAGCGAAACCTGGGGTAAAGATAAGTGTATAAGTCCATATCCGTGCAGATAGTGTAAACTATACAGGCCGTGCAAACGTGGATATAGAGAAGAATAAGGTTATGGCGCCACTTGTGCATGGTTCACACATAGACTACGGTGTGGAGTATATCTCTAAAGGAAGGTGTATAATTGGGATTGGACCGAGGTACATCACGCCATTAAAAAATTGACTTTTTTGCCCATTGTCAATTTTCAAAAATGAAAGAGTTTATTTTCAGGCGTGGGGCATGGTTTTACATTTCTCACGAGAACCCGATATACCCTGGCCGTGTGACCAATCGGGGGTTGGATATACCATAAACGTGTCTGAGATGTCTGGATATACCAGTATAATGACTCAAACCCCGCATTTCACTCGAGTTCCGCCATTCTCAACAACTCCGCATAATGATACTGTCCAAATCGCCACCGTCCAAGATCATATAAATAGGGCCGGTTCTTGCCACCCATCCATTTTTTCATCATCGCTTTCTTCTCTTCAAAGCTCAAACAATCTCAACAATGGCCAACACTCAAGTTTACCTCAAGGATGCCCGCTACGGCAAGGACCTCGTCCGCTTCATGCGTGTCTACCGCAACGGTCCCCAGCAAGTCTGCTCTGAGCTCACCGTAAGTCTCCTTTGACATCTTATATGCGCATCTGAACTCCTTTTTTTAACTTCTTTGTTCTTAGGTGAGATTGTTGTTGGAAGGTGACATCGAAACCTCCTACACCAAGGCTGACAACTCCGTTGTCGTCCCCACCGATACCTGCAAGAACACCGTCAACGTCTTGGGCAAGCGAAGCAAGAACTGCGAAAACATCGAAGTCTTCGGTCAGGAAATCACTGAACACATGTTGAAGATGTACGGTCACATCTCTGGTGTCATTGTCGAAATCCTCAAGCACAAGTGGACCCGCATGATCGTCGATGGCAAGCCCCACCCCCACTCCTTCGTCCGTGATGGTGAGGAACTCTCCACCACCCGTGTCTACCACCAGCGTGCCGGTAACAAGGTTACCATCACCTCTGGCTTGAAGAACTTGTTGGTCCTCAAGACCACCGGCTCTGCTTTCCACGGTTTCCACATGTGCGAGTACACCACCCTCCCCGAAGTCTGGGACCGTATCTTCTCCACTGCCATTGACTGCAAGTGGACCTTCGAATCCCACAACCCCTCCGTCTTGCGCCGTATCAACTACCAGGCCATCCACGAAGGTGTCAAGGAAATCACCATGGCCACTTTCGCCAACGACGACTCCGCCTCCGTCCAGGCCACTATGTACTTGATGCAACAGCAAATTTTGGGCCGGTTCCCAGAAGTTGCTGAAATCGAGTACACCTTGCCCAACAAGCACTACGTCCAAATCGACTTGAGCAAGTTCGGTATTGACAACTCTGGCAAGAACTTGGATCTCTACTACCCCCAGGCCGATCCCTCTGGTAAGTTTTCTATAACCCGGGATACTTTCTTTTTTCCTCCTCGGCGGGGATTAAGGAATCGGTGACTGAATAAGAAACAAATGACTAAATATCTTCTTAATCTGTAGGTCTCATCAACTGCACTGTCGCTCGCAAGCCCAACGCCAAGTTGTAAATTGCCCCTTTCCATCTCTTTGATATCCTCCGAGAATGATCTCTTACAGCACTAAATGACCGTTGATTCGGGACATAGATAGTTAGCTTGAACCTTTTCCCTGTGACATTTGCAATGATCATATAAAAGCGTTGTTTGAAAAAATTTATTCCGATTGGTCTTCAAAAATTTTGGGATTTCTTTTTTTGGGGGAAGTTTGGGGGGTTGTGATGCAATGGAATGAAAACGACTACTGATGCTGTATAGTTGAACCGAAGGAAAATCTATTGGAAATCTCTATTCGGCAGCAACTTACGAAACGGGGAAAATCGACTGGATGGATACAAGGGAAGGATGGAAATGGTAAAGTCGGCAAGGAAATGGAACTGGAAGAAAGTGTATGCCTCCAGGAACCAGCTGGGAAATGAAGGAGTCGGAAGAAGACAAGGAGCCGGTACTTGGTTGTCACAAGCGAAAAAGGGATTAGATGGCTTCCATGCAGTATCAGAAAGAATCATTTTCTTGGGGGGAGATGATAAAGGAAAGTGCAAGGATATTGATGAGTTGATGGTTTCCATCTACAAATCAACTGTTATCAGTTATCATTTAGGGTCGGATGGTGTCACAGATGTTGATAGACGATCTTTTGTACGCCTACATAAGAGAAACAGTGTGCCTCTTTTGGAACCCGATTCCCAGTGTCCTTTTTTTTTTTTTGGCTTTGCCCGCCGGTGTTCCGCCTTTCCAACTATCCATAAAAGGCAATTACGATGATGCACCGTTTCCTTGGTGAACAAACCGTCGGCGGTGGCCCTCCGATAAACGCAGCCCAAATGTTTCACTCTCCCACTTGTGGTGATTTTTAACGTCTGTGATGAGCAACGTGTTTCACTCATGCGTAGCATTCGTTCCTATGATATTACGCAAGGCCGGTTTCTGATGAAAGGAAAGAGCGCTCAAAGGAGAATGTTCCCACCCAGCAGGAATAACGTGTTGCCGTGATGATTTATCCAGCCGTGGTATACTATGCGATGATTTTGCCATGCCAATGTCATCAGTATCTGTACTCTTGAGGACTTATGCATAGAGTAGTTTCGATTCCTTGTGATATTCAACTGGTGGAGGGACTAAATTTAAAGCACTATTTTCAATTTGGTAAAATATCATGGTAAAGTTTAATTCCATGACCGTTGAAGCGGGTGGCAACCAACGCCCAGGTTATAGTCATATATTACTCTCACTGGATATATAAAAATCAAACAGTCGCTGGACTCATGGCTGTACCTTCATTTGCTGTAGTAGGTAGCATGTCTGTCCCCCTTTTTTTTACATCATATTCTCCATGTCACCTATGAGTCGGATCTTGGTAGACTGGTGATAGCTGGGTTAAAAACGATCTCCTTTTCACCGTCACAGCTTCGGCGTTGTGGGAGTTATGGTTGGAGTTCGAGACAGCGAAAACCCGATTGGTGACAGCTCGCTGGAGACGACTTACTGATATCATTTTTTACTTTGTCTTGTAGTATTTCAAGTGTAAAAAGATCCATCAATAAATAAAATTGATGACTTCACAAAAAAAGGTTGTTTCAAGTGTGAAATTTGTATCAAGAGGTTTAATCATTTGTGGTAATAAAACTTCATATATCATGTTGTAAGAAAACGTGCTGACAATGACGCTTAAAAACGCGCACTATCTCCTATGATTTGCAACGGCTGAATTGAGATCAGCTTCTGGTTCCATATTGCTCTCTGCAAAGTCTTGGCTTGCCTGTGAATGGAAATAATTAGAATATGCCCAACATGGACACGGACTCGATACGTAACGGTGACACCGCATACTGCACGTAGTTTTGCTTTCTCGGTCATGGATCACTTGAAATTCGAAGAGCGTTCAGAAATAAGAAAATTGCTTTTCACAATATATTGATCGCTACATCGCAGAAGTATAAAGAAGCAATGTTTGTCCGAACTAGAGTCCTTTGGCGCCGCGGTAGAACGATAGATGGCATGTAAAACGTTTCTTAAAACTGGATACAGTGGCAATGGTGCAAAGAGCATAGCTAATGTGAGTTATCATGAATTCTGATCATTTCCTGTCAGTCTTCAATTTTCTGCTCTTATTTCTGTTCTGGTTTTTTTTTTTTTTTTATTTCTTACCTTAAAAAAATTAACAAGTATATTACGGAAAGAACAGATGACAGATGTTCTAACTCTTGCCTCATATCATCGGCTGTAGTCATCTCGCATTCGTCGCTTTATTTATCCTCAGGCTGTACTTGAATGAGGAATGGCAATTTTTTCTATGATTCGAGTCCGTTCCTTACAGAATACCCTGTGTTTTTTCGTTGGAAAATTTTGATGTTAGGGCACTTGAGCCAATATCTCCGTTTCTTTCGTAAGTTTTCATATAGGCTAAAACGTGATGTTATGGTGGCACTTTTTCGTCGTCTCCCACAGTCGATCTCGTGATATGATCATCGTGCGGCAAATGCGATTACTGCTTTCAATGCAATTCCAATTCCCTAGATCCGCCACAGAGTTTCATAGAATAAATGACGAATCGTGTTGCGACAATAGTTCTGCCTAGAGCCAAATATCCATCACCCTCGTGCTGTGCATAAGAAAAATTGTTAATTGTGCAAAAAATCAATAAATTGGAAAATCGATAATCTCCATCACCATCCGCGCTATAATGAGTGTTTTCCCCGTCAACGGTGGATCATCACAATTATTTCGTGAGAAAGGAAAAGGAAAAAAAGCCATTACAGTAGCTTGGATAGTCGTCAGAGAAAATGGTGACCTTCCTTTCCCCCGTTTGGGTGTCTTTGAAATCCAGGGCAAAAAAAAAGTGTGCCACCATCATCGTCACATTTGGAAACGTGTTATCACTATTAGACCGAATGACTGTGGCAAGGAACCATAGTCATGTTAACTATCGTCTATTCTTTGGGATTCTACTCCTTTCTGTTGTAAAGCCAAAGTATGCTTTTTTTTTTCTTACTGCGGTTTTTGAATCACTGCTACTGCTTAATCTTAATAGGTGCAGACGCGCTTTTGACAACAGACAAAAATGAGTGGCTACATTCCCACAGTCGCATTCACACCATAACAAGGATGAGTTACTTTGCTTTAGCTCGCCTTGGTTTCTCCTTAATCATATGGGTCAGGTCGTTATCACAGCCCGTTGTGTATCATGTTCAACATGACTTTTGTTTTTTATTGGAGACGCAATATTACGCTCCCCTCTCAATTTTTTGATTTTCCTTTCCTAATCAATTTTGGAGATTTGGTCCTTTTTCTGTTGATTGCTGTATTAAACTGGTGGACGTTATTATTGGACCATCTTTGCCTCGCTTTCACAGCTACGGTTTTACTTTTATACACACGTATATACTTATATGAGTCACATAAAACATCGCCATTCGTTGCTCGCGACGACCACAGCGACAACCAGCTTAATGCATCATCAAAACCGCCCGACAGTAACCCATCCACCTACGTACAACGGCAGTGTTACCGACATGCCCCCAGTGGAACTTGTACCTACGAGCACGTTGGGCCCATTTACCATCACGCTCATTGTTCTTGTCGTGCTCGTCACTTGCGGTATTCTTCACTGCAGTCGTATGTGGCGGCAAGTGAATGATGTACGAAACAAAGAATTATTGAGCCGATTAAAACGGAAAGAAGAAGGGTCTACGGACCACGATGCGCCCAGTGAAAAGGATTGGTGTACATTAAGCGAGGAGGATTCTTGCATGTATCCTGCACGTACCATCAACCGCAGCCAGCATTCATCCACATTAACCCTATCAACCTACTCTGAACTTTCTTCCATCTCCACCGTCACGACACATCCCGACGATTTGCTTCGATTAAACAATTACTGGCTCTATCCTTATGTCCATGGATTAAGCAGAATGCCACCCTTTCCGGAACTACCTCCATCTATCTATCATCAGCGAAACCCATACTATCCATCCCCTCTGCATATTTATCCCATTCCTTCCATGCCACCTATTCATCGATGTTCCCAGACAGCCCAAAAACAACATCCAGCACGGTTACTGCACTACCATCCATATGAAAGAAACTCGCTAACATATCACCGTTGAAGCATGATCCTTGATTTTTGCATCCCACGCGTGCTACTGTCGATCCTCCTCGTTTTTTTTTTGTACATGTGTAAATAAATGATATCCCAAACCAATCATTCGATATTCACCGCGTTTCCCCCCGCACTCCAATGTATGATCATTCATCGGATGACTCCAGTCATGCAGAAAATTGGAGATAAAATACAATTCTAGGCCCTCATGTGCCATTTTGGAAGAATCTTTCAAGTGTAAACTATAAAAATCTAGCAGCATCTGCCATGTTAAACACTTCATAAAAGGGAAGGAGGATTTACTGTATTGTCGCAAGATATTTACAAATTTATCGCTGAATGGCTTGATTTCGTTTTTTTTTCTTTTTCTTTTAACTATCTGCGCTGGATGGATGCTGTCTTCTTGAATGGGAAAAACGATAAGAAAAAAGGAATGGCAAGAAAGGCAATAGACAAATCAGTAATTTTACTTGTCAAAGCTATCGCCAAAAATGGAATCGCTGGGATACGCTACTTCTGTATCGCCACCGGGTGAGAAAATATCCGCTCCTGTAAACGGGATGTCTCTGCTGTCACCGTCATCGCTTTCTTCGAGACGTATCGTGTCATTTGATTTTACAATACTGTTACTTCGTTCGTCATCATCAAACTGGATCAACGAGCTGTTATGCATGGCCGCCACATTGGGTCGAACAGGTTGAATGTACTCTAATCCATCCTGTCCATCGTACGCGGTTTCCAATCCTGGGGCACCACCCATACTAATCAGATACGCATCTTCAAATGAAAGCGACGTGTTGTTATGGGGCATGGATCGGTTCAATGCACTGCTCCCATTATAGTTGGATCCCACACTCGATGACAAGCGGGAAGCGCCAGCGGGACTGGCCGAAAATACCGTTTTGAACGTCGGCGATGGCGTGAAGGAGGTCTGCATGGCCTTGGAAATGTTATCTAGTTACAACAGGTCAGTAGAATTGAATTGGGGTATTTTTCATTTTTACACGTTACCTTCCAGTTCGGCCAAAGCATCTTCCAAGTTTTCGTCTTCCTGATTGGTGAGTCGCGTCGATGTTTTGCCTACACGATCAATGCGACGTGAATAAGGCTCAGGGATATCTTTTCTGACAGCTACCGTGTTGGTGCGTGGAATAATGCCATGCTTCTCCAACTTATTTAAATCCTCAGGATGGTATGTCTGGAAGCTGAATTGAGGATTGGTCCACAAAGCGGAATCATTCGGCACCACGCCATACGTCGTGATCTCAGCATTGGACAACCATTTTTTCGTGGGTCGCTCCGTGGAGGAAACGGGTTTGGATGGCTGGACTACACGTTTAGGAGCGGCCTTTTTCTTAAGGGCGAGCTGTTTCCTGGATTTTTTCGTTGTGGTCGCGGCCGTAATCGAACCATCGGATGGTGGAGTGACATCTTCGGATGTATCTGTGCTTTGATCCGAGTCTCCTTGAGTAGACAGAGACACAGAAGAGACGCTGGGTTTGGGTTGCAGAGGAATCTTGACTTCTTCCCAATCCTGACTACGTCGTACACGCCATTCCGCAATGTCTTCTTCTTTAATGGATAGTTCCAACTTCTCAATGTTCCTACCGTGCTCACGTTTCTTCACAATGGTTTTCGTCACCCAGCAACGGTGCAGCGTAAGAATACCACATGGATGGAATGAGTAAAGGTCTTGGTATCCTGTCTCGTCATTCACAATTTTGGCGGTATCATCTTCGACTGAAAATTCTTCTTCGTCAAATCCGAAAAGACGATTATCACTCGTTTTATCCTTGGCCGAGGTCCACGTCGGTGGTCGTGCTTGCTGTGGCAAATAAGACGCCAGCTGTGTACTAGCCACGGTCGTTCCAAAGTTGGATAGCATGGATCCAAAACTGGAAGCTTGGTTTTTAAAGGCAGTGGTGAGTGGTGCGGACGAGGTAGAATAACCTGTGGAAGAAGCGTGGGTTTTTGGCTGAGTTGGCACGTTGGCCAATTTAGAGAACGTGGTATTATTCAAAAGATAAGGAACTCGGGTGGCGGATAAAAAGGTAGCAATCAACTTTGGACGGGGTATATTGTGTTTGGCAGTTCGCGTAGTAGACGCGGAAGAGGAAGGCGTCGGTCCAACGAAATTTGGTCCGATGTAGGGTGTATTCGGATTTGTGTAAAGAGCATATTCATCGCATGCCAAAGGCGGTTCCATTGGCATAGCATGCCGTTGCTTGACACGCACCACGGAATTCTGAGTTGTCATCTATGGCGACATCATTTAAAATAGAGTGATCAGTTAATCTATGAAAATCGAACTTTTTTGTTTTGTTTTGTTCCTGTGGTACCTGGTTGGACTTTGGCTTGAGGAACGGATGATAGCCTAGATTGTTAACACGACCGTATACATGACCAATGATTTCAGGTTTGCCTCCGTATGGGTTGATGGCATACACATGGGTCGTTCCTCGCGCTGTACTCACCGCACACCACATGGAATCGACCGAAAATTGACAGTCTTCTACATGAGCATCGGTATATCCGCGCGAGAGATTGTACAGATGAGATACGTTTCCCAATTGATTTCCAGGAGGTAGAATGGTGAATACATGGAAATTGTGACCCTGTTTGGATGCTGACATCAATAAGGTACCAGCATTGTTGAATGCCAGACATGTCACAGGATGGATGTGTGGTCGAAAATGAGCAATCGTCGACGCAGAGAGATTCTTCAAGGGCGATGAAGGAAGTTTCAGGGTATCTCGGATCATGATCTAGATGCGACATGACTAATGAGCTCCATAAAATTATTTGAGTTTTTGAAATCGATTCTACTTACCATGCCTGCGGGAGGAAGTTTCCTACTGGCCAAGGGAGATGAGGCGTTGGAAGCCGGCTTTTCATAATATTCTGGTTTACTGTTGGAAGGGGAAGGGATGCTAGCGGAGTGTCGAGGCGAGACAGAGGTGCCAGAAATAAGAATGGGATCAGAACCTTGGGATTGAGAAAAGTAATTGGACAAGGATTTGTAGCCGTATTCACTCAAGGATTTCATGCCATTCATCATTTCTTTAGCAATGTCTTTGGCGGCCCCTTTGACGTCTTTTTCACCGCTCCAAACTCCCATGGCCCCACTGATGCCGCCCTGACTCAGCGATCCCATGACCGGGTCAGAATTCAGTACGACCGCATTAGTAGCATACGCAATAAATCGAGTCCCTAAAGTGAAGGTAGGTCCAGTGGTTGGGTCATGAAAGACATCAGTCAGAGGCGCGGCTTGCTGCGACAAATCGAATGCGGAGCGAATATGCAATGCAGATTGAGTGCGACCACTACATGCCTAACGAATGATTGGCGGTATTTTATCAGAAAGTTGGGGCGCCACGCTGGTCAAACAAAGAATAGGATGACTTACGATGACTACGGACCGCCTATTGCTGCTAATGCTTGTGATTGTGAGCTCTTTATTGTTCTTGTCCAAGTCATCGATTTCTTCAATGAGTTCCAAGGTTCGGAGTGAATAAATATACAATGTCGTGGATGAAACGGGGGATGAAACATCGCTTTGTGCGGTGTTATTGTCACCGTTGTTGGTAGTCGAGGGCTCTGTATTGGATTCACGGGTTGAACTAGTGGGGTGTGGAGTGAGAGGCAAAGACGTATGTTAACGCTCCTTGATTTCAACAAACTGTGTATCTGTGTGGATGCTACTTACACAATCGCCAATAAAGGTCTAGCGTCGGAAAATCGATCCACGGATTCTTCGCTCATCATATCCATATACGGATCGGTGAGAACATGCATATATGAAACCGCAGCAAACCGATCTTGATCTCGAATGGAGCACAGCTCGTGAATATTTTCGGGATTGGTGATATCCCACACCTGAAAACCACCCTGATAACCAAGCAAAAGGCAAGACCGTCTATAATTCAGCTTATATTTTTAGTCAATCCCGCCCTTGCTCCGCTCGTTTTTGTCAGGTCCAAAAGTTGCTTTCCCTTACCTCGTGACAGATGAACCACCGTCATTTGCTTGCTTTGGTAATTCGATCTTTTGAAAGGATGCAAACGTCAATGACTCCATGCCTTCAACGTCTTCTTCACTTTCTCCAGCTTTGAGATCAGATTTCACAAAAGGCATATTTTGCTGCTGTTGTTGCTGTTGCTGTTGCTGCTGCTGCTGCTGCTGATATATAAGCTGTTGTAACTGCGGATCGACATTGGGCATAAAAGGTGGAAAGCTCGGCTTTCGTTTAGGTAGATTGGAGGCAACGTAGGATGACAAGCGAGAAATTCCCGACGAAATGAATTCAAGTGATGTGGGATCCCTGTTTACTTTGTTAGTTGTATTTCTCGTTTTCTGACGAGCCTTATGTCTTGCTTATCTCCGACCACCGGTCTATTCTAGATTCGTATCTGTGTTGGCTTGAGCCTACCTCAGAAATTTCGGCTCGGCTCGAACGCCAGTATGTGAAGGGTTGGACGGATTCATTCTTAAAACAAACAAGAAAGAGTCGAAGAGTGCAAATGATAAGGGTATAGGAAATGAGTTGAGAAAAAATATTCCAGTTCGTCAAATCAGTACGCAAAATAAAAAGTCTAACAGAAACAACGTAGTTAGTACCAGTTACAAAAGCTGCAAGTCGAGAATGAGAAAGAGAGCCACTCACTTTATCAGTAAAAGGTTGGCTAATGAAGAGGGTTGGAAGAAGAAAAAGGATATTTAGCGGGGTTTAAGAAAAGATGGGTCGTTGCATGATTTCCGTCATTTAGTATATTTGATACTGTAAACGTAATCCACTGATGATCACGAGAACTTGTTCTGACGACCCACACGGTTTCCTTTAATTTTTCCCTTGTCGAACCAAGTAACTCTAATCAACCAATCAATGGCCGCACTTGTGTAATCATCGTCGCAGCAATCTGCGAAATATAACCTTCTTTCACACTGGCCTGACAATTAACTTGACAGGGCATCCTTCGCAATCTAAGCCAGCTGTCGACTCCGATAAACGGCACGTTGCGGAGGTGCACAGTGGTAAGTTTCTCAGCCTCTCCACCGCCGAGCTCTATCCTATTTGGGTCGTTCGGCGCCCAAACCAAGTAGACTTACTTGCCGCAGCATCTGCAGGGTAATGGGAGGGGGGAAATTCTGATTTTGTTTTTGCCATAAAAGCGATTTTTAACGCTCACTGAAAGCGAATTACCAAAGGGCAAGAATTTCCCGGTCATTTCTCAAAACACTACTTTACAGCCCACTGTTCTTTAACCTTGTTCTGTAAAACCATCATTCGAGGCTGTTCGTCAACATGCTACGCCTTTCGCACGTCAATTGTTTAATGTGAAAAAAAGGGTGGCCATCAGTGGCAAAAGGTGCACCCAAACAATTTTCAGTGGATGGGTTGTTAGTACAAATAAGACAAGGATAATTATATTTAGACAGGAATATTGTAGAGCATGTTGCTACCGCCTTCTCTATTGCTGGGAAGATAAGTCACATTTTGGTTGCGAGACAGGGTCTGGGCAATGTCCTTGGAAGCTTCAATTCGTCTAAAGGCAATCAAACCTTCACCGGCCTTTTCCAAAGCGGCCGAAATCAACTCAGCAGCTTGTGCATCACCTTCAGCGCGGATAATAGCAGCTTTCTTTTCTTGTTCGGCACGTTCGACAACAAACTTGGCACGTTCAGCTTCTTGCTGAGCAATCTGTTTCTGCTCGACAGCGTTGGTGAATTCTTTACCAAACGTCATGTGGGTCTAAGGGGGGGGGGGAAATTAGTATCTTCGTTCTGTACGCACACAAGGACGCTGGCAAGTCAGCCAAAGTAACTTACAATAGAAACGTCTTCCAAAGCAATGTTGAAATCCTTGGCACGCTTGTACAATTCCTCGCGAATCTTGGCCGAGACCACTTCACGCTGAGTGATGAGTTCGCTGGCATCGAATTGAGCAACAATGGCCTTTAAGACTTCGTTACCAATGGAAGGTAACACTCTTTCATTGTAATCCAAGCCCAAGTTCTGGTAAATTGCCGGAAGTTGCTTGATTTCAGGACGGTGCAACACACGTAAAGTCAAGGAAACCATCTGCATATCTTTGGATCCGGTGGTGGTGGAGATGTTGCGAGGCTTGGTGCGAACATCGAACTGGACAGCACGTTGCAACCAAGGCACCAAGAAATGAGTACCTTCACCGACAGACACCGACTTGACACCCTGAATACGATCGAAAATAACCGCACGATAACCACCCTGGACTGAACATCGCCGTCAATTCCAGATCTTTCCCATGGTTGAAAACAGATAATGGCCAATGATATACTTACCATCATACATAGCCGACTGAGCACCACCTACGGCAAGACCAATAGGAATGGCATACTTGGCAATCTTCTCAAGGACGGCAGCCATAGCAACTTTTTGTTCTTTACGGTTTGTCTTTTTGTGTTCTGTTGGGCCTCTTCCATCCCCAGCCATTATCAAAGAAAAAAAAAATTGGTCGTGACTGCTATTGCACCTTTTTCCCAAAGAGGCACCGTGAGCAAGTTACAAAGATGATTGTGTTGTCAAAACCGAATTTGTCGTAATTTTACTTGGGAATCGCTTTTGTGAACCTATTGTATGCACATCATTTTCCAAATTGGTCTGTGAAATGGTTAATTCGCATTGCTTGTTTTATCTTGGGGGCATTTGAAGCGATGAGCGGTATTGCACAATACTGTACACGGTAGACTATATCAATAAAATGAGTGATTGCCAAATACATCTGTTTGTTCTCGATGTTACTGTTGCTGTTAATATGTAATGTTATTTCTCCTTCTAGCAGGGAGTGATAGACAATAAGCCATGGAGTAATTTTTACGATGTCGGCATTATTTTTTTTTCTTTATTGTAAGCAAGTCAAAAGATGAAAAGGGAAATTTTTGGATTACATGGTGGGCATGGAGACGGAGGATCGGGTGTGATCCGCGTCGCCTTCTCTCCACAGAGAGGTGACGGTCTTGGGCTTGGTGTAAAAGTGGAGACCGCTCTTGCCGTAAAAGTTGAGATCACCCAAGATCGAGCCACGTGATCCGGTCTATGAATTCATGTGAGTATGAGGCAAGAAACGATGGCCACGTCATTGAAACACTTACGAAAGAGAATGGAGGTACGGGAACAGGAATAGGAGTGTTGATGCCGACTTGTCCTACATCAATGTCGTGCTCAAATTTGCGAGCAATAGGTCCCGAATTAGTGAAGATGGCAGTACCATTGCCGTATGGGTTGTTGTTGATCAGTTCCACAGCTTCGTCCAAAGTCTCGACGTTGAGACACACCAATACAGGGCCAAAGATTTCCTCACGATAGCATTCCATATTGGGCTTGACATTGGACAAGATGGTTGGACCTGTTGATAAAAAAACCAAGACGGGTTCGGTTAGTGTCAGCCAAAAGTATGAGGTGGCACAAAAGCAGATAAATATGGTGGAAAGGAATGTGCTTACCAACAAAGTTGCCCTTTTCGTAATTCTTGACAACGATGCCTCGACCATCTAACAAGAGTTCGGCGCCTTCATCGACACCGCTTTGGACGAGATATTCAATACGTTCCTTGGATTGAGGCGTGATAACAGGTCCAACATCCGTTTGAGGATCCATACCATAGCCGACCTTGAGTTGACGAGCACGTTCGGCCAATTCGGGCAACCATTCCTTGGTCTTACCCACCATAATGACGGTACTCAGAGCCATGCAACGTTGGCCGGCCGCACCGAAAGCAGCACCAGCAATGGCATTCAAGGTAGCTTGCTTGTTAGCGTCTGGCATGATGACAGCATGGTTCTTGGCACCCAAGTTGGCTTGCACACGCTTGCCGTTGGCATTGCCGCGAGTGTAAATATGTTGACCGGCGCGATCGGAACCAACAAAGGAGATAGCCTTGATACGAGGTTCATCACAGATGTAGTTGACACAGTCGACTGAACCATGGACGATATTGAGCACACCCTTGGGAACACCTGCTTCGGCGGCTAACTTGGCCAACATCATCATGGCACCGGGGTCACGTTCGGAAGGCTTCATAACGATGGAGTTACCGGCGGCAATAGCCAATGGGAACATCCACAAAGGAATCATGGCCGGGAAATTGAATGGACAAATACCAGCGACCACACCCTACCAAAAAAGAAAAAAAGGCCATGAGTCATTGCAGTTCGAGGTATCGATCTCTGACCATCCCTTATAGAGCGAGGGATGGATGGGTGATGGATCTTTACCAAGGGTTCTCTGTACGCATCTGTCAGAAATTGATGACAATTAGGGTTGGGTTCTCATGCCACATTTAGAATCCGTCCGTTACACGAAAAATCCACTTACAGGTCTCCATGTCCTTGGCTACCGTCAACTTTTCGCCCATGAGCAAGCTTGGCAAGCTGCATGCCTGTTCGACGACCTGCAGGCCACGGAACACATCGCCCTTGGCATCTTCAAAGGTCTTGCCCTGTTCTTGAACGATGTTTTCCGCAATCTTGGCTTGGTTCTCGCGAATCAAATACTGAAGATCCATCATCACACGTTGGCGCTGCAGCACCGTAGATTTACGCCATTCTTTGGCCGCCGCTTCAGCCGCCGAGGTGGCTTCATTCAATTCCTCGTTGGTGGTTTCAGGGACCAAGCAAAGCAACTCTTGAGTAGCCTAAGGGAAAGGTGATAAATTATTCATATGTTCCTAATGAAAAACGTAACAGGGATAGGGTAAGTTGTAACTTACCGGGTTACGAAGTTCAATCCATTTATCGGCTTGGGACTCGACGAATTCACCATTGATGAAGTTCTTGACTCTTTCAGCCGTAGCAGTTTGCTGTGCAGCGGCTACCTGCTGAAGGGCCGGGAAGTTGGTAGTGAAACTTCGGCGCAGAGGGGCCTTGGTGGCTCTTTTTAAAGGGGAGCAAGGCCATATCAATACGCATGACTCTTTATGTTATGCACTCATACTGTACCTTAACAAGTTTTGTGGCTTCAGGAGCGAAGAAAGCATGGTATACAGGTCAACACAAAGGGGTACAAAAAAGCGTGTGCAAAAGAAACCAACAGTGTTCTCGGCTGTCGAGATTTATATAGTGTGGAAAAAGAGAGCGTGCGAAAAAACAGCAACTGTAAAGTTTGGCATGAAGTGGGCCATCGGGATTGTGACTGGATTTGAATTTATTCAAATTACGCGCAACCAAAAGAAATAAAAATAAAAGCCAGCTCAGCAGGTTGATTGATTCAAATGAGAACAGCTTTTCAAACTTTACTTTATGAGGCTCAACAAAAAGCTACTAGCGTGCAACCTCGGCGATAACAACAAGAAGCAATATTCTTTTAATTTATGTGAGTGTATAAGCTTCTGAAACTTTGTACATTTTGCTGGGTGATCTCAAGAGGCTGGAATGACTGTTGGCCACGTTAGCAACAACATTTTATCATAAAACGGGTGATAAAATATCCATTAGCCACTTGGTTTATTTATTAGAACATCAAGTACTGTACTGTACTGTATGTTTACTTGCAGCCTATTTGATTACCTTGTGCTCCACCGAGAGTACTCGAGGGAGATCAATGACAATGAGCTCGTTCCTGTATCTGAGTGAATCTTTACGTTGGGGCTGAGAATTTTGCCGAATCTGATTCAAAACTCCCAATGTTTTGAGGCAGCCAAAACAGTGTCGAAAGCCAAAATAAAATGGGTGGGAGTTTTTGCTGTTATGGAAAGTGGATGCGGTCTTCAGAAGCTAAACATGGTCCTACCATCCTCATTGATGAGTAAGGATCGCCACAAATTGACCAGCTCAACCTTGTTATAAATTGAGACATCTTGGTCTTGATCATCAGGATGTATAAGGACAATAACTAAACAATGAGTTATTTGAGATACCTTTTACAGCACATCATTGGTTACGACCGTATGAATCCCAGGACATAATGGCCTGGGAATCGTCTCGCATGAATACATATGGAGGGGTCCGTAACACATTTCTTACAAATCTTGTGATCGCCGATTGTATTTGTGCTTCACCCATTCGTCGACAAATATACTGGTCCAAAATGGGCAACTCAGTTCAAGGATCTTCTGCCTTTCCATTACTTCAATCACAAACAAAATAAAAATAATCAAGCGCGCGTTTGCTCATGTCGCGGGTGCTTTGCGATGTACACCCTCAACGATTTGTATAAAGCGATGAGACACTGACCGTCCGGGATTTCCCCCCCCCCAATTTTCCCCTCTGTATGATACCCGGTATCCAGAGAAGGGTGCCATTTGCAGCAAAGTCCGAAGTCTGCGGATGGCATCTTGATTTGATATGATGCCCATAGCTAGTCCTTGATTTGCTTTGAAGTCAAGGAAGTACCAAACCAAGTTAACCAAGTTTCGGTGCAGTGATCCGGTTGGATCAAAGGCGGACCAAGTTTTCCCTTGGTAGGGACGGATACTCGGAATCCATAACAAAAAGCTGCCATAAGTTGGTCAGGTCAGGTGATTGGAAGCGACCAAGATGGATCCCTTTTTCTTCTCGTTGTTGCCATTTCTGGTTTGTCCTCTATAATTCTTTTTTCCATTTGTTTCTCCTCATCTTGCATAATTACGGGGTTGGCTTTTTTCATCTTGACAATCTCCTTTCCATTGGCTTGAATTATTTCACCATGATGTTGTATAAAGTGGTCGTTCTCGGTGATGGAGGTGTAGGCAAGGTAATGACACGGCAGACTTAACAGATTGTGTTGTGTAATAAGCAGTCTTGTTTAATCGATGAGCGATCATGTCTGTAGACAGCATTAACAATCCAGGTAAGCCATCGATCGACAGTCGTTTTTACCCAAGAGTCCAACATGCTAAAGCGTACCCAATGGAACGATTAGCTGTGTTTGAACCATTTTGTCGGTAAGTGGCGGTCATCGAGCCATCGGTTGTACAAGAAAGAGTAAAGCATTAACCTTTGTTGTGACAGAGGTAGGAGCGCTTAGCGCATAATTTTTCAATGAAATCAAGAGCGAAGTCATCCTAATTTCTTTACGTCACATACCTAATGCAGACCTATGATCCGACCATTGAAGATTCCTACCGCAAACAGGTGGTGATTGACGATCAACCGTGCGTTCTCGAAGTCCTGGACACTGCCGGTCAAGGTTGGTCATGCCAGCCGAGTCATATAAAAGCGTAGACCTTACATTTTTTATTCTCAATAGAGGAATACACAGCGCTTCGTGATCAATGGATCCGAGACGGTGAAGGATTTCTGTTGGTGTATTCAATATCTTCTCGATCGACCTTTGAACGAGTGGAACGATTCCGTGACCAGATTTTTCGAGTCAAAGATGTGGATAACGTTCCGCTCATCTTAGTAGGTAACAAATGCGATAAAGTGACCGATCGAGAAGTATCCCGCGAAGAAGGATATCAAATGGCGAGACGGCTCAGCTGCGAATTCATCGAAACATCTGCCAAAACATGTGTCAACGTGGAAAGATCATTTTACTCGGTCGTAAGGACCATTCGCGCCAATCGAGAAGGCGCGCTTCAAGAAGGCGCCAAGAAAAAGAAAGACAAAGCAAAGAAATGCTTAATATTTTAATCCAATTTGCTCGTCTTCTTTTGATTGATTCCCTTGGATGAATCATCATTAGCGCAAAATCAGTCTCCTTTTCTGTTTCATGTTTTTTTTCTTTCCGCGGTCACATCAACAGTACATTATTTCTTTCTCCGTACTTATGTGCTATCTTCTTTTATTTCTCCTATTTCATTTCTTGGTAGTCTAATCTGTGCAAAGACACTTGGCAGCAGTAAAGGTTCTTTTGGCTTTTTAATATTTTGCGATTATCCATTTTATTTCAATTGATGAATGTTATGTGTAACAACTGCATGCTAGGATATCGGTATTCATTTACCAATGGCTCCTCTTAAAATCATCGGCGCAGGCTTTGGAAGAACAGGTACACTTACTTTGCGTCACGCTCTGGATTACCTCGGGTAAGAATGAACCAATAAAATAATGGAGAGTCTTCTTTACCAGCGTTCATAACGGAACTCTATCTCACATAGATATCAGACGCACCATATGGACAAGGTTCTCCTGGACCCTACACAGGATCCCGACCTCTTTCGTCATGCTTATGAGTATCCGGACGAACCTGTAGACTGGGAGAGAGCGTTTCAGGGTTACGACGCTGCGGTGGATTGGCCTGCAGCAGCATTCTTCGAGAAGCTTTTGGCAAAGTATCCGGATGCCAAGGTGATTCTGACGGTGCGAGACCCCGAGGAATGGTATCGTTCTGTTGCTTCCACCATCCACGAATGGCCTTGTGTGGATGAAACCTGGCCTTCTCACATTCTTCGTGCGCGCGCCATGGCCCGCGTCATTGTGCGAGACGGTGAACTGGGTGGTCCTCGATTCCATGACCGTGAGTATACCATTGGGCGATTCAAGCAAAATATCGAACGTGTCAAACAGTTGGTGAAACCCGAAAATTTACTGATTCTAAACCTCGGCGAAGGGTGGGAAAAGCTATGTCCATTCTTGGGTCGAGACATTCCTCCCATTCCCTGGCCCCACAAGAATAAAGGCTCCAATTTTGCAGCGCTAGTTTGCGAATGCAGAGATCGTTATCTTGAAAACCTCGAACGCTTGTCAAACCCGTCCACAAATGGTAGCACTGATTCTCTTCGTCAATGATGAAATAAAATTTTGAAAGCAACCAATGTTGCTTCTTGCAAGATTTCACCCAATGCTTCGTGTAGAGTAGAAAATGATGGCATGAATTGGATGGGTGTTGAGCAAAACAACGAAACCCATATCAGTACCGGCTCGGTGCACGGCCAACCTTTGTTCTCCTAAAATGTTGTCTATTTGTTTAAAAGACAACAGCTTGCTATAAAAAACAAAAATATAAAAATACAAGGCTTGTTTTTTTTTGGAAGATTCTTGCAACAATTACACAATGGTTTTTATCGTGAACCCATTATATCGTCGTTTACATGCATGTACATGCAGTCTCATCTCATACAATGTCGTCTGTATTTGTTTAGCATCTGTAAATTTATATTCGTCCGCGTTCAACCGTCTGCTCCTGAAAAACTGGGAGTTTCCGGTCTTTAATGAAAAGCGCATGAGCATTATCAATGGGCTCTCGCATTATTTTTTACTCTTTTTCTCTGGTTCCGTATGATCGCACATCAAGTATGATACCATCGGTAAATTATCGCTTTTCGATCATTCCAACATACCAGTGTTCATCATAACTGAACGCTTTATCTTACTCATCATTGCTTTTTGCTTCTATCCTTTGTAAATCGATCTATTCTTTTTTCGTTTATCTGTGATTCTGCCTTGCTTCTTGCCCAATAATAGACGTCGGATCATCCATTACTCAGACATGGCCGTCACCGCTCTCTTATCACCTTTAGCAATATTGTAATGAAAACCTTGAATTGCACCCATCAAGTCAGATATTCCACTTGGGCTAATTCATTCCTTTTTTTCTTGTTTTCTTGCAGGGATCCAGCCCTTCATCGCCTACATTATCTTCGTATAGCTTGCCACCGTTGCCTAGCCTACCTTTAACGGAAATCCATGACAACTTCAAATCGCAGCGGACATTGGTGTCGTCTGCGTCAAGCACATCCCTTGGCTCGAGACGACAACTACGAACAAAGGCATCACACAAGACCTGGCAGGAACACCATGGCGCCGATATTGTATTGGCCACTGAAATTGGTCAGGGCCTTGTGAATGAAGTACGGAAAATGCAAGGGCTTCTTCAAATCAAACAGGATTCCTTGTCCGCCCTGGAAATCCAGCAGTCCGAAGCACAACAGCGCGTAGAGACTCTTGTACGCAAACTGAAACAAAAGTGCGAATTGGAAGGTGAAAAAAAGACACTTGAAATCAAAAACATTAACAATGCGGTGACTTATAGATTGGGTGTTTTTTTCTTCGTATGATAGAGAAATTGAAGGAAGAAATTTGGAATCTGGAATTATCCAAGCAGGAATTACTGCAGCAAGTGCAGCAGTTGACTCAAAAATTATCGCGATGCCAAATGGAGCAAGCGCGCATGGCACGTCAAGAAAGCCTGGTGACACAAGAATTGGAGCTTTTGAAAGCCGCTCACGAGAGCTGGTCCGAGACTCTTACACGACTTCAACAGGACCATGATAAACAGCTCGCGTCGCTACACAAAACCCTCGACACTACCCGCCGTGAAAAGGACGAACTCGCCAAGAAATTGCAAACGTTGACCCTGGGCCGTACTACCACTGAATTAGCATTACTGGCAAAACGAGGAGTGAATCAGGTTGATTGTGAAAATGCTGACGACGCTGACGACGACGAAGATGACCAAGATGGCAAGCTGGTGGAATCACTTCAATTATCCTTGGCCCAAGCCCACAGCGTCGTTCAGAGCTTACAGCAAGACTTGGATAAAGAGCGACAAAAACGGAGCGAGGTCGATAAATTATTGCGCGAGTCACAGCAAACCATCGAAAATTTGCATCGTCACCCTGAGCTGTTGTGGGCACCACCGACAATGGCTCCGTCGCCTACCCTGGCTCAGTCACCTTCGTCTTCCTTTTATGCACGAAAAACTGGTGATAGTGATACACTCCGTGCTGATCCAGACCGGCCTGGGTCACCGAAGTTGCCCCGGTGCCGTTCTTTGGGCGAGGAACTGAGGCAAGCAATGACAATGGCGGCAGCGACAGTGACCGACAATGGCAAAAATGTAGTCCAGGGAACCAAAAACATGAGTGAGCGATCAAAGAAATGCGATAGTATGGATCGGAAAAAATCTGTCGTGGTCACCGAAGCAGAAAAGAAAGCATTGACGGCTCAGCAGCTGGGTACGGAGGAAATGACCATTGAACAAGTATCAAAGGTGCGAACCCCGACAGTGGAGCCCATCACCCATCGTCCGCGTACGTGGACCTGTGCGCCTCCATCGAATGACCCCATGACGCCGCCGTTGGACTATGGATGCACCTTGTTTGAGCCTGGACCGTATGCTTGTTCATCAAATCGCATCTACCGAGGAAGCAGCATGCATTCAAGCCAGGGACGTCGCTTTGACCGAATCAGCGCCCCGCCTTCCATGCCTAGCAAGGATACAGATAATTTGGCCAGTAACGATGAAGCCATTTCTTCGGTGACACGCACAATGATTGGCGAGTGGATGTGGAAATACACACGCAATGTCGTGGGAACCAGGATCTCGGAAAAAAAGCATCGTCGATTTTTCTGGATTCATCCTTACACAAAAACTCTCTATTGGAGTGCGCAGGATCCCAATGTAAACGGCGGTGAATGGAATGCCAAAAGTGGTAAGAAACAATACGCACTGAACTTCTTTGAATGTGTCGCCTTTGTGCGTGTGTTTGTCTAAAACCTTGTTTTATTTATAGTGTCTATCGAGTCATTTGTCGTTTTATCTTTTGGCCGCCATGCTTCGTCTAGGCACCAACCACCAAGTGTTATTATCAAGACATCCACTCGAGACGTAAAAATCCAATGCCTTGACCATCAATCTTACCGCATTTGGACCCAGGTAGGTCACATAAGAGTCGATACCGTCATCCTCAGACCCGAATAACTGAGCATCATGATACTTTTTTTTTTCAGTCGCTACGGTATCTGTTATATGAAGAAGTGGAAAAATTGCCTTGTCATTCATTGCCCAACCATTCACCTTGGTCAGAGCGTCGATTTCCACGATTTTCGCCAACCAACGAAGGCATCAATCCTTCCATTCCACGTATCTTGCGTCAATCCGTCACCCCGTCAGTGAGGAACCTGTCCCTTCATTGCAAAAGCGACACTTCCCAAACGGCAGACGATCGATCGCTGGATCATCAGTCCGCGTTATTTCAGCAGACGCTATCGCTTGACGAGACCAGTGACGTTCCATCTTCCTCCGCCCCACCAATTTCTCCAGGCAAACGATTAAGACATCGCTTATCGCGCCGCTTTTTCGAACTGGGATTTACCAAGACTGCCGAGAAACTGTACCCACAAACCCACATTTTTGATTCCAAGCTTGAATGCTAAAGTTTTTACTGATCGATGACCCGATATATCATTTATTCACTCTATACCCTTTAAGAATCCTATTATCATAATGAACTTGAGTCTATGCATATATGAACCTTTCCTTTCCAGAAAATACATTCATATTAAAACTTGCTTTTTCTTTTTTATCACCATTGGACTGTATGCTCCAAATATCGCATGCTGGTCACTATACCGCAGGCAATAATGATGTCGAATTCTAAAAGAAATATTTGATAAGATTCTGAAATTCGGATGCCGTTATCAAGGGCAATGTCTTTGATAATATCGCTGGTATAAATACACGCTTATTTTGTATGTTAAAAAGGAAGAATGATGCTCAAGCCATGATGGTCATTATGTAGAAAACGGTTATGATATCAGTCATACAGACTTTATTTAGAAACATTGTTAAACATGCATTGCGGCATACGCTTCGCAACAGGATGATGCGACCAAAAAAAAAAAAAAAGTGTCGAGATACGAGTGCCGAGCTTAGCAGCTAAACGGAATACCACATCGTCTGCACCAGGTACGACAGTCGCCAGAGCAGCAGCCGAGATCGCCACAACTAACCGGAAGGCAAGCAGACTGACGAGCGACTAAGCAGACGATAATATAAGCCAATCAGGCAATGGGGCTGCTCGCCAATTATTTTGTTCCAGCTTACCATAGAGGTCCGAGGCAGGGCTAAATCCGATATCAGCATTTTCGGCGGTTTCTGAAACAGCCATATTGTTCTCGCTTTCAGTAGCAGGCAGAGCGAATGCAAGCGAGCCAAAGAGAGCAAAGAGGGCAAAAATAAAGGAAATAAGCTTCATGAGGATGGAAGAATGAGTATTGTGTTTGCTAAAGTTGAAGGGATTCGTGAGGAAATCTCTGTTCTTATATAGTGTCAAATCAGTGTAAAAAAAGTTACCAGGGAATCCACGAGCGAAAGCGGCAATCGACGCGGCTCACCATGCCTCTCGTAACCCAAGGTCTATCTATCAGTCAAGATAGGCAAATGATTTACATTCGGTTTAAAACGAGACTTGATAAATCGAAACCCGTTTTTTACCAAGCTCACGAATCTATCGTTCACGCATATATCAAGCCGACACGTTTCTTATGCCAGACACCCCCAATCCCCATTTGGACAAGTTCTCATTGATCTTAACCTTTTCGTCCATCCGTTATGACATATTTGAAAAGTGGCTGTAATATCTGGGAAATCGGCACCGATGTCAAATAATAATTCGGACATCGTTAAGCGATTATCCTGAGTATCATGAAACACAGACGATGCGGTGCCAAGACCTATTCGGTCAGTTTGCGGATACAACTTCGCAAAAATCGACTACCGTGTGATTTATAACCTTCAATATCCCGTTGCATTTCATTCTGACTGAAGATCATGTCTCTTTGTGTTAAGCTGTTTTGGTGAGCCAGGTGGTGAAATTTAACATGGCAAAATCCCGCGGCATGAAAGGAGGCATGGTAGAGGCAGATGATATTTGGCATAAGATACTCCTGTTGCTGGGTAATATGGATTTTAAAAAATGACACCGCTCTTATGATACATCCTCCTCCATACCCTATCGTTTGTTGCAGTAGAATATTCGGTCTTGGGTTATTCTATGTGGAAAAATAAAAAGGAATTTATAGTAACAATTAAACACGCAAGAAAACAGGTTATTTTTCGTAAGGTCCATCTAATGATAATTCGGTAAATTCTGATGAATGTGGGGGGTTTTACGTTGAACGACGAGATTGTCCATTGTATTCGATGCCCATGGCGTATTTCATAATTTCAGTCTATTATGAAAACATGGTTAGCATGGGTAATGCATGGTTATCGTTTCGGGTTCTTGCCTTGACAAAGTCGAGACTATTGACCGTCGATAAGCCCAAAGAGCGCAACCATACAACCGGTGTCGCATCTGTGCCGAATAACCGGTGTAATTTATCACAAGCTGAGATCATGGCAATATTACGGACATAACGATCAGCAGCGTAATGTCGTAATAAGTGAATACTACCAAGATCCTGGCCCTCGGAAACACCCGTGGCAATGACATTGGAAATACTTTCCACATCCAATAATCCCTGATTCAGACCTTGGCCAGCCAATGGATGAGTGGCGTGGGCCGCATCACTTTTGATAACCAAGCAAAAAAATAATGTTTCAGGATTGATTAGTGTCACACTCTCAGGATGTCAGTAACGGGATGAAAACCTCACCCAACAAGAGCGATACGATCAGTGACATAGCGTTCGGAATTTCGTAATTTCAAGGGAAAACTGGCTCGCGTGCCTTCTTGTACGTCAATCACTTGTGGCGGCAAACTGTGTTCGCGCTGCCACAGATCGTTCTCATCCAGTGATTTCGTTGCCACTTCCTCTCGCCATGCGTATTCTGCGCCAATATCGCATCGGCTCACATGGGTGCTCTTATTGATCTGACTGTAAAGATAGGCAAGATCGGTGGGTGTATTGCGATAGGCCGCATTGATCAGGTGACAGAAATCTTTGGCTGACACACTCTTCAACATCTTGGCAAGGGCCGGTTTCGTAGACCATACCATGGAAGCGTATTCGTCGTTCAGCTAAGCGTTCGAAAAAGAAAAGAAATCCAGTAAGTTCATTACCCCAAGGTGGTGTTCTCTTATCATTAACCTACCGGTAGCATGGCAATGGGGCCGGTCGGTAAGAAACGTTGCCAAGCGGTGTTGTTAGGTCGGTCGGGATCCAGTCGCACCGTAGCGACCACACCGTGTGTATCGTAATCCCAACCCAGTGACTCTATGTCGGCAAAATTGCGTACCAGACTATTCACACCATCTGCACCAATCTAACCATCATTTGGTAAACGAACTGTTAATTATGTCATGTTCCTTTATCCACGACGGTGGATAGAACGAAAAAGATTACCAAAAGTCGGGCCTTTAACGCGTCACCGCTGCCGAGTTGAACTGTAGGCCAATCGGACAGATCCAGTGCTTCTTCATCAAGGGTTTCTGCAGTTTTTTCAATCGACGCTACGCGGGCGTTTTCCAAAAGGGTGACCTCTGCTCCCAATTTCTGCGTTTGTAATTCCTTGAGTCGTTGAAGAATAGCGTTTTGCAAATGGACATTTTCGATCATGTAGGCAATGCTGGGGTTAGTCCCATCTTGGGCCGCATCGGTCAAGCCAAGAGCGGCAGCATCAAAAGAAATGCGAGCCCCCGAAACACCATCCCATACTTCCATATCACGGTATCCGTTCACTCTGCTCTGGTGCAGATGCTTACCGACGCCGATATCTACATCGTGTATCCATTAAATCCCATGTGCAACCAACCCGACAACGCGGTATTTACTTTCAAAAAAGGCCATGGAGGCCGGCGTCAGTGACACGCATCGATTAGAAAATTTGTTATCTTCAGGGACCCATTCAAGCGTTTTTTTCAGATCCATCGCTTCGACGAGAGCCACTCGCTGGTGCTTGAGTCGAGGGTTAGCGGCTAAAGGACGGTTTTCAGTACTCGAGCGCTTGTTTCTTTTATCGATTTTTGACCACTTTCAAAAGCCAATCTTACCAAGAGCACAGGCCAAAGCGGTTCCTGCTACGCCTCCTCCGATAATAACAATGTCATAAATGTTCTTCATAGAGGTCGCGCTCACAGACACATGACGTGACTGAATCGTGTTTTTCCAGTTATAACGTACGGTCGCAGTGCAAAGGGCCACATCACGACCGGCACCAGTGCGCGTAACCCATGGACAACTGGCTTTTCCGAAATGGCGAAGCATGCTAATACGAATTTGACAGGAGACGATATAAACAATGAAAAAACCGTGTCGGTGTTTGCCGGTCGCTGTCGGCTCAAAAGCCCTTGCACGCAGTCCAAAAATGGCAATTTCCATTTTTGTGCGGTCACCTGGAAAAAGAAAAAAAGGGCGATTGACCGCAGCAATCGAATCGTTGATTGGATTTCTTGTTGGTTTTTCTGGATAATAAGACGGACAATGGCTGAAAATCTCCATGATCTTGACGAACTGTCCTCCCAGATTGTGGAAGAAGAGGATCTCTTCCTTGACGAGCATGACTTCCCGGATGATGAGGAAACGAATGAAGCGATGCTAGCATTGGCGGCGGCTGAAGAGCCAGCGCTCGACACGACCTTACGCACGCGATTGGCAGGACCATCGTCGCATAAGGTAGGCATGCGCAATGGAATCGCTTCGGTCTACGATTACAGAGAGTGAATTTTCTTTTGGATCGATAGGCAGGCCTGGACGAAGTGGACAAAGAACAAGTGAATCGTATTATTTACGAAGCTTCGAAAGTAAGACGTTGTGCATCAGGACGCGTGCTGGGATGCATTCAATTGACCCATGTCGTTTACTTAGGGCTCATCTTTTTTTGAGAATGAGCGTAAAAAGGATGCGGCCACCACCAAACGCATCGAAGCCTTACTGGTGCAGTACGAAAAAATCAGGCACAATGATTTGTCCTTAGAAACGCGCATTGTTGATCACATGGTAAGTTTACAACTATTACATCTCCTTGTTACCCATGACTTAGCTTAGACATTCTTTTTTTTTCTCTTCTTCTTGCTTTTGATAAACGATCTTGTTTTATTGGGGAAAACAAAAAGCTGCATGATATGGAAAGTAAACGCGATTTGACTCAAGTGATCTGTCATGTGGATATGGATGCATTTTATGCGTCTGTGGAAGAGCTTGAGCGACCGGAATTAAAGCAAGTGCCAATGGCCGTCGGTAGCATTGGTATGCTTTGCACAAGTAACTATATCGCTCGTAAATATGGCGTTCGCAGCGCCATGCCCGGATACATCGCCTTGAAACTTTGTCCTTCGCTTCAAATCATCCCTCTTCACTTTCCAAAGTACAGAGCTGCGTCAGCCAAGGTGCGAGCGATCTTTGCTAAGTACGATCCACATTTCTGCCCAATGAGTCTGGATGAGGTGAGTACTACTTCGACCCCAATTATTGGACGGACGATTTTTCTAACCTTGCATGAGGATAGGCTTACTTGAACCTGACCGAGGTAAAAGCCACGCAAATGATCTAATGTATTCCAAGATCTGATCAAAATGATTGACGGCGCTATCTAGTATCTGAAAACATCCGATTTGAATCCTGCGCAGCTCGTCGAGAAAATTCGGCAGGAAATATTTGAAGAAACACAGCTGACAGCAAGCGCAGGTAGGCAAAGCAGAAAGAAGGCACATTGGCAGGCTACTCATGCTTCTTACGATTGTTATTTATAAAGGCATTGCTGCGAATCGCATGCTTGCTAAAGTTTGCAGCGATATCAACAAACCCAATGGTCAGTTTTACTTACCAAACGACCAAGAAGCCATTTTCGAGTTTGTGGATCCATTGCGAATACGAAAGGTCCGTGAAGACATGTTACCAAGCGCTGAAAACACATGATTAAAACTTTTGTTTTTGTTTTGACAGGTACCTGGTATTGGACGTGTCACGGAGAGAATCCTTGAAGCTCTGGAAGTGAAAACATGTGGCGACGTCTACCGCCAACGGGCCATCTTGTACAAGCTATTGAGCCCCATCAACTTCAAATTCATGCTTAAATGTCATCTCGGCATCGGATCCACTACCATTAGTGAAGAGACCGTCAGGAAGAGCATCAGTGTAGAACGGTACGAGTGACAAGAAGTGAACTACTTATGATCGACAAACTGAAAGTTCATTTTGAATCACGCAGAACTTTCCGAGCCATTTCTGATACAACTCTGTTAATGGAAAAAGTGGATGAACTGGCCGTTCTGCTGGCACAAGATCTGGCCAAAAGCAACGTCGAGGTATGGATCACTTGCTTCTTTATTTCATTGCAGCTGATCTCATTGGTAAACGTTTATTAGGGAAAAACTATCACCATCAAGCTTAAACTGACTACGTTTGAGTTACGGACACGAGCTAAAACAATACCGGCATATACGTCACAAACAAGCGACATAACACGAATAGCTCGAGAGGTAGGCGGAGAGAGGAAAGAGTTGGAGACGAACAATGCAGTTGACCCTATCAAAGTTGCTGTTAAAGGAACTACCGGTGAATCTCCGATTAATGGGTCTCAGGATGTCCAACTTGCGACCACGCGGCCAAGATGATCAAGGTGTGAAAAAGGTAAGTCAGAGCGATGATCCTGGGGAATGCTTCACAAAACTGATACGGCTATGAAGTATTTCCTGGCGGCGAATGCCTCTATTCCGTGCAAAAGGCCGTTGGAGACTGAGACTGAGACTGAGGCGACGCAAACAGAAACGGGAACGGAAGAAGAGAAGGAGGCTCTCACCTGTCCTGTATGCAATCAAACCTTACTACTGGACAATGCGAGCTTTAACCAGCACATTGATGAATGTCTGAGCAAAGTGGAAGTGAAAGCCATTCTACAAAGTGAACCCGATTATCGTTCCCCGCAGGTGACCGAGAGCTCAAGGTAGGCTTCCATACACATTAAATTTTCTGCGAATACGCTATCAATGCCTAACATTTTATAGTAGGTCAAATAGCCACAGCCGTTCCCCAACCTGTTCTTCTTCCAGCAGAAAACGATCTGACACATCAAAGTCATTGCTGGACTACTACTCGCCCACCTGATATAACATCCTTGTCATTCATTTCTCACACATGCATCTTTGTACCTTATTTATTATCCAACGCTATTTTTATTAATCGCCACATAAATTTATTCATGAACATCTTTGTATTCTATCGCACCAATAACAATACCAGTTCTTTTGCCTTATTGTAAAATATAGTTGCCCAGATGTGACCGCGTGGAGGTAACTGGTAATACACATCCTATGCTCGTTTTTTAGCATGATAAGAGAAGAGGCTCGTGTTTAAGCATGTTAAGAGGATGCACGTTTTTCGAGCGTGTTGAGTGAATGCTCGTTTGGCCGTGGCAGAAGAGTGGTTGTTTTTGAGCGTGTAAAGATATACTCATTTGAGCATGTAAAGATACTCGTTGTGGTATGTAGAGCCCGTCTTTAAGTATGTAAAATACGCTTGTTTGTGAGTATGTAGAGATATACTCGTTTTTTGTGTATATAAAAATACACTCGTTTGTGAGCATGTAGAGAAAAGATGCCCGTTCTGAGCATGTAAAGAGATACTCGTTTGAGTACGTAAAGATACTCGATGTGAGTATGTAAAGATGCCCGTTTCTGAAGCATGGGAAGTTAGCTGTTTGACTATGTAGAGATATACTCATTGTAAGCATGTAGAGAAAAGATGCCCGTTTTTGAGCATCTAAACTCGTTTTGAGTATGTGCAGATATACTCGTTCGGGCATGTAAAGATACTCATTGTGAGTATGTAGAGCCCGTCCTTGCGTATGTAGAAATATACTCGTTCTGAGCATGTAAAGAGATACTTGTATGACTATGTGAAGGTATACTTGTTTGAGCATGTAAAGATACACTCGTTTGAGCGTGTAAATAATACTCGGTGTGAGTATGTAGAGCCCGTTTTTGAGCATATAAAGATATTCGTTTGTGAGTATGTAGAAGAAAGATGCCCGTTTTGAGCATGTAAAGAATACTCCTTGTGAGCATGTCGAAAGAAGATGCCTGTTCGAGCAGTCAAGATATACTTCTTTTGAATATACTTTTCCTGCTGGTTATAAGCCTGTGTATATATGTGTGTTTTTGAACATGTTAGATGCTCGTTGCGAGCAGTTGAGAAATGACCCTCGTTAAGAGAGCATGTGAAAAAGAATGCTCGTTTCGAGCAGTCAAGGAAGGGTAAGAAGTAAAATTGGAAAGGGAGCAAGAAAAGAAAGGGAAGGAGTGAAAAAAAAAGAAACGAAAACGGCCAAAATTAGTTTCCAGGGGGTTGGGGTGTTTTTATTTTTTTTTGGGTCGCAGCGTGACTTGTTTCGGGCCTTTAGCAGGCGCGGGAAAAAGAAAGAAAAAATGACGGTCTTGCATAAGGTCTGTTTCACTCAATCTCGCCATGGCTCAAGCACTGTCCGATTCGCATGTCCATGACGACAATAACATGACCGTGTTTGTGCTCATGGGCACGGCCGGTTGTGGCAAATCCACGGTTGCAAAGGAATTGCAAAAGTTACTCAACTGCGAATTCATGGAAGGAGACGACTTCCACCCTCCAGCCAACGTGAAAAAAATGTCAGAAGGTAACTTGTGCACGGTTATTGGAGACCTGGGAAAGAAAGAAAACAAAGGAAAACAACAAAAATCACTGAATGGCATGTTTTCCCTTTTTAGGACATCCCTTGACAGATGATGACCGCTGGCCGTGGCTTCGATCGATCCAGGAGCACCTTATCGAAAGAGGCAAACAGGCAAAAGAGGATCACTCACACCGTCATGTTACTATTGTTACTTGTTCCGCCTTGCGCAGAGTATACCGTGACATCCTTCGCCAGGTCCCATCCAACCTTGGTACTGTGTGGTTTGTTTTCCTCAAAGGATCTACCAAGCTGCTTACCGAACGTATCGCTGCCCGCAGAGGCCATTACATGGCGGCCTCCATGCTCCAGTCGCAGTTGGATGTACTCGAAGAACCTAATCCTGAACAAGAGCAGGTTATTGTGGCCGATATCGCACCTCCACCTGATCAAATTGCCCAACAAATACTGCAAGAAGGGAAAAAACAGCATATTCTTCCCTGAAATGGCTAGTCACATTCGCGTTGAAAGTTGTCTCCAAGTGGTGGATGAACCCACCCTTCATATATTGTATCATACCATCCGTTATATAAAAAGTAAGGCCTTCCGCCACCAAAAAAAAACAAAAAAATGGATATTTTTTCTTCGGTCCCTGGTTTTCTGCAATTTGTGTGGCCTAACTTTGTTTCCAAAATTAGCCAAGGTGACACTAAACGATGGACCATTCCAGTTTTATGTGCCTTTGTTTATTATGGCAGTGATATTGGCCATAAAAGAAAAAAAGACAGAATGATGAATGAATGCATGCGTGCATGCATCTTTGGAAACAGAAACCGCATGCTACAGTGAAATGGCCCTGTCGGGATATTGGAAATGAAAGACGGCGGTCATTCGTTGATGAAGGCCGAACCATTATAAATAGTTTTCGGTCTCACTGATTTCTTGGCAACGGCCTCCCCCCTTCTTATTTATGCGATAAGTTTGAACTTCTTTTCCTCCCCTTTTTTACCCTGAACCTATGTCTATCCACCCGCGAACACTTGTTGCAGAAACGGCGGAAACAGTTGTTCGACTGCTGAAAGAGACACATGCAACGCAGGATATCCCGAAATTGGCCATCAAAGCGCTCAAACGCATCCAATGTCTCGTGCAGGAGCAGCAACATCGGATCCACGCATTCTCATTGACCGTTGATGCTCTTGAAGCACAGCATACTGACCGAAAACAGCAATCCCAGCGGATCTTGCAAGAATTCGATAATTCGATCCTTGATTTGGAAGAAAAAATCCAAGCGTTATCGCGTGAACGATCGACCTTCGACAGTACTTTGGCGGAACTCGAAGACGCGCTGCAAGCCAAGCGAGATTATGCCAACCAACGCCGCCTAAAGAAATCAAAGCGGGAAAAGCAATACCATCACTTTTATTCTATCCCAATGATAGCCAGTCGATACGAAAAGAAATACATTCGTGCCCGAGACAAGAACGCTCAAGCGGAAGATCAGTTGTGCGATATCCGAAAGGCCATTGATCAATTGCATGTATCGACTCGAGAGATGGATAGCTTGCAGCACCGCCAACAACTGCAAATCGACACGGTTACTGAGCAACGGCAAACCTTCACATCTGAAATGTCGATAGCGGAAGAACGACTCCAATTTATGAAAGAAGGTCAAGCATTCTGGAACCATACCGCTACCCACCAAGGATTCAAACTTTTGCAAGCCTGCGAACGCTTGAAGGTGTCCTCCATAGCCGATATCCATGAGCAGAATAGTTTGGCATCATTTCAAATGACTTGTGTAGAGTACGACGAATCGGTAGCCTATGGAGAGTCACGGTGGGATCCCCGCCATCTTGAAATGGAATTTTCTTGCACACAGTGCTCGTCGTGGCAAAATGGTTGGCCGATGGTTGATCCCGCTCACACAAATGCTCTTCTCTGCCAATCTTGCGTTGAAAATATGCAGGTGTCCAAGCCAAAATTCACCACGTTTCACTATAAGCGACTAAAGGGTATCAAAGCCCCGTGGCGTTCATCATCCAGTTCTATTCGCTCTTCTGCAGATTCCGTCGCGCTGTCCCATCTCTCTTCTTCCCCATCATCCAATCACCGTTTGCCCGTAACCACTATTAACAAAACTAAAACTAGAATGAGCAAACGTATTCCCATCTTCTCTGTCAAAGACAATATTGCAACGTCCTGAGCTGCGCATCCTTGAAAATAAACTTTTTTTGAATGGATTCTCCATTTTCTGCGTTTTAAATGACCACCGACGTCACGTATTTGAAACATTCGGACGGTGTAGCGGCAGGAAGACGGCGACACGAGTGAAACTCATTCCTTCTCCTTCGTTTGCACGTCAAAAATGAAGACTTTTTCCATAAACGCAATAGCATTGAGCTTAATGTCGGCCACTGCCGGTGTCTGGGGTAAGTGCTTGTCCGTTTTTCACCCTACATGCCGAGCAACAAGTCCCACAACTTCCATGTATTTCCCTGGAAGGAGGGATTGCTGGTAGCAAAAAAGCCCAGTAAGAGAAAGTGGCTGCCGAAAGTTTTAAATTCATCTTTCAGCAACACTTATAGAAAAATATGCTTGCTAAACTATTGTGTTTGTATAGCCCGGTCGTCCGTGTATATGCTGTCTGAGACTTCGAATACGGTACAGCAATTGTCTGAACAACCCGAGATTTCGTTCGATTCTTTTTCGCTGGTTATGTCGCATATGACAGATACAGCCGGTAGCCAGCCGCTCATGCATTGGCAAAAGACAAATCAGCAAGGCGCTCTCGATGGTGCAGAAGCCGTGTGGGCTAATCGCGATTATTGGTGGTCCGACAAACAGGAGAACGTGTTTCAACGAAAACTGAACGGTCAACTGGTGGTCGTCGTCGCGGGCGTGGAGAACCCTTCCGGTAAGGGATCTATTTGATCACCATCTTTGCACGAACAGCCCAAACATTGACAGCGACTGCTTGATCTTTTTTAGCTATTCTCTCTGCACATGATCCCGCGTTTTATGTGACTGACGATCATGCTGTGGATTTCAGCGCATTTGCTAAAGATACCGCCCAGCATATCTCGGAACACAGCCAGAGCGGCTACGTTGCCACCTACTCCAAAGACTCTGTAAGCACCGAGATATAAGAACTTGTGTATAGACTGCTATCGGTTTGACTCATCATGTTTCTCCTTAGATCCAAGCTCTGCCCTTCATGGATGCGAATGCTTACGCCGCTCAAGCCTACAATGCCTTCCAAGAACACTATCCTGAACTCACTACCAGCACATTTGATATGCAGAAAGAGGCAGATAAATCGTTTGTTCTCGAAGTGGAGCAAGTGCGCGATATCATCAAAGCATTTACGCAAGGTGACAGGGCAGTTGATGCCACTACTGACTATGTTGCCATTGACTTTAGCAGCCTCAACGTAAGTTAACCTACCCTATTTGAGCGCACTGATTAAAACCGTTCAGCTAATCATCGTTACGTTCTTTGCTATTTTTTATGTCTCCAGTCATTGAAAGAGGCTTACGGCGTTGAATCTTCTAAGTACAGAGAAGCCGAATTAGTTCTCAAGAATTTGTTTGAAAAGGTAGGATGACTTTGCTGAAAAGTACCCGGTGCGTTGTTTCTGATGTATGCTTCTACGTGGGTCTAGACTATCATTCCGGATTTCCAACAACACTATGCTGCCAACGATCGTGCTGTGGCTACTTTTGTGATGGCCCCTTCATCCGCTCCCCGTTTTATTAAACGTGCTGTTCCCGAAGCGGCTGTGGATGATTCTTGCTTTGAATCAAAGGAGTTTTGCGAAGAAAACACTGACGGCTGCAATGGACGTGGTAGCTGTAAATCCGATGGTGAATGCTATGCGTGCCAATGCTCGACCACTTTCTTTGGTCCCTCATGTCAGTTTGAGGACGTTTCCGATCACTTCCAACTGTTGTTCTGGACAAGCGTCGGTTTGATTATTGTGACGGCTGGTGTCCTGGTGTTCGTGTATAAGAGCGGCAATATCGAAAACGGTGGTATCATGATGGGCCCTCAAGCTTTACCCAAACAAGATTAAGACATTTTCTCTGAAGCCCATTCCCTATATTACCTCCGGTTGTCTCTTCCCTGATGTTTTGCTTCTATACTTTTTTTTTATTGTTCACACCATGTCTTTATGGGTTTGGAATAAAGCAAGAGATGGTTGATGGATTAAAAAAAAAGGTTTCATCTGAACTTTCACAATCGCATAGTGATTTCAGGAATTGAAGTTGAAAATGACGGCTGGGATTTGATCGGCTGGAATACGACGGCTGCCGGCCATCCCGCGTAATTTTGCAAAAATAACGAGGGCTATCACAGCAATGGTCATGATGAATGCGATTCCGGCAATGCGGCAACGGCGCTGCCATTGGAGTCGAAGGTGTTGGTTCGCACAAATTGTGTTGCTGTCACTGGTACGTCGAAAGGTGCAGTAGAACCAAAGCGGTGGAAACAGGAATCCGAGCCAGAACAGTCGCCGTTCAATCACTGGCGCCGTGGCCCGTTCAACCACGTCGGCGTTTTCGGTCGTGCCTTCAGGCTTACTTTCTACATCGATTTCATTGTCTTTTCGTGACCGGCGAGAAGACCGATCATGCTGCATCCGAGCAGTAATGGCGTGACCGAGACGGATGGGCCCGTTCCGTAAAAGAGATAACAAGGCCGAACTATTGGATGTCTTTGCCAGAGTCAGCGAGGCGCTGGAAGCGAGAGATATGTCATCGATTTTGTCGCTTTTCCATGAATTGAATGTGCTGTTGGGATCCCGGATTTTTCGCAGGATATCGTAGTAGAAAGATTCTTCGGCGGCTACGGACCCTGATTTGCGTGGAGACGGGTCGGTGAGACCTTCAGAGCTCCCTGTAGGTGAGAACGGTAGCGAAGGTCTTGGTTGTATATCACCTTGGAAACGTTTTGCAAGACGCGCCGCTGGCGTGCACCATCCAGGTGGAGACCAGGCTTCATAGCTGACTTCATCGTTGTGAGTATGGTGAACAAATGTGCTGTGGGGATGGAACATGGACTGTAACACCGCTGTATTGTATTCAACGTTCGCAGTAAAGTGCCGCGAGACCGATTTCGACGATTCACTGGAAGTGCTGGTCATTGGTAACGAGATACTATCTCCGGCTCGAAAATCTTCATCTTCTTGTCTGTCTTCAGAACTCTTCTCGCTGAGCGTAGGCAGCGGTTTCGTGATCCGGTGACCCCAAGCCATGGAATTGGCAATACTCGGATATTCCACCGCCGGTGCTTCCTCATCCACGTGTTCCACCGCGTCATGCCACGAAGCAAAAGAAGGACGTCCGCTGTGGGTGTCGTCGTTATCCTCATGCTCCGAGATACTGGAGCAGCTTTCTTCTTCGATCATGACAGGCAATGTTGGTTCGTATACTTGCCGGACAAAAGGTACATGAAATAATGCATTTAAATCCTCCTGACTTATGGAAGAGTCCTCATCGTCAGCAGTCGACGATCTAGTCAGTGGTGGCAGCGCTTTGTCTTTGTGTGTGGGCCACATGAAGCGTTTACTGAAAAAAAAAATAAGAAAAGGAAGTGTCAATACCCTAGGACGTTGATGATAAAGTTTAAGCTTCATGGGGTGTCAACAAACGGTGGGCCATCATTGTAAATAACCGAGGCCGCTTAATTCCTCCAATGCGACGTTAGCTTGAAGCCAAAAGTGAAGGAACTTGGGATTTCGACCAACGGTAAACACACATGGAGAAATAAATAATAATGGACAATAAGCTTTTCCATGGTCCAAATTGAGATGCTTTAAATTGAGTTTCTTGGAAACGTTGATCTAATCAAATCTATGGGAGAGGATAGTTGGCCCGCAACTGTTTAAAGGCATGCTGATAGCTGGAGATCATATGATCCTCGATGCAAGAATTGCTCAGATACATTTCTTGCGAAATATCGCTGGAGGTCATATGCGCTGTGTAGTGCGTGCGTTTGTTTGGAATTTTTTTCGCGAGCGAAGCCGATCGAGGACGATCAAAAGTTGGCTGACGTTCTTCCTGATCCTGCTTCAGTAGCGTAGCGACGGAAGCTCGACGATGATCAAGAAAGTGGGACTCCTTTGTCCGTTGAATGTGCACAATATGGCCTGGAATATATAACTAATGGACAGAAGAAATATCATCGATAATCATGTTAGTGTGAATAGATATCGCTACAAGCAAAAACTACTGACCAATGGGTATGAAGGGTCTGATTGATATATTTGCTCGCGACGTTTGCTTAGGATGTTGAAGCAAACTTTGCGGACGTCAGGGTCTCTTAAAACCTAGGATGTCACGTCAGTGTCAATAAACCAACAAATACAGCCAAACAAATAGACAAGGGAGAAGAGAGAAAAATAACAGTGGTAGGCGCAGAGACAAAGAATTACCTTGAGCCATCCTCCAAGTGCTTCGTAAGCGCTGATGGTATCCATGATGAGTTCTTTCAGCTTCATGGCTGTGCCATATGACAGCCGGCCCACCACATCATCCTGTACAATAAAGCTGTGAATGTAGTCATTGTATCGCATGCTTAGATCGAAAGAACTGGAGGCCACCGGCGCATAGCTGTAGCAGTGAAGGCGAAATGAGGGATTTCTGGCCAAATGCCGAAGTTCATCAATGTGGTCGGCGACCATCATAGTGAGAAGACTGGCTGTGCCGCCGCCAAGAGAATGCCCAACAATGTGAAAGGCTGTAATGTTGTGACGATGATGATGTACGTATCGGAAAATTTGAGGTACAATGTTTGTATAAAACCACTGCGCTGAAGCCAGCATCCCTGAATGCACCAAACCACCTTTCCATGGCTTATAGGTGCACACCAAGTCGGTAATGGCATCATAAAGACTCTATAAAGGCATTTAATACCCCGTATGACCCAATTTTCTTCATATCACCAACGAGAACCATCTGTTTTTCGTGCATAAAAAACACAACTCACCCAGGTGCCACGGATGCTGAGAACAATGGCTTTCTTTGACCGGTCAATGGCTACAAAATAGCTAGGCTGAAAGACGGCGCCTTTTCGGAGACCATACTCGTATCCCAGCAAATCCTCGGGATGCAAATGAAGATAACGAATAATCGACATACGATTGGATCGACGATTACGAATACCTAGAGGCAAACAAACCATCATCATAAATTTTTAGAGGGGTTTTCCTTTGACAACAATACATCTCATAGCCTAATCAGTAGCTGCAGAAACTTACCACGCACATACTGTCCATAAGCACCTAGGTAACAAAGACCACGCCAACCCTATATTTTTTTTTCTTCAGTTATTCTTCTAAATTGAACCCACCCATAAAGTACAGCTTACGTAGGCAATCATGGCGTAATCGAAATAATGGCAGCTTTCAGGGATCAATATGCGGTTCCGAATAAGAGGAGAGTCATCGGTGCTAATGCCTGGACTTAGTATTCGCTTGTTGCCATGCAATACATCAAGATCTTACTTGGGAAGTGTTTCATAAAATCGTTGAAGAATGATCATGGCCTTGACGAGTCGCAACCCAGTCACTCTGAACCCTTGACCCTAAAAACAGTATCAAATATGCTCACATCGTCAAGTTACCGTCTTTCCAGAGGAACAAGTCAATTGACTTACAAAGGCATTGGCAAGTTTGATGATGGCACGAACAAGAGCTTGGGTTTGACGACTGACCACGAGCCCGATGAGATGATCGATCAAGGGATGAGATATGGCAACGTCATCGAAAGAATCTTCCATCCACTGCGAGGCAAAATTCTTGTCACCAAAGTTGACGCTGTAAATGATGTGTTGCGCTTTGCGCTGAGCGCCTTGTTTTAAGCGATCTCGTTTCCGCATTTTGCCTTTTTCCGGAGATTTGGAGTCTTCTTCTTCTGCTTCCTCTTCCTCTTCGTGGGGTATGATACCATAGCTCTCTTCATTGTCATTCTGTGAGAAGCCGTACCGTTTACCCCGCTTGGAAGGTTCCACTTTGCTTTTATGTTTTTTGCGATCCTTGCGTGGCCATAACAGAACACGCCACCAATGACGTCGTCCCTTGGTCTGAAGAGCCTCCTGCGCCGATTGCCCTTGTTTAGCTTCCTTTGATGGACACACCAAACGATTGGAGCGAGAATTGGATGGTTTGGATGATTTGGATGTTTCCGCGCGTTTCTCGTCTCGACGGTTGCGGTCATCACCCTCACCGTAGTCGCCCTCGCTGCTGGTGGAACTGGGGACATCGGTTGTCATGACAGCATTCAAATTGTTCTGAAAAATGCTATCCACAAACGATTCGTTTCTGGCCAAATCGCCACGACCATGTTGCGAAGAACGTCGGGGACGTGATGTCGCGGATGACTTGCGTTTGCGATCCGTATTGGTATTTGATACGACAGGCGAGATTGTACAATCGCTGACATGACGGGCAGGTGGCGATTCATTCGTGTCGTCTTCTTTGATGGTGGTAGGTTTGTAGGACGCACCGGCATTGGATGATTCCGGTTCGGAAATGGACAGAAGAGGTCGTCGGACTTTTGGCGTTAATGTGTCCTCGGGTTGTTGGAATCGATAGCGAACCCGAATTTGTAATGATCCCCACAACTGCACGTGCTGAGTGATTGTATCAGCCATTTGCCGTACCCTGGCCATATTCGTATGCATGAGCGCCTCACGGACATCGGCCGGCAATGATCGACGAGCGCGGTATTCGTACATGGGAACGAATCTAAGGGTATGCAAACAAGAGCATCATATTTTGAGTGACTCGGCTTAACACTAATGTCCAGAACAACAAAAGATCGTAGTGGAAATCCTTACGTAATAAATACGGGATCCCGTTGAGCAAGAGTAGCAAGCTTTAATTTGGCTTTTCCAAGATGTTGAGCCGGAAGGGGTGACCATTGATGCTTTTTATCAAATAAGTCAAACTATGAAGCGGCGTGAGCCATGAGATAGGTTACGAAATAGATGACGGTTTAGGGACTGCCACGATCCTTTACCTCGATGGTATCAAATAACTGGGCATGATACGAAATGGTAAATCTGAAACCTTCGTTCCAGTCGCCGGTAGGTGTTTTGCCACGCACAGTTGTATATTGGGAAGATCCTAAGCGAATGCGAATCTTTGGGTTGTGTAAAGGATGAATCCAGCGAATGTTCAATACGTCAACCTGTATTTCAGAAAAAAAATTGATATGAATACACGTGAAAGATGTATCTCTTTGGTGATTGGGCGGTGATTGACCTGCATTGTCTTGACACCAAGCGGATTCAAGTCGTCCACTTGCTCATACAGTTGCCATTCTTTCCTTAGTCGACGTAGATCGGGGACGGAAAGACTTTTTCGTAGCCGATGTTTGACCCAGTCTCTGAATTGGGGAGGAGGTGGAGAGCGTGCCAGGGAAGCATGGCGAGTGATTGACGTCTTTGAGACACCCGGCTGCGAAGACGGTTCTTCGACGATAACTTGCATAATTCACGACCGGGTGACAGGCGAAAAAGAGTTAGAAAAATGATTGCTACATAAAGCAATCGAAAGGGAAAGGGTAAATTATTTCAAAATACAAGCCAATGTGCTGCAATAACTAATCATCCGGGCGAGCAGTGACAAAAAGGCGATCAACAAGCGACACAAATAAGCCAAGGCCAGCCTTGTCACTGGCAAGGTTTCTGTTCCGGCAAAATTTCGGCTACGAGATTTACACTCCGCCTGCCTGCCAAAAAATCTAAAAGGGTGTCATCAGGAGAGATCCCACAGCGGCTCCATCACTCACCCGGGACTCTTTTAGTTCTCTTGACGTTGCTTCGGTAGTATAAGCAACAGTTTATACAGATATCTCGTGTTTCAAATAAATTAGAAAAGCTTCAACCAGAGCTTCCTCATGTTCTTCGGCGTTTCCTATGTGCTTGGTATGAAATGAAACATATAAAAGATTGCTCCACGCAGGAGGGAATATAACACGAGCGCATCTACTTGAGCAGCAAAAGAACGATGTCGTTACATGACGGCTGCACACAGTATTTCTCTTCGACATTCCAAACTAGTACAAGGTGTATGAACAAATGCGCGCTTTGGCATCCAAGTACTGTTAAACGATAAAAAGAACTAGATTCAACGAAACACGTCCCACACAAATGGATGGTCCATGCGCAATTAGTTGACTGTTCCGCCAGCTTCTTATGCCTCAGAGGCCAGAAAAGTTAGAAGGCAAATACAATAGAATAATGATGTAACAGTTTGGGAAGTCGAAAATGAAGAACGGGCCTAGTCGTGCAATAACTGGAAGAGGAGAGAAACATATGAAAAGTGGAATGCGGACAAGATGAAGTCTTGGACGACTCTTGCTGCCCTTACCACTTGCAAGGGGCACAGAGAGATCTCAAAGGACAATTGACGTTGCTCCATGAAGGAATACATAAGCACGGTCACATTTACGACTTGGAGACCAACTGGATTAAGCGATATTGGGTTGCATCAAAGCTTATCATCATAAGGGACTACAACTATTATACGCCTCGCTCAGAGAGGTACTGAGAAAGGTAGTGAGAGCTTTAGTGAGAGGTAGCGAGGGGTAGTTGTCGTATAGATAGGGCTCATATGCCACTACATAAGAATTACCTCGGTTTAAGCAGATAAGAGACACTAGAGTAGTTACACACCATTTGTACATTTTAAATCCCCCGATACCCAATTATTATCCTTGGATACCAGATACTATATAGATCATCTCTTTCGAGAATAAACAACAGTGTCACCGTACCCAACCTCTCTACCCACGAATACAACAGCAGTGAGAGGTAGTGAGAGGGTAGTGATAGGTAGTGAGAGGTAGTGAGAGGTAAAAGAAAGTGTCAAACGAAGGGGTAAGGAGGTAAGGAGAGGCAAGGAAGAATATCATTGGGTTATTCGAGACATTTTCTTCCTTTTTCTGACCTTTTTATCAAATTTCCCGACTGTTTCACTGATGGCAGAACCCCAGAAAATACGCATTGTCCACCACTGTTTCCATACCAGCTGTAGAAAATTGCTTCATCCCCTTTCAACTTTCGGCGTCATCTTGAGTTATCCCATGGCTATGTTTTCCCCTCTCCAATGAAGACGACTCGACGTTTTAACAACAGTCAGTATCATTATTTGACTTATCACGCTGATGATGACGACGTGGAACAGCATTAAGCCTGTCCTTGCTGCACTGCACATGTCAAAGAATCAAGAGATCTCGAGAACCATTTCAGCAGCCAACACGAAACATACCTCCCATCAGCTTCGTCGGAAAGCACTACTGCTGAAGATTCATCATCTGGACGAGTCTCATCAGAGAATACTTTGTCAGTTACGCCGGTTCTTCTTTTGCGCCGATTAGATTTAATATACCAAAGTTTAGCAAATACGGAAGACAGCGCATTGGCTCATCAGCAGATCGATGTCTGGAGGAACCTTCGAGAAGGTATGAAGGACCAATGGATGAACGAGGCATACCAAAGGTATTGCCTGGAAAACGGAAGAAATAAAGGCCGAATCCGTTCAGCATTAAAGTGGTCCGTAATACTTCTTGATTTGTTATGTTTCGGAATAATAGAAGATGTGTAGGAAGTTTGCGAGAAACCTTCCTGAAGATTGTAGACATAGAAAATATATCTTTGTAGTTGGAGAAAATATAAATATGACCATACGGTAGAAGTAAAAGTGACAACAATCAATTACAGATTTAAACTGAACTCTAAAGGAGTACTCAAATCTGACAACTTCACCTGAACCAGGCAACCAGCCGCAGCCCCAAGGTCAAAAGCGGCCGAATGAAAATGTTATGATTTTGGATGACGTTCCGATGGATCCACCTCGTGGCGAACACCTTGTCATCAATGGTTTTGACATTACAGACGCCACTTACCGTATGAAACTCGCTTTGAAAAATCAACCATGGAAATTGTCACTGGAGGATTACTTGCACCAAATACTTGCATCCACGTCCGTATTGCTCTTGACTCCCTGCGCATTTTCCGATAAAATCCAATCATTCTTCGAACAAGAGAACTGGACGGCTGCCAGCGCCGCTATCGAAAACATTTACAAAATTCAACAGCCATGCTTACCTATGACACTGCAGCCAGGCTTCTTTCGATCGTTGACGATTTTATCCGACGCAAAATTGACAGGGATGCAGCCGAAATCCAGTTGCGAACGCTGCAACTGCCCAAGAATGAAAAAAAAAAAAAAAAAAAAAAAATGCCAAAGTGGTTGCCGCATGCCTCGATAAGCGCCCATTTGTACCATTTGATGAGGATTTAAATGAGTCTGAGCTTTGCTCACGCTTTATTGATCCATTTCTCTCGTATTTGTTTTGACGAGCCTGACCAAGGTGTATACTTACGCTGGACAAATGAAATAACGTTGGAAGCCAAGCAACTATCCTGCAACATGCGCCCGGACCTAACAATCACCAAAACCGTTGGTCTCAAGTGGGCAAAAAGCCTTGGATATGGAGAGGCCAAACCTGCTGCGCGGGAAACTGATCATTACCTGGTTTGTCAAGATTTAATTAAGGTGGCACTGTTCTGCAAACATTCATTGGACGAGCAGCTGATGGACGGTGTGCTTGGTATACATATTGTCGGTCGTACCATTCGCTTTTACGCTCTGTGTTGCCTGACGTTTCTACATATGTGATGTACTTACTGGCAGAAATCAAGGTGCCGGACTCAATCAAGGGATTGTCTGGGTTCATACCAGAACTCCCATCTATCCTCAAGGTTCTGGGTGTGTTCGATTCAGTATGTGTTTGTTCCCTCACACCCGACGTCATTGCCCGTCGACGCGCTCCCACACTGCCGTCCAAAACGTTTCAACATATAATCTCGGAATCAAAGAGCCGAAAACGATCCTGTCACCTTCGACGCAGACGCACTTAAATACGGAATTCATCGTACCATGTTACTTCTCTCTTCGCCTCTCCTATCATGTCTCAGCTTTCTTATTTTTTTACGACACCGAACTCATAATCACCGACTTCATTCCTTATTTGTCATTATATATCTGAATCAGTTTTTATTAAATTGCGGATAACGTGGCTGAATGATGATCACATCGTTCACCTTTGCCGACATTATTTGCTAAATTGTCTGTGCCTACTTGTATAATACTGAAGTACATTAACATCAGGACGGTGATATGCGAAGAGGTGAAGGAGTTTAATATGTTTTCCGTTGATCGCTTTGTATTCGACACTGAAAATTGCCCAAATGCGGTTTCTCTGCGGAGTTGAGTGGTGGGAAGGATTTGGGTACAATAGCTTGTTTTCAATCTCAGCGTGGATACCTTCTTCTTCTTCCCTTACTTTTACTTCATACCAACGATGACAATTGCTGTAGCAACGTTGAATGCTCTCAAAAAGTTTTCTACATGCGAAGTATGTCTTTGTTATTTATTATTATACGACTAAAATACTCGCGGAATCTAACAAAAAGCACGTTTGCTTTTGGGTTGACAGATAGCCGACGCTATGATGAAACTCGGCCAGCGTCCCTGGGGAGGCTATATTCCGGACATTGACATGTGGTCGCCGAAATACTGTGAAGGCGAAACACGCATTATTGGTCCTGCATTCACTGTAAAGGTAAGAAAAAATATAGGGAAGAAAGGTTGCCTTTGGAACGTAATAAAATCATGATACTGAGATAGAATTTTGATCGTTGATAACAGATGGTGGAAAAAGATGACACGACATCTCCTAAGCCTTCGCAGCATTTTGTAAGCATATTATAATCTTGGGTTATTTGTGGAGAAAAATTAATTAAGGCTTCACATAATTTAGGCGGATGCCGCAGAAGAGGGTAGTGTGATGGTGATTTCTGCGCCTGCAGGTAAAGGTGTATCGATGCATTTGAGCAGAGACAGATATTAACGTGAGGTGATATTAGGTGTCAAGGGAGCTGTATGGGGTGGATTAATGTCGGCTCGTGCCAAAGCAAAGAAAGTCCAAGGTGTAGTGATCGATGGACGTGTGCGTGATTTGAGTGAACATCGATCCATGGAATACCCTGTAAGTTTCATTATCATTTTTCATCAATGGACCTAGGATGACGGCTAAAAATTATGATGAAATTGTAGGTCTTTGCCAAGTCGCACTCGACCTTGCCACAAAATGCGTTCGTACGACCTTCGGAGATTCAGGTACCGATCACCATGTCAACCTCGCCAGTGGTTGTGAACCCTGGTGATATCATGGTTGCCGATATCGACGGTGTGATTTGCGTTCCTGCCAGCTTGGTCGATGAAGTGATTCGTAGCTGTGAAAAGTATGTGGCGATTGATGACCAATGCATGAAAGCCATTCAAGAAGGTCATGGAGTCAAGGAAACCTTTGCCAAATACCGTGGCACGTAAACATCGCAAAAAGGAAAATAAAAATAAAAAATAATCCCCCCACACACATATAAAAGGATGAATTGTAATACATGTCGGCATCGAAAATGAATATGCAAGGTGATGAAGACGATGTCAACGCATCAACGTTGTCCCCAAGACAACAATCCAAAAAAAAAAAAAAATCGGACAATGAATGTAATGTTATGTTATACATGATTGATTGTTGTTGTTGTTATTTCAATGCCATTAGAAGAATGGAGATAAATGTTTACAAATTAAGAACAGCATGAGGTAGAAGAAAGCAAGCTAATGAAAAAACAATAGCATAGAAACAAGGATGAAAATGATAAGCATACAAGGAGAACAATGGATGAAGACGGCCAATCGAGAACTCTTTTTCTTTTTCGACCGTTGAAAATGGAAACTGCATGAAGTGTTAAAAAAGGAAAAACAATAATGAAAATGAAAACAGAAGTGAAAAACAAGAACAAGAAAAAAACATAAGATGCAGTATAAGTGCAACTGGAGGGATGACGACCAAACGGGAGAAAAAAAAAATCATGGCTGTTCTACAGTATTAAAAGCAAATATTATCTACATGAAAGAGGAAAAAAAAGAGGCACTTTTGTGGCACGGGAACATACAACAGCATGATATCCACAGTGAGCGCCTCAAAATGGTTGTTTGGCAGAAAGAAAAAAAGGGTATTTGCATGAAGGGAATCGAGAGAAATTTCGGTATGCCATTGGCAAAATTGGTTCGGACCAAGACAGTGAAAGATTAGTGGTATCGGTTGTAGAGGATTTCGTCAAAGGGAGGATACAGCTGATCCGGTGGTGGAAGCGACCGCTGTTTCGAAGTAGTCCAATATTCTTCGTCGGACGATTCGGCGCTACTGCAGCTGTAGGTACTTTGGCTGTGGTGTGACAAAGGTGCGGAAGGGGGTGGTGGAGAGGATAACCATGCCTCCGGCGAAGTAGGTATACTGGAAGGCGACCGGGTGGTGCAATGGGATTTGCGGGATTTGCGGATTCCTTGGAGAGTTCTATACCGGTTAAAGCAAGTGGCTCGTTTGCGGTGCGGAAGCTGACCCGAGATCTGTCCCCAAGTCAGCCCTTTGGCAACACCTTCACATATGATGGCATCTTCGAGGTCCGAGAACCGACTACGCGACTTGCCCAAATGTTGAATAGCGGTGGGCGTTCCCGAATACTTTTCTGGCTGAGGCGATTGTGGAGGCGACAGTTGTTGGAACGATAGAGGTGCCTCCGTTAGCGTGATGGGATTTAACATGTCGGTAACTGAAAAGATTTAAAACAAGGGAAGTGTTGAGAGTTTCGAACTGGCTTAAAACGGTTATTGGAGCTACTCAGACTCGACGGGCTTACTTTTCATTTTTAAGAGAGATCGAATGTGGTAAAAAAGAAAAGTTAAAATAGAGTGAGCTTGAATAAGTGAGACAAAAAAGAAGAAGAAGAAGAAGAAGTGGTTGAAAATAAAGATAATAATAACGCTCGCTTTTTATGTTGCTAATGTGTTGTTGTTTCTTTTTCGCAAAAAAGCTACAAAGATTTATTGTCCGTTGTTTTGGCAGGTGCTTTATTTATACTTGAAAGGGTGGCCAAAAATGGCTAACACAACAATATAGTGTAGTTTACATATGCGTGCGTTTCTATATGGACATATACGTGAACATTTGGGGTCTTTTTTTTTGACATCAGAGCATCGTTCCGCAAAAAAAAACAAAGAAAAAAGAAAAACAAATACCCAAATTTATTGATATCCTCCTTCATTTTCTTGCAATGAACATTTTGAGTTTGGAGCTACCATTTCCATTCCAGGAAATATGATACATAACATCGGCTCCACTCTTCATTCTATTCGACATGCTTCTGTAACATCATCATTTTCTTGATAAAATTTCACCGACATGTTTAGTACCTACATCGTTACATCTTCCATTATTTTCAAAGAACTGCATTACATTTATCCCACTCCATTCGTTCCTATTGCTGATTATTACCGTTCGATTCTGTGTTTCTCTTGTTTTTTTTTCTTGCAATCGGTCTGTTCATTCTATGAGACCATCGTTCATCCGTTTTTGCTCATGTTAGGGGCTCCCATCAGGGGAAGCTAAAAAAGGAGAAACAAAGGAAGAATGTCAATCTGTAGCAAAATCATCGAAAGCAAAATAGGCAAGTGGTCGAAAAAGGAAATGCTTCATTTAAACTTTTTCTGTTGATCTTTATTTTTGTTACTGATCTATCTTGGTAATATATTGATAAGAAATAGAAAATGTTAAAAATATCATCGTTCAACCGTATCACCTGGTTGTATCTGTGGGTACACCAATGCCTCTTTTCTGTGTTGCCTGTCGTGACTAACAGTAAAGACATCCTTTGGATCTCCGGTTACATTTCTGACATGGGCGATTCTTTTTATTCAATGAAGTAGCATTTGCCCATCCCAAATAACAATAACCCACAGTGTAATAGGGGGCCAAGAATTCGACAATTTGCCAATGCTCTAAATTTCCGCGGCTATGTGTTTTAGTCCTTTTTAGGCACTAACTTTGGATGAGATGCGGTAATTTCATCAGAATAAAGTATATGACGGGAACCCAAAATCTTTCTTGATCACTTTAACGATGTGTCCCTTGGTCTGATTCATCTTCATCATATCATCGGTTTTTCTCGTTTCGCTTTTGTTTTTGTGCATCGAACTTTCTATGGCAACGAAACGGTTAGGTTGATTGTATTTCTCGGTGGGGGTGGGGATAGGCAAATCAAGGAGCACTCAGATCGCTCCAAAGATATTTCATAATCCTTGCTGCACAAAATAGGAGCAGAAGGACACAGACACAGGAAATAAAAAAGAGAAATCTCATCAACAATGCATATTATTTATCATTATACATAACACAAAATACTGTGGGGCTCAACCTATGCTGCGAATAATTTTATTTTTATTTGGTGCCTTTCAGTAACCCGATAGTGATTGGTGGCTCCTGCATGAGTGGCAGGGCACCCGATCCATACGCTTTGGGCTGATTGTGATGAGTATCAGATATACACACTCTGTTCTGAGAAACTGGAAGCGTGATCGATAAAAAACATGTTCACATGATACTGATTTCATTCTTTGGGTCAAGTCGATCTTCAACCATAGTCGAATAGTATAGGAGCACGCCGCCCTATTTGTGTGTTTCATAATATCCTGCAAACCAACCCTAGTCAAAATGCGGATATTAACGGATACAGGGTTTCGATGCCAAGCCAGGTACATGATCCCTAAAAACATTCGTTGTTATGCTCGCCAGCATGTCTTGTTGCTGTATTAAGACCCTCCTCCGTAAACGATCCTTGGCGCAAACTGTTTTCTTGCATCAATTCGTTTACAAATCGCGACAAACGAGTAATGTACAAAGGCACCTTGAGAAACAGCCGCTGTTTCTCCTTGGTCTGTTCTCTACTTGCAGGACCCCATTTCTGTTTCAAACTCCTCTTTATCCTGCATTTCATCTCCTTACCGAAATGCAAAGCCTACTGCTGCTGATGAAACGCACTGACCAATGCACCGGTTAATGCAAGGGCGATATAACCATACAATAAAGAAACATTTTCATCATTGTCATCAACACACATTTCATCACTTTTTTTGAGCACAGCTATTTTATCGGTAACCACAGAGTACTTGTTTGCAGTCGAACGGCAAGATTGGTCTATAAAGATGATGCCCGCTAACGGGGACGGGATGTTTATCTATATTAACATGCAAAGAAAAAAAATAACAAAAGGAGATTCCATCAATCGAAATAGAGATATAAAATAATACAAAATGAGAAAAACAACAAATGTCTCCATGATCGGAGCCATGAAACAATGAAAGCATAAAAAAAACCGAAAAAAAAGACAAAAAAAACAATGGAAAAAGGAGAGAAAACGATGAGGGTAAGTTGGCTGATCCTTTACATTTCCATGGCATCATCTTCATCATCCGACACAAATTCAATTTCTTCATCGACTACCTCTTCTTCTTCAGGAGCCGACGGGGGTACGACCTGGTTAATTGTAGCAATCAGTTCGTGAGCGTGCTCCACCATTGCTTCATCATCCGAGCCAATCGTATTGTACAGCTTGACAGCCAATTCCAAACAGTCTCTTGCATCTTCCCAGTGTGCCATTCGTTCTTCATTGGACTTTTCTTCATCGTCACCAAGACAATAATATGTCCAACCATAGAGATACCATAAATCCACGACCTGATCGTTTTCCTTTTGCAATCCTTCCAAAACAGCAAACGCTTGTTGGAACATGGTCAATTCCAGTAACAGTTTCACCAAAGCCAATCGAGAATCGTAGATCGGCATCGCGGCATCTCCAGGTTCTTTATCAATCCATAACCGCATACTGGTCTCCAAGGCCGCACTCGCATCCTCATTTCGCAACTGACTCAATCGTACCGACGCTAATAACTGATATACTTCGGGATTCTCGGGGTCGACCTGTTGCGCGTGCTGTAAAAACTCTTCACACTTTGATTCCGCCTCAGGTTCAAAACTGCAATTAAACAGTATAAACTTGAGTACACGTTTTATAAAAGTCGCGCCAAACTAAATTCTGACTCTGTTTTTCGTTTCCATACCAGCAATCGGTCAAGTAGATCTCAGTCATGGAGCATAAAGCGCCAGCGATTTTCGATGACAGTAACTTGATTTCTACAGGATCTTGTAATTGCGCCTTTTCAGCCGTCATAAGTTCCACGCCTTTTTGAAATGCTTCAATGGCCTCCTTCTCCACGGATAGTTGACCAAGATACATGTATTTGCTGTAACCTTGGTCTGGTTTCAGTCGGATGGCTTCAAGCAAATGCTATACCAAACGAATTTCCAATAAGCTCCCAAGATTTCGTGCTAACAACAGTATGCACTTGTAAAACCTACATTGCGAGCTTCGGCAAACATATCCAACTCGATTTCCACTTGACCTGTCACTTCGAGAATCTCTGCATTGGTGGGCTCCAATTCCAGCGCACGTTGACAGAAAGCAAGCGCCACGGGGTATTCCATGGAATCAATATTCGCCTGGATTTTGGGAATAAGATCCCCAACAGTATATTGAACCGACATGATCGAGTCAGGTAACGTGGCAAAGGAAAGCTTCTTTTTTTACAGAAAGGAAAACTTTATCTGCCTTGCCGTTTTTGTGATGCAAGAAAAAAAAAAACGAAACCCAAAAAAATTGCACGTGATGTGACTAGCGATTTGAGCGACTTGGAGACAGACAGACTGTGGTCATACATCATTCCTTTTATATAAAATAGAAGATATAAGTGTATGTATGAAAATTATACAAGACTGAAAGGGATTAAAGTTCAATAAGAGGTGCCTCATCCACCTTTTTCGGTGGTTGATATTGCTGAGCTGGTGGCTGCTGTTGCTGTTGCTGTTGCGGTTGCGGTTGCGGTTGCTGCTGTGGTGGATACATTTGGGTTTGATGAGGGGATGCATAACCATAGACAGGTTGTTGCTGTTGCTGCTGCGGTTGATGCTGGGGTGATTGTTGATATTGATCGTAGGGGACGGAAGTAGGTTGGACGTTGTAGATTGGCTGCTGAGCGGTCGATGGGGCGGGAGGAACCTGACCAGCATTGGCATCAGGTACCCCAGACGGCGCATAAGCGTTGGCGGCATAAGGATCGTTCATCGGTGCCTGATAGTAAGGAGCGGCAGGTTCAGCTACTGATGAAGGTGGGTACATATTTGCGGGTCCATTCGGCATAGGGTAGTAGTTGGAAGCTTGGACGTTGGGATACAGAGCCGGTGATGGTTCTGTTGGTGGTGTAGCCATGGAACCATAGGAGGGTCCGTTGCTGTAGTATGGATAACTTGCTCCGCCTTTGGTATAAGCACCCTTGACACGTTCTTCCAATAACCGATCGTACGTTCTCACTGCTAAATTGAGCTTTTCATGCAATTCCACAAAAGTACCTAGACCCGATCACCATTAGTCGTTCCGCTGTCATCTTTTTTTTTTTTCATTTTCAGGAATCCTAATAACTTACGGTGTTTGCGGTTGGTGTCATCCAAACTCTTGAAAAGTTTGGGCTGCAAAGCTCCAATTTGTTCGTAGAGTTGATTGATTTGAGGGTCTCGGAAAACATCGCCACCGGATGCATGCAGTCGTTCCATGAGGATGGAGAACAGTTGGATATTTTCGGTTTCCACCATGGATAAATCATCGTTGGGTGGTACGTACGATCGCTGTTCATAGTTGGAAGGCGCTGAAGGTGCTGAGATCTGCATATCTCGAAGCGATGCAGCAATGGCCGCTGCCAAATCTGGATCTTCCTCTTCCATGGCCTACAACAAATCACTTTAATACTCTGTTCCAAATTTCCCCCCTTTCATCCGTCCAATGGTACCTTTGGCGTAGGCGAAGCGGGGCGCTGGGAAACCGACGATTGTGGCGGAGCATAACCCGCACCGTATCTATTTTTTCGCTGTTCTTCTTCCTTCAACGACAGCTCGATCGCCTTTTTAAGATCATCGTCGAATGCGTCCTCGGGCTCTGTCGATTTTTTCGCAGCCGATGGAATTGTTTGGGATGGCGCCGGAGTCGGTGAACTGCCGCTGCTGTAAGCTGCCTGCAAACTTTCCTTTTTCGCCACCCTGGCCAGTTTCAATTTGATGTAACAGCCATCACACACTCGCACTTCTTCGTTAATGGCTAGATGCGGTAATCGCATATTCTTTGACGAACATTGCTGACAAAAAGTGCCACCACATTGGCGACAATGATGCTGTAACATCCAAACGGTGAGTTGAAATTATCCATTACCAATGCCCATGTTTTTTCTCTGTTACCTTTCGATTCGTCACGGTAAACGGAGTGCGACAACGCTCACATACATCGGAATCGGTCCACTCGGGTGCCTAAATATGTGTAGCGTTAGAAGCTAGAGTTCACCCGACGTTGTCTTCCAATTCTTACAGCCGAAGTTTCTAGAAGAATCGAATCAACGTGCTCCTTGACAGGAGGAAACACATATCCTTCAGCTTTCAATAAGGTATAAGTGTCGGTCATATAACTCAATGTCGATTTCCCTTTGGAAGCAATTCCCCAGGTCTGTATGACGGATAAAATTTTGTTCTTCACATCCAAGTTGCAACCCTAAAACCCTTTTTTGTCAGCGGATGATGACGACATTCATATATATGGTGTGCAAGACTTACGGGTGCACGCATAATAGACACCATATCATCCATGAATTCTCGGCTTGCAATTTCTTTCACAAACGCATCGCCACTGTTTTTTACGCAGGTATCCAATAACTGCAATATAAAAAAAGTATTGCACCAAGCTGTCAGTTTTACCTTCCCTACACAAGTGTGTGCCAAGCGTCCCTTGCCCGGGGAACTTACCGATAATGTCGACAGTTGGACGTTGGGATTCTTATGGTTCAATCTTCGTTTCAATGCTCGCATAGCGTCCTTGGGGGCTACTTTTTTGCTACGAATTTGATCGCTAATATCGAGATGCAAGGCCAAGTCTTCTTGGCCTGCAGGAAGCAACTCCGAAGTGGCCTTTTCTGAATAACCACGAACTGTCAGTAAGTATTACTTTGGCATGTTACTAGTCACTGCCATGCTACCAATAATCTCGTCAAGTGCGCTTGAGCCCCACCACGAAGAAACCATCGTGTATAATATGCAAGTAAAAACGTAAGAAAGAAAAGGAAAAAAGAAGAGAAATAAAAGAAAGTCCACCAAGGGTGCAGCCAACCAATGCTCTGCTGAGTCTTGGCAAAAAAATTCATCCCATCCCAGTGACCAAGGATTCGGTGCACGTGACTTCTTAAAAAAGGAAATGAACTTCGACATACAAAGGTGCTGCGACCCGTTGACCGTCTTTTCCCCTGTTCCGTTCCTGCCATTTTCACCATGAGCTTACATTCCTGGGTGTCCGACAATGTCATGAAAGCAAGTGTTTTGTGAACGTCCATGATCGTTTTACTTTATACTAACTTTCGCGCTTTGGCTAGTTGCTCGGCATGTCCGAAAAGACCATGGTCGATTTTGTTATTGCCACAGGTATAAAAAAAGATCCAGACGAAAACATTGGCTGATCGTTGCCTTTTTAATGATAAAAGAAACTTGACTGACGATTGATTTAATAGCTCAAAAGGCCAAATCGCCCGACGATTTATTTTCATCGCTACAAGCGGCTGGTGCACCTGCCACTGGCGATACCCAACGTTTTGCTGCAGACTTATATGGTCGAGTTCCACATAAGGTCCCCGCATCCGCTGCCGCTGCAGCCGCTGCAGCCGCCAAAGCACAACGAAAGAAGGAAGAAAAAGAAGCCGCCAAATTGCGTAGAGCCAACGAGGCATTCCAGACATTGTTAGAGGATCCCGCTGAAGTCGCCGCGGCCGAAAAAGAAGAAGAACGACGATTGCGCAAACAGGAAAAGAAATTGCGTAAAAAGAAACGAGAAACGAGCGCTTGGGAAAGTGATGAGGAAACCGAAATCACGACCACTGAAAATAATCGGAAACGAGCCAAAGGTAGGTTATTTTTTGCACAGGGAACGGCGTCAACCGTGTTACTTACCAATATTGTTTTTCTTTAGCGCAACAATCAGATGAAGTCACAGAAGAGGAAGAATTGGAGAAAAAACGATTGGATGATATCAGAGAACGTGACGCATTTGCTGAACGATTAAAGGAAAAGGACAAGGAAAAGACGAAAAAGCTTGTCGAGGATAGGTCAGCAAAGGAAGGAAGTGAGGCACAAAAACGACGAAATCTGGCCAACGATAAAGAAGCTCGTCTAGACGCATTACCGGATCTCCGTGAACGATCGCGACAACAATACCTAAAGATGCGTCAAGATCAACGCCTCGAATTGTTAAGGCAAGAAGTCGCGGATGAAGAGTTCTTATTTGGCAACCAGAAACGGACAGAAAGGGAAATTGCCGCCTATAATTACAAGAAACAAGTGTTGGAATTGGCTGAAGCACGTCTTAATATCGATTCAAAGCAGGATGCTTACGTGATGCCGGAAGGTAAAGTATCATCATTTTTCGTGACGTTTGGATTCGGTGACATTGACTATGATTCTCTTGCAGATTATATTACGGAAAAGGGAAAAATTGACCGGAAAAAGAAAGAGTCAGCGTTGTATAAGCGTTACGAAGAAGAGGAAAAATTCGTATCCGAACAGGATCAGTGGGAGCAGCAACAAATCAGGAAATCAGCGGCCAAAGCCGACCGAGGGGCGCCCGAAGATGAATACGATTACGTGTTTGACGAAGATCAAAAGATCGATTTTGTGATGGCGGCGAAAATCAATGATGATCGATCGGCCGAAGACTCCGAGTTACTGGAACGCATTGATGAAGCCGAACGTAAAGCGAAATCCATTGAAGATACGCGAAAGTCGCTGCCTATTTACCAATACCGGGACCAGTTACTGCAGGCCATTAACGATTACCAAGTGCTGGTCATTGTGGGAGAAACAGGCTCCGGAAAAACGACGCAGTTGCCTCAATACCTCTATGAGGCCGGCTATACAAAGGATGGAAAGAAAATTGGTTGTACGCAGCCCCGTCGTGTGGCCGCCATGAGTGTGGCCGCTCGTGTAGCCGAAGAAATGGGTGTTCATTTAGGTGCTGAAGTTGGTTACAGCATTCGTTTTGAAGATTGCACCACCGACAAAACCACAGTGAAATACATGACCGACGGTATGCTTCTTCGTGAATTCATGACCGAGCCTGATCTGGCCTCCTACAGTTGCATGATCATTGATGAAGCCCACGAAAGAACCCTTTCCACCGATATTCTTTTTGGTCTTATCAAGGTAAAGTACCCCCATCATTCATCGCTTTATAAAATTATCTTCACTTGTTGCTCACACTCATTTACTTGCTCTTTCAGGATATTGCCCGTTTCCGTCCCGACTTGAAGCTGTTGATCTCCAGTGCTACGATGAATGCGCAGAAATTTTCAGAGTATTTTGACGATGCGCCCATTTTCAATATCCCTGGTCGGCCTTACCCTGTCGAAATCTATTACACCAAAGCTCCAGAAGCCAACTACTTGCGTGCGGCAGTAACGCAAGTACTTACCATTCACGTTACCCAAGGCAGAGGAGATATTCTGGTCTTTTTGACCGTAAGTGATGAACAATAAGCAAAAAGTGGCAAACTCTATATTTACTTATTTGGTCTCTTTCTTTCAGGGTCAAGATGAAATTGAAGCGGCTAATGAAGGATTAACACAAGCATGCAAAGCGTTGGGCAGCAAAATTGGTGAACTAATTATTTGTCCTATTTATGCGAATCTGCCGTCGGATATGCAATCACGGATTTTTGAACCTACACCTGAAGGAGCCCGGAAGGTGATTCTAGCCACGAATATCGCTGAAACGTCCATTACCGTGGATGGTGTGGCGTTTGTGATCGATCCCGGTTTCAGCAAACAAAAGAGCTTTAATCCTCGCACCGGCATGGAAGCCTTGACGGTGACACCCTGTTCTCGAGCTTCCGCGACTCAACGTGCTGGTCGCGCCGGTCGTACCGGTCCCGGCAAATGCTTCCGTCTTTTCACTCAATGGGCTTTTTACAATGAAATGGATGAGAACACAACACCTGAGATCCAACGAGTGAATCTGTCAAATGTGGTGCTTTTACTCAAGGTAGGATCATTATTGTCCTAATGCTTGAAGTAATGAATGGAATGCTGATCTTTTTTTGCATGATATCGTATATAGAGTTTGGGTATCAACGATCTGGTCAATTTTGATTTCCTCGATCCACCTGTGGAAGATACCATGATTCGTGCTTTGGGACAACTGTATGCGCTGGGAGCACTGAATGACCGAGCGGAACTGACCAAGTTGGGGCGACGGATGGCCGAATTCCCCATGGATCCGACGCTTTCCAAGGCCATCATTGCCGCCGAAAAATACGAATGTACCGAGGAAGTGATTTCTATTTGTGCTATGCTAAGTGAGCAGAGCTCGCTATTATACCGACCCAAAGATAAAAAGCTGCTGGCGGACACGGCTCATCAGAACCTAGTGAAACCGGGAGGCGATCATTTGACGCTTCTGAATATATGGAACCAGTGGGTAGAGACGGATTATTCCATTCAATGGTGTTACGAGAATTTCATCCAACACAAGACCTTGGAACGAGTACGTAATGTTCGCGATCAACTGGTGCAACTATTGGACCGTGTTGAAGTGCCGCTTGTCAGCAATCCTGATCCCAACGACATCACGCCTATTCAAAAGGTAAATTTTCTTGTGGCTGATGCTACAACAGTAGTATGGGGCGCTCATTTCTTTTTCTTTTTTTCACTTTCTGGTAGGCCATCACCGCCGGCTTTTTCTTCAATGCGGCGCGACTGGGTAAATCCGGTGATTCTTACCGCACACTGAAGCAGGGCCAAAGTGTATACATTCATCCAAGCAGTAGTATGTTGGAGAAGAAGCCAAGGTTCATCATTTACTACGAACTGGTGCTGACCAGCAAAGAATACGTGCGAGCGGTACTGGAAGTCCAACCGAAATGGTTACTGGAAGGTAAGTCATAAAAATCAAGGATCTTCCAACTTTGTGCTAAATATTTCCTCTTCCAATCACTCAGCGGCACCGCATTACTACAAAGAATCCGATATGGAGCTGTCCAAAGACAAGAAGGAGAAGAAATAAAAACAAAAAGACTCTCCTTGTCATTTATCATTCTGTTTAGAACAACTCAACCTCAATGTATCTCTATCCCGCCGGATAGTCCTTTTTTAATTTCAACATTCATATCGTTGCATTTGTTTGAATAAAAACTGTATATCACATCACTCAAAAGTCGATTACGCACTCTTCAACAAGTAAATCTTATATCCCTCTTTGATTACAATTCCCGTCACCGTGTTCTCACTCGTGTCCTGACAGAAATCACAAGGGAGATAAATGGAACCCCCGGAGGGGTTCTGTTTGTATGCTTGTTGAATTCTTACTAGGTTTTAATGAATAAATACAGGGAGTTTATACAATATATTACATGATATGAGCAACATGGTGAACTCAGGAACCCCAGGCGTTGGCTTGTTTGTTACGAGCCTTCAAACTTTGTTCATATTCGGCTGCTTCTTCCACCAGACGACGCAATTTCGGATCATCCAGCCTCTTTTGAAGTCGGGTATAACTGGACTCGGGCTTTTTGCGTACATCAATCAGAGCCGATTTTTTGGTTTGTTTCTTTCTTCGCTTGGCATTTGAATCGATACGTTCTTGACCCGCTTGCTGCATGACATCACCTTCAAGCTGCTGCCATAAAGACGGTGATTCAGGTGCACGCGGATCGTCCTCAACAGGCGTGGATACCTGATCCTCAGGACGCACAGGTCGGCCTAATTCATCGCGAGGAATAATTTTCCCGTGAAAAGGACAGGTCACCAAGTCCCGTCGTGGACATAAACTTCCATTATGCAGTGGTGCACGACAAGCCTGATACAAGATCTATCGTCAAGACAGCCTTTTTTTTTCAAATCTGTAATTACAGCTTACTTTTAAATTTTGCTTCACGTCACTCTTGTAGTAAAGGGGACGCTTCCGGAGTTCTTCCAGTAGATGCTGTGGCATTTCATTCGTTCCTTCACCGACGCCCATAAATCGATGACTTCGTTCTGTAACACATGCACAATATTGAGTAACATGACATTAATTCATCGCCGCAGCACCAGCTTACCAATGCCACTCGTATTGAATTGCACCGAGGTCTTATCCCAATAATACAAATCGTCACCCCACTGCGGATAGATATTCATATGAGTCATTGTAATTTCTAACACAAAAATAGGTTTGGTCCTACCTCAACCACAGGTGCACGCTTAAGAAGCTCTGTAAGAATATGAACGCATTAATCAGCTGTGGACTTTCTCAGGGTTTTCTTGCTATCTATAATGTACCTTCTCTGAGAGGATCTTCTGGCTGCTTGCCTTTCCCATTCGTATCATGGGATGCATCTGAGCTGGCTTTGTCTGATGGACTTTCGGAGCGCACGCGAGCACCGGAGTAAGTGACATCCTCGCTCATGGCAGGTTCATAAGCCAATGGAAAGATACGTTGACCAGGGGGAAGTTTCGTGCTCGATATTGTTCTCCCTAGTTTCCCACTAGATGATTCAGCTTTTTCAGAAGTTTCAGTAGGTATATCCACTTCTTCAAAAAGCTCATTCAAAAATTCGTCCTCGTCTTCCTCGGCAGCCGTGCCCCGGTCATCTTTGGATTTTCGTCTTTCCATCACTTGGATGCCGAGCAGTTTCGCTTTTCGTCCAGCTTCCGTCATAGCTGCTTTGACATCGATCAGTTGCTTGATCAGCTTTTCTTTTTCACGTGAATCCTACGGAAAAAAAGAGTGAATTAACCGCGATGGATGCACTATCCAGAACACATACCGTGTATTCCAATTTCACCAAGGTATTCATCCATTGCGTCACTTGCTTGATATGTTTAGTTTCCATCAATGTGTAAGCTTCACGCAACTGTTCATAAATGATTTCATTTTCTTCTGACTCTTGAACTTGATCTTCCAGCAAGTTCTCTGACAAATCAATGGTGATCTTGTAGCGATTGGAAGCGAGACCATGCGATAAGATACTTTGTTTGTATGCGTCATCGGTAGATCGGTTCGAAGCGGCCATATCACCTTTCATTAAGGCATCAAAATCGATCGAGGTGTCGTCTGCATTTTTGGGCACAAGTATTTCAAAGCATGATTCCTAAATGGACATGACTCAATATAATCCCTGCAAACTTGCTCAAAAACCCGAATTTACCATGCTCTTTAGGTTTTCCTGAATTAATTCCAGCTGCTCCTCCATTTCAATTTTAATATGCTCATAACGCCGTTCTTGAATCGCCTTTACTCGAGCCTAACCAACGATTCATTAGTGAATCCATCCGATTGGGGGGGATCATTGAAAGTCTCTCAAAAGGCTACCTGTCGATTCGCTTTATCACGATCATGCACATGAATAGTGGCCAATGACTCCATACTCTGATCCAGCACGCCATTATGATCCAGGTAATCATAACCGATACTTAGAGGACGGTATAAATCACCAAACTTCTCCAGCCAATTTTTGATCAATGCCACAGCATATTTCTTCAACTTGATGGCCACCTGAGCTGGTGGTGGTAGGGCTTTTTGATGAATACCAACGGTCAATTCAATGAACAGAGGAAGATCATCTGTAAGTAAGGAACGAAAGTGATGTGATCGTTGGAAAAGTTCTTCACAAAGCTGCACCGTAGAATATCGTATCTGTTACCGCAGCCGATCCGGTGTGAGTCAACTTGCACTTTATTGATAACACTAGCTACCTCTAAGATATGTCTACCATACACATACCTGTGCATGTTCTTTCTTCAGCTGGGCCATAATAAACCCATAGGCTGAATCAATGTTCTCGTTGGATCGTTTACAATAGCTCTTGATCACCTACATTGACCATTGTCAATCTCACTCATGCCATTAACACCCAATGCATTTCCGGGCTTTCTACCTTTAGTTTTTGCGCATCAAGTGTCCATTCACCGGTTTCGGTAATGTCTTTTATCAATCGTCCAAGCGCATCTCTTGCTTCTACATCCATGAGGTGAAATGCAAATGCAGACGAAGAAACTTCAGAGTTTTGCGATCGCCGCAGCACGAGTTAAGACAGCCAAACCGAATTTAGGTCGTCTTTCATACTCCGAAAGCACAAAAGTGCATTCCCGCCCAATGAATTCCAATTTCAACACAGAATGACGTTCGAGCAAACAGCTGCCATTGTTGCATAACATCCCAAGGGACATCCTTCCTAGAAACCAGTACGGCTAGTGAGGGCGGCGCTGCAATAATTTAAAGTCAAGATGTGTATATTGCTCGTGAGAATGAGCGAAAAAATGAGGAGATCATGCTCTGTTCCATTAATGCACAACGGCTGACGCGAACTTTCAGTTTTCAGTCTAAGCCTTATTCCCTACTTTAGCAATGACAAAGATAGTTTACATCAGAGCAGCTTCAGAGTGCAACACAGCTGAGATCATCTTATAATTGTTGGGATGTAGCATAAAACACTAATCAAAATTGAATTCACAAACACTACCATCAAGTGGAGCGGAAATAATATAAAGACCATTGATTTTATTATCAAATATCATCAATCCAATAGGAAAAGGAAGAAAGCAATGGCACCACTGAGGCAAACTCTTTGGCTGGAATTTTTATGGTCCAAAACTGACATTTACGAAGAACAGTTTTGTGGACACAAGACCTCCAAAGTTACAGCCGAAGTTGTTTTTGACGAACTTCGTCTTCCGAAATGCCCATAATATTGGCTACGTTGTTTGAGTTAGCGACTTGTTCTGGCGTGTCATATCGTAATGCTATTCCGTACCAGTTTGGCAGTGGACTTGCAGTTCGACAAGTTATCAATGCTGCATTCGAGGTTGTTTGAAGCTTTCTCGTTGACTTCTTTGGCAATAGGTCCGGCCATCACGGCGGAAGCAGCAAAGACTACAAGATGACTGATGTAAGGCTTTCACGGTAAACTCATAAAGATGTTGTTGGACCATATCGTAGTAAAAGACTTCACTTTTATAGCTATTTTTTATCATCGATCCGTCACAAAACCCCCAAATTTGATGCGTGGCCAATATTATGGGAACTCTCCTAAACACGCTTAATGCGAGAAAACTAGTATGAAGCGTTTCTTCATGCGACATTAAATACGGCAATTCAGATCTAACGATGAAATTGAACCTCGGCATATCACATTTCGGCTCTGATCTATGTTTGTTCTGCAATAGGTAGTATGAAAAGATTTCTGAAATACGGTATTCAATGCGGCGGTCTTTTTTGCCGAATTTCTACAGTACCTTGCTAGGGGCTAGTCATTTAAAGAGCAGGCAAAACTATAAACAATATGATGTTAAAAACAATGAAGACGAGGCGCGTGTTTTCGGGGCATTGGGAAATGTGGTTCATACAAACAAAAGAGCGCCACTCCTGATTCATTTAAAGCAAATGAGCCTACAAGGTGAAGACTAATTATTGTAGCCATTTTCTTGCCATTTTAATGACATAATCACAAAGAGGCGGCAAACACAGTATATCACACCGATCGCTTTGTCTTCAAGAGATGTCACTTCTGTAATGCTCATGACAGAGGTTAAGCCGTTTTAGCTACTGTATCAGCAGTTCGATTTGAGATATTTTTCTGTAACTACATTTATCACCGAAGTTTTGTCGTAGACTTGCAAATAGAGTACATCAGGTTATTATGCTACATTCGGCATTAACGGAACTCCTCATTAACTTGCCTGGCGATATGTCTATTTACATGGTAGTATGAATACTTGGTTCATTTTTGTAAGAATTTTCACATTGAGCTCTTAAAGGTACTGTTGATCGTATGATCAAGGACTACTTCTACGAGGTTTTAATCCGATATCTATCATGCATCGTACTTGCGAAACTATAGGTAAATGACAATGCGCCCAATGAAACGCGCCTAACCACCATGGCTACGGAAAACGTTGAACCAACTGTTCCATCCGGCATACTTATGCCTGCTGATTGCTGTACGTTACGCCTCGCATGAGGTATTTCCTTGTCTGATCTGTGTTTCACTGTCACAAAGTATTTCTAAGCTTCGGCATTCAATGCGAGGTCGTTACCCTTGAGTGACCAAATCCCGCTCTGATGAAAGATATTTTACTACTCTATGCTGAATGTTGTATTAAGTGCAAACAAGCATATCGTGTCATGACCGTCTTCATGAGATATTGGCACACCATGTGTCATGGTCATTGCATAGTGCAGGACCATGATCTTACCCTATGCGGGTCCTTGACTTGACTTGCCCTGTCTTGCGCAAGCACTTAACGCCACTCCCTTGTCCAGTTGCGCTGACCTTCCATAGTCTGCGCAAAAGTCATTTTCGCGCGTAGCAGGTTTGGCTTCTCCATATCCGAGGCTTCTTTCCACTTGAGACCAACGGTTATGGTAATTATTAAGTCGGGGCGCATGCTGCTGGATAATTGCTTCACTTCCAATGTTGTTCCGTTTGTCCAGCGCAGTATACACCTCTTGGTCAGGATCGTCAAATAAGCCTGAGAGAAATGGTTCAATAAATCGTGAGTAAAGCTCAGACTTATTTGGATCCTGATCAAGTGGTACAGATGGGAGCTTTTCGACGCAAGCGGCAACCGCTTCGGCAAATTTTTTCGTTCTCGGGCAGTTGCAGCGTTCACAATTGGATTTCGGCTGCATCCCTGTCAGTCTTGAGTCGCAGCAAGTCGTCCACGATCGAAAGAAGCTCGGCTGCAGTGTCAATTGGTAAGGATGGCTGTTGTATCTTGTAAACATTTTCGGCGGCAATTCTGGCACCGTCCATCTCCAAAAGATGATCATATTTCATCGCGAAATGTAATGTCGTCTGAGGGAGGCAATTCTTCTTCTTCAGGCAAGTTGACATCGAGAGAAAACACTGCCGTTTCTACGCCATACATTTCTGAAATATTTCGCTTCAAAGCTTGCACCTCAAGTAAATCTTCTATTGCTTCGATCGTTAAGATAACCTTGAAGCCTCAAGAGCAATACCGATATGGAGGCAAGTATTTGGGGCAAGTGACCTTCCAGTGATCACTTCCTATTGGTGATCCTCCAAAGCGAGCTTCATGCGGCAACTGGCATCCGGAACGTCGAAACCATTGATGTCAAGGGGTTCGCCACGAGATGAGTCAGTAGGAACGTCATCTAAAATCATAGCGTTTTCAGTTGGCCGCTTTGATCTTGCGGCTGCGCCTGGTTGACTTGTTCAGGTGAAGTGTTGTCAGATGAGTCTCGTCCAGTTGACGTATCTTCAGCAGTAGTGCTTTCCGACGAAACTGATGGAAGGTTTGTTTTGCGCTGGTTGATGAAATGGGTCGACGTCTCTTAGTTTTTTGACCTGTGCAGTGCAGCAAGGGCAGACGTAATGCTGTTCCACGTCGTCGTCACCAGAGTAATGTGTCGAGAATTATATTGACAGTTGTTTAAATGTCGAGTCGTCTTCATCGATGAGGGGAGCACATAGCCATGGGATAGCTCAAGATACGCCGTACACTGTATGGAGCCGAAGGTTTTTGTACAACCGTTGAGGAAGCAGCAGTGAGCGATACGTATTTCTGAGGCTTCCCGAAGTAGTGAAAACAGATGGGGAAGACGGACGACACGTGTGGTACTTGTAGACCGATGTAGGTGGAGAAAAAACGTCTCTCAATGTTTGTCGCGAAGATGGGACACCGGGCACCGATTTGGTCGCTTTTGGTACGTTGGGTATTGCTGTACGCTTCTTGGGCTTTCGACGCCGTGTTTGGTAAACAGTTTGACGACGTTCGCTGTGGTGGGAACCGGGATTCCAAGGTTCTCTGATATGTAACCGTAATTCTTGTCAGCATCATAAGAGAAATACGTCAGCCTTGAGAAGAAGTTTCCTTCCGTTTGGCTGCGCACTTGGAAAAGCTGCGATAGAGGCTTCTGGAAAAAAGAAGGGCGTGTCAAAAGTTCAGATTCAAGGCTATTTGAAGGCCCGCTTGAATGAATTAAAAAAACTTGAACCTCGTCCCAGGAAGCAGTGTGAAGCATCCCACATACTTTGAAGACGCGCACAAAGCAAGGGAATGGCTGAATTCACGACGCTTATTAATAAACCTTTGGGCTTTACACCGTACGATGTCAAATGGGTACTTCATTCCGCCCGACTATGTGTTATTGGTGCTACGGGCCACTCCACCGGCAGGATCGGGGTATACCGCATGGAAGAAAAACACTTGACGCTTGTCAATGAAGTACGTTGGAGTATGATCCGTCGAGGATTTGGCTGGTATTTTGTTTGGATTCCTAATAAGTCTTGCTATAGACAGAAACTTCGACGGTGGTGCGATGTGGAACGTTTGAAGCAGCTGAAGCGCACATGCGACATGTCGCAACCGGCGATTTCGAGGGTCGCTTGCAAATCTGGTAAGGAAAGCGTGTGGAATAAGATTGCTCTTTCTTTGCGGTTATTCATCATGATGTGATTGGTCTCAGGGATATTGAACATTTAGAACTACCATTTGCTTCGGTCAAAGCACACCGCAGCATCATTAATTGCATCGATGGGATCGGCGGGGCTCAAGACAAAGGCGCAAGGGAACTTGTGACAGGCAGTCGCGATGGTAAATTTAGCCATTTTCAACAAAGGACAGTATTGAGGATTATTAATTATAGAGATGTAGGCTGTGTCAAAGTATGGGACCAGCGACAATTGGAGAAACCGATATTCACAGCACGTCCAAAGGATGATGCAAGTGCTTCCGATATTTGGGCCGTGGCTTTTGGTAAGGCTGAACTTTATCGTCTGAGCACGTCCATTTCATGTGGTTGATGTTTGATGTGCTTAGGTAAACGAGATAATAGAACCAGTCGATTGGTGGCAGCAGGGTTCGAAAATGGAGATATCAAATTGTTTGATCTAGCCTCATCCACATCACAGTATTTATGGCATACCAATATTGGCGCTGGCGTAGGTTACAGGATGTCGTATCAGGGAATTGGTGAAGTAACGCCGAATTCTATAGGTTTGCTCGATTGACATTCATACAGACCGTCTGATAGCCACGACCTTACATGGCGTTTGCATTATTGATCTGCTCACAGGCCAGTCCACTAAATTACCGGTAAGATGACTCTTGGCCCAGATGATGCCATTGTCGTAAGATTCACTGATACGGTATACAGTCACCCTCTGAAACCACGATGTGGGCTGTGCGCCATTTTCCACAACAATCCAATCTGTTTGCAGTAGCCGGTGGCGATGGGCAGTTACGGTTATGGGATGCACAACACACGGAAAAACCGGTCGCTTCTCAGTCATTATCAAAACATCCGATCATTGCTTTTGATTGGAATCGGGACAAAAAGGGACTTTATGCGTGCGGTTCATTTGATCAGACCATCAAGATTGGGTTTATGCAAGGTATTTAGTGGATTTGTAAATAAATGATGTACAATGAGATGTAAAAGCACATAATGGCAAAAAAAAGGAAACAAAGAAAAACGAGAGAAAACAACACGTGCATGTCACAGTGGACCATCTACTTCTTACGTTCCTGACTCCATCGATACACAGCCAAACCATCCTTATCCTCACCAACTTTCTTCCTTCTTCCTTTACCCTATATCGTCACATATACATTAATAAGTAGACCTAATTTGACCCTGGCGATTTCTTGCTTACCTGAAGTGCTTTTTGAATCTGTAATTCTCGCTCTAATCGACTCAGTTCCTCTTCTCGTTTTGCTCGTGATGCGACTTCCTTGTATTTCATTTCTCTCATCTTTCTCAATTCCTTCAATGTGTGATTGTCCTCGGGTGCAGCAATGGTGGCTTTTCTCAACGTTTCCACTCGAGGTCGGTTAAACTTGCGATGAACCAATTCCGGCAATGTCTCCAAATGCTTGGCAGGATCGAACTTTCGTACTTGCTCCTCATTATCAACAAACACAATATGATTGTTCTTTCGGGGGGCCTCCATTTCTTCGTCCTCCTCTTCCATATCCTCCTCGTCCACTGGTGCATCGTCGAAAAATTGCAACGATTCTTGAAGTCTTGCCATTTTCTGCCATCCAGAGGAATCATGTTAAATCGAGAGAAAAGTGTTGAAAGACAAAATAAGGTCTTACCTTATTACTAATATCCCTTTGTAACTTGATATAATTCTTATCTTGCGATTTCATCAACTGGACCATTTCTGGTGGAAGGGCCTCGTTTCGTTCTTGAATGTGAACACCACCCTATTCATTACAATACCAAGGATGCATCAGCTATTGCGGTTCTTCACACTGGCAATAATCAAGCAAGTACCTTTGTTCGGCTGTTGATCATTTTGAAGTAGAATTCATCGGGATTTCTGAACAATGCCTTTTCACGCAAAGCTTTCAGGCGATTTTGTTTGCTGTGGTAGTCTCTGGCACGCAAAAGGTAATCCTTCTTCTTTTCGAGCATGCCGAACCGCTCTCTTCCGGCCACTTGGCCACGCTCTTTGTGATTACGTCTCTGTACGGCGTTACGCAATGAGGATGACATGATGGGAATACGTCGTAGATCACGGAACAAGCAAATTTAAAAAAGCTGGCCTCACTCGAAAAAAGAATAAATGCAGCAAGCTGGAAAGCAGCCAAGCCACCCTGGTCCGCATCAGCCGAAAAGGGAAAGCGATCCAAAAAAAAATCCGGACAATTGGGCATCGGAGTCTCAATTGTTTCAGGTGTCCCACAGATCAATGCTTGCCATGCCAGCAAGGCCTGCCGGCTGGCTGTGGAATGCATAGACCGGCTCCCCCGCTCCTCCCCCTGGATCAATTACAGACTAAAAAAGTCAGATATTCAATTACAGTTGTTGGATAAATAGGTGTACAATTTTACATATTTTGAAGTTTTCAAGCTAAACAGATCCAGGGATTGGACGGCGTATCAACACCCACGCACACAGCATCAACGACCTGCTGCATGAAATCGATCTACCTCAAACTTTTTACGTTGGCCTGTATACTGGCCCAGGTACTTGCCGACGAATGTAACCAGGAGTTGAAGGTCAATTCGCAACAAGACCTGGATTCGATACGTCAGTGTCGACTGTTTACGGGCACGATTACCGTGGATCAGACCGACGCGTCTTCGCTCAAATTCAACGGTGTGGAGACGTTGGATGGTAGTGTTATCCTGACAGGCAATAATGCATTAACACAACTGTCCTTTCCTCAACTTGTGTCCGTGAGCAATCAAATCAAGTTGGAAAATAACAGGGCCCTCGTCTCGGTCGACTTTCCCATGTTGCAAAGCGTTCGATCATTTGAAATCATCGTGCATCCAGCTTTGCAAGCGCTCAGTTTCCCTGCTGAACTTTCCCATATCGACACCTTTACCGTGACAGATACAACAATTACACGTGTCGATGGCTTGAAAGCAGCGCAGATTCGCGATTTTACCGTGACCAATAATATTTACCTAAAGAGCGTGACCGCCAGCAATATGACCGCGATCAACGGCATGTTAATGATTGCCGACAACTCTCCCGGCTTTAGTCTCGATGTAAGAAACACCGAAATTTACTGGTGAGCTACTGATATAAGTAATAATGTGTCCACGTTTCTATAGTTATCATCGGTGCAGTCCGTGCGTTCGATTGTATTCCGTACCGTGGGCACTTTGAATCTGAGTCAGCTGTCGAAAATCAATGGCGATGTCGCGCTAATTGCCAATTCTTTTGACGAGTTTGCACTGTCCAAGCTTCAGAGTATCGATGGCACATTGACAATCTCCAACAATAAACGGCTGTCGAAGTTATCCTTCCCGGAATTGACGCGCCTAGGCGGCACCTTGTCTATTACTGATAACCCCGAATTGAATACCATTGATGCTTTCGCTAAGCTTCAAGAAGTGATTGGAACATTGGATGTGACAGGAGACTTTGCCGAACTGAGACTACCTGATTTGAACGATGTAAGATATCTTGTTTGAGATGGGAGAGGGATGGTGGGGACACAAATGGTGCAGAAAAAGGGGGCTGGCAACCAATGAAAATTTACGACCAAAAAAATACATCACGATCGGTCCATCATGAAACACCTAGCGATGTACGATTCTTATTTTCTATTCTTTTTCTTCTTCAAAGGTACGCGGTGGGTTGAATGTGCAAACGTCTAGCAACAAGTTTTCATGCCAGGATATGGAGAAACTAAGGAATGGGGTGATCAAAGGCAATTCGTACACATGCAAAGCGGCCGTGATAAACCCTAAATCCGGCATTTCCCGTGGAAATGGCGGTGGTTTAGGCACCAGTGCTGCTTCCATGACATTGATCCATCCTCGCTGGTCAGATCTGTTCGTCGTCCTGGGAACCGTCAGTGCCCTGTTCATCCTGGTCTTTTAATCTTTACCATCCAGCGAGTATTATTATTCACGCTATACTGGCAATCGTCATTATAGTATGTTAAAAATCTCCATTCCCAATTATGCTTTTGCTATCAAAAGAAAGGAATGAAAAGCATCGAAAAGAGGCCAAAAAAAAAAAAAAAAAAAAAAACCTTGAATCACATGAAGTCAGAAAAAAAATCAATATCTATTCACAAATGCATTGCTGTCTTTTTGGTTTTTGGTTGGTTTTGCGCTTCTTAAAGGTCTAAATTCTTCTATCCAATACGCTGTGTAATTGTTTGGCGGGAGATTCCAAAAGACCAAGGATCTTGCGTGCGGGCGCTTCAATTGTACCGAGCAATTCTGCACGCAACATGTCCAATCCAGGTAATTGCACAATCTTTTGCACATCGTCCTGTGTCAATAAGGTATTATCGATCTTGCCGCCCAAAAGCATCATCTTTTTGTTCTTATTCAGTACTGCCATGGCTTTCTTCAGTAATTCGGGATGCTCAGCGTCCTGAATGTTGGAAGTCAACACACAGGTGGGGCCCATGATCAAAGGTTCCAAATTGCTGTACTTGGTCGATCGCAACACTGAGCCGAAAACACCAGAACGTAATACGGTGAGTTGAAGAGGTCCGTCCAAAGACGACAGCTCCTGTCGTAACTGGGTGAATTCGGTCACGGACAAGTTGTTGTGCTGGAAAATGAACATGACTCGATTATCTTGAATCAGCGATCCGTACTTGTGGTAGAGGTATGTACGTCTGGGAGGATGTGCTTTGCTTCTCGTTGCCGTCGCATCTAAAGACAAGAACTGAGCCGATGTCCTTTTCTTTTTTCGGTCTGACTTCCCTGACAAGGATACTTACATTGACGAACGAAGCTAGCATTTTCAATGGGCTTCAGTCCACGAATCAAAGTGGTTGAAACTGTAATAGCTTCCTCGTTAACATGACTATAATTCAAAAGGAACAAAGGCTCATGTACTTACATGTACGTAGAGACATTGGCAATAACGGTCAATAGATATAGAAGGCCAGGTCTTTACCCACTTTGGAGTGAAAACAAAAAAAAGACCATTCCCAGCCGGGGAGAAACCAAGAAAAAGCAAGTCACACCGTCGTCGATTGACAGTTTTTGCACCCGAATTTTTGCTGGTAAAAATTTTGATCTGGCGATTTGTGCCTTTTATGATTTACCATGCCATGGAGACTAAGTATGTCCTTCCAGGATGAAAGTAACATTGATCTCATGAATAAAGCTAACTTACCGCTTCCTTGGATGAACGGTTAGGTATATTTTGATGCACTAGATTAAATGAACATCAGTTTTCAGAACCAATTACCATTTTGTTTTACCAATTAAATCTATTTGCTGCTTCTGATCCAAACTCGGCAATCTTCTTGCCTGATCTGCTTGCTGTACTCCGCTATATGCTCCAACAATGTCTTGCTACCCAATCCTAGCTTTTTTTTTTCTTCATCACTCTCCAGTATGGAGAAAGTTTATTCGATTGGATGAGGAAGTAGGAAGTGCGAGGGAAATTAGGAACTTGCGTCTTGTGCTATTCATTAACTGCTGCTGATAATCGATATTTGGAAATCTTGCAATTCTCGTAAAATAACTAATATGCTAGATATGATATTTGAATATATCGAGCTGGACATGGAAAAACAAACGAACCTCGTTCTTAATATTACAGTATGACAGATTGGAGGATACTGTACAGATGATATGTTATCTATTTTTTTATTATCACTTGCATCTTATTAAGAGGAAGCCTGACGTGTTATTTCTTGTAGAAGCCAGTCTTTTGCCAGTGATCCAGATATTTGCCAAGCAATACTTTATCGACTACCGGAGCTTGAGCAAGAATGGAAGCCTGTTCCACCGTCTTCTTTGTAGCCAATGTTGGCAGATCAAAGGCATTCGTAAATCGAGCCTCAAAGAATGGCAAAAGCTTGTAAGCAGGGTTGGAAGGATCGGCCTTCAAAGCGTCTAACCATTCCGAAGGTGACACCGTTTTAAACGACAATCCATTTGCCTTCATTGCTTCGAGTAAGTTGGTCCACGGTCGGTCCTGAGGGTGAACAATGTGGAAGACGAATGTGTTGCTGTTGGATATCGCGTCATCTCCAGATAACATCAACTCCACAATAGCCGAGGCGGCGTAATCCACAGGAAGCCAGTCGATGCGTGTACTCAATGCCGGCATCTATCATCGTTAAAACCATGTGTGAGCATGATGGCAAATAATCCACCAAAGTCAAACTTTTTTTCTTACCTTTCCGAGACCAACAGCACCACCAATCATCATTAGAGGGAATTGCTCACTTTCGTTCCACACGCCGCGTTGAGTGTCACCGCAGATCTGTCCCAAACGATGGATGTAAGCTGGGAATTGCTTCTGAGTGCGGAGTTCCGCCAGCAAATGCTCCACGATATACTTTGACTGAGCATAGCCCATGGCCATGGGTACCGTGGCATCACGGGGACATGGGGCTTCGTCAATGATGGAAGCAGTACCCGATCCGCACGTTGATTCACTGGAAATAAAATGGAATGGGATAGCCGATTCTTGAGATCTATTCGCGAATTTCAGCAATTCATAGGTGCCCTGAATACACTCCTTGTCGTAGTGTGATAAGGGATGATGGAAATCTAGTAACCATCCACAATGCTGAATCATCGTCACTTCGGCTTGCAATGTCTCATACTGCTTCTCGGACAAACCAAGATACGTTTCGCGTAATTTGAGAGGAAGCACCACCACCTTGGACGGTAACAATGAAGCATCCAATCCACGATCGACCATCGCCTTCTGAAGACGATCGCCAATATTATCGCCACGCACAAGGCAGACCACTTTTCGCACATTCGATTGTTGCAACAACTTGTCAAGGATAAACGAACCCAGCGAGCCTGTGGCTCCGGTCAAAAGTACCACTTGGTCTTGGGAAGGCTTGGATGAAACGGGATGCACGGTTTTAAAGTCCTGTTTGCTTCGTGCCAAATACTGATCAAGCAATTTCTCTGTTTCCTGAATTTGTAAAGTTTCCCACGCCACATTGTTGTTCTTGGAAGCTTCGGTCAAAGCGTTTGTCAAGGCTTGAATGGACGGATACTGGAAGCAGATATTTTGCGTCACCACTTTGGCATCAAATGCTTGCAAGAGACGATTACGCAGTTGGATAGAAAGGAGCGAATCAAGACCAAAGTCAAACAATGATCGGCTAGGGTCTTGAGCAATGACGGAAACAGGTTTCTCCAACACTTCAGCAGCAGCGTTGACGATAAAGTTTGTAACGTCTTTGGCGGATCTCACATTAACCTCGGTGTGCGCAACTTGTCTGCCGGTCAGCAATTCCTCATACATGGTATCAATAAGCTCGGCGTACTGGGCAGCCGCTCGTTTACGGATAATGGTTCCCTTGTCCGTACACGGCAACTGTTTGTTGAGAGGCAAAATTCGGATCATCTGAGGCAACAACCGGCTAAATCCTGGAGCATCCTTGTTGGCCACCTTGACAATGCGGTCCACTAGAATGTGTTCAAGCACATAAACATCAGTAAGTCGAGCGCCAACGCATTTGCGTCACCCATCATCCACGCCATTTACCGATCTGTATCATTTCTGCAGGGCTGTACTGAACGGCGACTTCCATGTCCAGCTCGACCAAGACACCCACACATTGACGCTTTGAACCAAACACGACGCATTGCTTTACAAGAGGTTCTGAGCGGATAGTATTTTCCATGGGCACAGGGTTGGTTTTTTCACCATTTTGCCTAATTAATCAAACACATGCCGATTAGTAAATTCAAAACCCAACCACATTTCACTTGCCATTGATCACCCAAGGCAAATATGACATCAAAAAACACTTACAAAGTGATAGTGTCGTCATTTCGTTCAACATAGATGTAGAAACCGGAGCCTGGTGGTGTTTCTCTAAACACATCGCTGGTACCGTAATCGCCGTTTTCTCGGTTGGCAATTCCGGTCGCGAAAAGAGGACACCCGGCTTTTACAACCATATGATACACATCAGGACCTTCCTCCTCTACGGGCTCCCATTCAATGTACTTTTTCAAGGTAGGAATAAACGTCACACAGTCCCAAGCGCGGTTCTTGAGATCAAATGAAGGATTGGCGGCCGGACCAAACTCTGATCATCCGTCGGAGGGTAAATAACATATACAAAAGCGGATTCCCATTTTCATTTCATTTTACCTGTTGTACCATAGCATGCGCGAACATTAATCTGATGGTCGAGCAAGTATTCAGCAGAAGATGGCTTGAGCGTTGCACCACCAAAGAGAACGAGTTTCAGTTGTTGCATGCCTGAGAAGTTGTGGGTTTCTTGAAGATAGGGGATCATATGCTCAAGGACAATAGGTGGTGTAACCATCAAGGTTGCCTTATTCGCACGGATGGCCGAATCAAGTTCTTGGGGCGTAGGAGGAAGTTGAGGTAAGAAAACCGCACTACCACCCACGGTCATCATATTCAAAATGGAGTTGAATCCGAAACCGTGAAATCTAATAAACCATCTCATCAGCATCGCACTCGTTCATGATTTTCGCATCAAATCCAAAGAAAAAACACGAGTAAACAAATCAACGACTTACATGGGCAACGTAGGCATCATGACCGATTCTTCATTGTAAGGCAACTTGGGTTCCTGGCTGTGAATGGCAATCTGGAAGTACTGGATAAATTGAATCAAGTACCGATTGCTAAGGCGTAATGGTTTGGGGAACGAAGTGGATCCGGAACTAAAAGTGGTTACAGCATAAATAACCGAGGTTTGGACGTAGGACAAAGGTTAACTATTTTGTCACGAATCCCCGTACCTGTGCATAATGATGGCCAATTTCTCTTCATCGGCCTCCGAAAATGAACGATCAATTACTGTTTCGGCTTGCGCGTTCACTGGTTCCTGACGCAGTGCTTCCAAATCCAGTTCGGGGTAAAGTTGGGTATCACAGTCTTGTTTCTCAAGCACAGCACTGTTCGCCTCGTCAATATACTTATCCGTAGCGATGATGCGTTGACAGTTGGTCTTGCTAATCAAATGAACCACGGCTGCTTCGGAATTTCGAGGAGAGATACACAGCAAGGGCACGCGCAGCTTGAGCACCGCCAGCACACAGAGAAGATATTGGAGGCTGTGATCGCACATCAAACCGACGACTTCCTTGGTCTTGAGTTCCTTCCATTGACACGCCAAATTGGTCGACATACGATCAATATCCCGGTAAGTCATGGTCTTGTAGTCAACCTGGCCTTCCGCATTGGTCACAGGGTAGCGAATAAACACTTTATCAGCATGCAGCTCGGCAAACTGATAGTAAAACCGGACAAAGGCATGTATTTTCTTATAATTGTATTGGTAATCGAGCGCGGTCATTAAAAAAGTACAAGAAAGAAAAGGGAAAAAAAGTACAAGAAATAAATTGAACAAAAGGGAAATCAAAGAGAGAGAGAGAGAGAGAGAGAGAGAGAAATCTAAAATGAAAGGTCTTTTTATACCATATCCTGGTTGCCCTGAGATGGCATTTTTTTTTCTGCATGATCACAAAAATTTTGATCAATATGCATCTCATTTTTTTCCATGTACCCGGGGTATCAATATAAACGGTAGATTTACACAAGATTGCCGATATGTTCGCCCATGGTCACCTTTGTTTCAAAAGAGCGCGTCGAGTTTTGAGTTAAATCGGAGTCCCAAGAGGCATGATCTTTGGGAAAAACCACAATAACGGAGGATCCACCGTATTGGAAATACCCCATTTCATCTCCTTTACGAAGTTGGGAACCCGGTTGGGCCGCCTTGGTTAATACAATAGACCCTACCAAAAGCGCCCCGATAGCTACCACTGCGTAACGGAACCCATGCGGACTACGCATGACGATAATGACACGATGGTTTTCGGTAAAGACATTAATATTTTCTTTGACCACGCAAGGATTGACTGTGTTAAACGAAAAAAAAAAAAAATCAAATTCATGAGCGACATGCCTTTCTCTCATGGTGTGACAAATCGATCTGTCATGGTCACACACCTGTATAATAACTGCCATCAATCGTTTGAATGGATTCGACAGTACCGTCCATCGGGCTGTGCCATCGGTGATAATCTTGCGGTGCTAACCGAAAAATAGCCATCGAGCCGTCGGTTAAACTTGATGCCAGCTCGTCATTTTGCAGTAATCGTTCCAAAGTAAATTGATTGCCCTTGATCCTGTGATCCACGTGATTCAATATCGTCATATAGGAAGCCGATCGTCATCGTCACTGTAATTTTATACGTACCAGAAAGTTGTCGCTTCCTTGACCGTCCCAAAGACATTTAGACGACAATCTGCAGCAGACACAATGACGTTCTATTACCACCAAAAAGGTCGAATAGCAAGAATGGAATCTTTCTCTTGAGAATAGTTGTTTTCGATTTTGTAGGACTGTTTAGAAAAAGGTGATTTTACCTTGTTGTCGAGCTCAGCAATAGGCCTTGCGTCCACTCGAATGGCTCGATGGAAAAATTCGTTAAAGGTCTTGTAGGCCTTGATATCGGAAGGTTCAAACTGGCTCATATCAATCGCATAGTGATTGACAAACGACGGAATTTGCGTAGCTGATTTTTCATCATCAAAATAGGAGCCTTGTCGTACCGATTCACGCAAAAACAGCTTATGCATGGTTCCGGTTTCCACCACTGTAAAACAAGCATACCATCCTGTGAGTGTCACTGGAAACCAGATCCATCTATCGGGTATCGTTCAGCTTACAATGTGTCTGGACTCGCCCGGCAAACATGAGGTGCATGCCGATTCGCGTATAGATGGGCATTTCTTCATAGTGATATTCTCCCGTCTACAGGATTTCGTCCACTTGGTGAGTTGACAAGCCATGATTATACCATCCCCGCTATCGTTGTCTGGTTACGCGAACAAGAGGCCTTACTGTACGAAGAATGACAAAGACGCCCAATTGCTTTTCCACGAGACGCTTGAAACTGTTTGGGATAACGTGCATTTGAATCCAACCTGTCAAGCGACGGTCATACCAATGTTTGGTGGGACGTGCAGCCGGCGAATGTACCCCGCCTTCCACTGTGATTTGTTTATATTATCAGCATGAAATCTGTACACCCTTTTCTTCCCGATCCTTCGAAATGGTTATGTACCTATATTGGCACCAGGAGCGGTACGATCTACGGCTGAACTGAAAGACTGCTCGCAGATCGATAAGGAAAAGGAAGCCGAAAATCACAACGGTTACATTTAGTGTTACATACGTCCATCAATGCATCTGTATCTTGCGCGTGAGCGTGAGCTTCAACGTCTTCATGAACGGCAATATCGTCGGAATGTTCACTGGCCATGGTGCCTTGCAGAATAACCGGGATTTTGAATAAAGAAAATGATAAAGGAAAAAAGAATGAAAGACTTTGAATGCCTCCATGATGCGAAAAAAAAACAATCAAATCCCCAAAAACCGCTAATTTAGAAATTCTTCATATTGACGTATTTCGGACAAAAATATTCACTCCGTCCGTCTGCTAGAATGCTTATTTTTTCAATTCATGCCCTTTTCATATCGTCGTTCGCTTCGGCCAATGAAAAATGTCTCGTTAGATTTAATTCTGTCACTCACCATTGCTTCATCCATATAAGGCAATGGAAGCAAAAAGATAGACAATGCCACTTGAAGCTTTTTTTTGGTTGATCAGATTACTCGACATCCAATCAATTTTTTTTCTTTTGTCTTCTGCTTCCTTCTACTTCCATTTTTAATCTCCGCCATCGCAGAGAAACTCAAGGAAAAAAAAATATTTTACCTTGTTTTAAAAAATTTCCTTGCTTTTTTTTTTTTCCTTGCCAAACAAAACCAACAATAGTCATTTCTCATCTTTTCAGGACTTCGTCATGACCCGTAAGTGGAGACATTTCTATCAATGTATTCCATTCACAAAGCGATGCTTAACATTTTGAACTGTTCCTGAAACACAGGTGGTAATCAGAGAGAGCAGGCTCGTCTCAAGAACCTCAAGAAGCAGCAGGAAGCCAAGAAGGGCAAGCAAAACCTGAACGGCATGACAGTGACGCAGAAGAAGGAATCGTAAGTCAAAAAGTGACCTTGGGAGAATGCTTGGACATTTGTACTCATTATACTGCTTTACGATTTAGTGATGCTGCCATTATGCGTGCAAAGCAAGAAGCAGCGGCCAAGAAAAAGGCCGAAGAAGCGGCTGGCAAAAAATAATCTACCTTTTTACCTTCCAAGCTCAAAATGTTGGGCAGTTTTGTTATATCATCTCATCATATGTTTAATCATTAACCTCTGGTTTATCATCTTGACTTCTTATTTTTTTTTTTATTTTCTCATTATCTCTGTTGAAGAAAAGATCGTCGATTCAAGCAGTATGGTAAAGCAAATGAAAAAAAAAATGAATACAACCTTTTTTTACATCTTTAGTTTACCTCAAGAGTATTGTTCTTTAGAGTTTTATTACCAGCAATTGCGAAGAAGGCAAAGCAAGTGTGAGTGGAAAAAAAAAGTTGGATAAAGTCTAATAACTGTGCAGCGTGGTGGACGAATTGGACACATGGTGGGTTTTTCGATTGTCTTTTCGCCTCCCCCTCCCCAATTTCTTTGCTCTGTAATTTGAATAAAAAAATGATTGAAAATCTCCGCCACCCAAATCATCGCTTTCTCCTTTATTGCCTCTTTTTCGGTCCTTTTTTCCTTTCTTTTCTCTGTTTTCTTGGTCCCTCGTTGCACTTTTTTTGTTGTATTTGACACTGTCGTCACTGTTTTCTTCGTTCTTGTCGTTTTCCCCTTGCAGGTCATGTTTGAAGCGGTTAAGAATGTGTTGGCAAAGTCGGGCAGAAAAACGCAGAATGCAAACCGGCATCAAGGTAGTGAAACCGATTCTTGAATGCTGCTTGATTGACTCATGCCACTAAAAAGTGTTTGTCAACGTCTATGATATGGTAATTTGGAACCGTCCCAGCTGGGTCTCTCTCTGATATGGGACATGCTTGAGTAATGTGGGTCTTTATATCGTAGCTTCAACCGAGCTTCCTGACCAACTGTGGGTATTTGCTGGGCGTCGGTAAGAAAAAAATAATAGTAGTGTCACAGCCTATCGCCTTCCCAACACATGGATGTGACTCTTTTGGAATGTTGCCATAGGCATTTATCATTCTGGCGTGGAAATTGGCGGACAAGAATATTGTTTTGGCGGTCATGAGTACGAATACATTACGGGTGTGTTTGCCGTGGAAGCCAAAGTCGGCCCTGCCGAACTATTTTTCAAGTGAGTTGAAGAAATGACAAGACATGAAAAAATTGGTTTCAGTGGAATAAGAATGAAATACTGATCACCAGGAATATGGGTTACAGACAATCGATCAAAATGGGATATACCCATTTGGCTGACGACGAAATAGCTCACGTGTTACAAGATATATCCAAAGAATTTGTGGGTACATCGTACAATTTGCTCACTAGGTAGTACATATTTTGTTCACATCAGGGGAAGAATGGTGTAGTTCATCAAACCTGATCTGCAATAGAAACTGCAATCATTTTACGGACGAATTGTGTTTTCGTTTGACGGGAAAACATGCGCCAGGATGGATCAATCGGGCCGCCAAACTAGGCACCATGTTTCCTTGTGTAATTCCCACCGAGTGGATCGAACCTCCTGCATGTGAAGCCGGTGCCACACGGTCTTCAACGACTCCTTCTACGTCTCCTACTGCCATCTCTTCACCCAAAACTCCTCTAAAAGTGCCAAGTTTCCAGTCCACCACCACTACCACCAAGTCGCGATTGCATGAGTCGTCTTATACCTATTCGGAGAAAAAGAAACGATCGGGGTCCAGCAAATCTTCGCGAACATCTTTAGAAACGCGCCATAAATCTCATAAACATACCTCGACCTCCTCTTCCCGAGCCGACAGTATCATTCTTGTAAAAAAAGCATCCACTTCAGTGACCATGGACGAAACTGTTGGTCATCCGCCAGTGAAAGAGCCCGACAGTTATCGACCTGAAGTCATTCGGTCCGCCACTCAGCTGTCCATGGGCGCTTCCTTGAAAGAAATGGATTTACCCGCTTAAGTTGGCTTTTCTCCCATGGATTCCCTTATCTTTTTATTTTTATTTTTATTTTTATTTTTGGTGATATTATAAGGTGTTATCTTTATTTTCTGTTTTTCTCACCGTGGACTTTATCCATTTTTGATTCCAAGAGAAACACATATACAAGTCATTACAGTACAGAAATATGGGTGTCTTTCTAATTTTTTTTTTATTATAAATCATTTGAATTAGATGAGGCTGTTGTGTTTATTTTTTACAAAAAAAGATGCAGTATTTCTATGAAGATCCTTTGATCATTTCCAATGCTTGGTACACCTTTTCATACACAGTGAAAGTGATACCACCGGCCAACTAGAGAAAGAAGGTAAAAATAAAGTCGTGAGTATACAACGTTATAGAACTATCGTGTTCCTTTTGGATACGGTTGAGCCCTTTTTGAGACACTTACCACCAGTCGAACCAATCGTGGAGTGGTGCCCTTCCATAAGGAGAAGACGCCATTCTTCTTGACAACTTGCATGACGCAGTCGAATGAGTTCTTGTAGAGGGTACGTGCATCAAGACCCTGCATACGCGTCTTGATGACATCGAAGGGCATGGTTGCATACACAGTAACAATACCAGCCATACCACCGACAACAAAAGTGTGTGCAGCAGGCAAAGGCTCGTTACCCTTACCACGCCATTTCTGCATTTGTGTCTTGAAGGTCGAGTAACAGCTGAAACGCACTGCACTATTGGCACCCTGCTTGGCCATGACGGGACCCAAACCACGGTACACACCACTGATACCTTCTTCCTTGAGAATCGTCATTGTACCGTGAAGCAAACCATTGAAACGGGGATTGGCCAAGTTTTTGTCGTGGATCAGTTTAGTCCTAGAGTACGATTTGGATTTTAGTTTAAGATAAAAAAATAACTCAGTGTTGGACGGGAACCCTACTCCACCCGAGGAAATAACTCCACCACGATATTCTTCCCCTCCCAAATCCTTAAATTAAATTTCCCAAAAATGAAAAAAAAACGTCAACTTACTTGATGGTCTCGGAAGGCGTCACTACCAGAGCGGCTTCCGTCATACCCGCACCAAGACCAGCGAGCAAACTGCGCACACCGGTCAATTTACCGTCCTTATCTTTAAGCAAACCGGCGATCTGATCGTAGGTCAAGAAACGAACACCAGCCTTGGCAGCATTGCCAATGACCAATGCACCGACACCGGTATAAATGTGACCAATACCTTTGGTCTTGACGATTTGAACAAAACAGTCGACAGGGCCTTTGAATCGTACTTCGCCCGGTTGCAGTTTACCGCCGGCCTGCAGCTGTAGACGTGTCTTGACGTATTCGGTAGGGTATGTAACAGCACCTTCAACGGCACCACCGGCGGTACCGGCAATGAATGATAAAATAGGATCCTTTTTCTTCTTATCGGCAGGCATGGTCAAAAAAAATCGACGTGGGTTTAAGGTGTTTTGAAGAGCAGGCTCGCCCCTCTGCCGATTTCAAACCCTTTATATACAATAAGGCATCTCATCTACGTTTCCTTTTTAGGAAAAAGAATTTTTTTCTTTTTTCGTCTCTTTCTATGGTCTCTTTTTTTTGCTCTTAAAATTGCCCGCACTCGATCTATCGTGGAACTCATAATTTACCACAAACCCGACTGTATTGTTCAAGTAGCGCTATAATGTCATTATACTTCTATTTCTTTCAGGGTTCATTTTCTACCTTTATATCTAGATTCTCACAAGAAAAATGATATTCAGTTTTCAATCAATTCATTCAGTCATTTTCCAGCCGCCCACCGTCTGTCATTGAAAACGGGGAAAAAATCATGCACTGGCCATTTGGGTCCGATGACCATCATTTTCTTTGTTTCTCCTATGTGCCTCGAATTGATTGAGTTTTTCTTCATGACGGTGGCTTTTTTGAGTTTGTCCACGTTGTTTTGAAAATCGTCATTGTTTTATTATGGTTGTGGGACAATTCATCTCTCATCCTGGGAAATTTCAGGCGGAACCACAACCGTGTTCTCGCAAAAGAAGGAGCGGCGAATTCTTTGGCGCACCGTCGGATGAGGTCATGTGATCACCGCCCGGCCCAACCACGTCCGCGTGATATTGAAATGCCGAAGACGCAAGATGAGCCATTCCTGCTCACTCTGGGTGGCTTGGACATTCAAAGAGAAAAAATAAAGCCTAACCAACGCGATTAGCTTTCCGTTACTCGAAAACCTTCAAGGAAATAGTAAAAAAAACCATGTCCTTGGCTGACGGTAGTTATTAGTTTCGTTAGAATAGACTCGTTGTGTTATATTGGGGTTACTTAACGTGGTATTGAACAATTCCTTTTTTTTTGTTTTTGGTCTTGTAGTGTCCGGTCAATTCAAGTAAGCTGTCAAGAGAGAAACATGAGAAGCTTATTTTTCCGATGAGTCGAGAAAACTCACTAATATATGTTCGTTTTCCTTTCAGTTTTCCCAAAGAAGAGGAGAAAATCCTCGAGTTTTGGCGAGAAATTGATGCATTCAACACTTCGATCGAGTTAAACAAAGATAAAAAACCATACACTTTCTTCGATGGCCCACCTTTCGCCACCGGTCTTCCTCATTACGGCCATTTGCTCGCCGGTACCATCAAGGATATCGTCACCCGATATGCTCACAATACCGGTCATCATGTTGAACGTCGTTTCGGTTGGGATACGCACGGTCTTCCCGTTGAATACGAAATTGACAAGAAACTTGGCATCAAAGTGAGTTTGGAATTTCAATCAATTAACATGTCCTAACTATGAATGGATGACTCATATTTTTACATAACTGTCTTTCAAAGGGTAAAGAAGATGTCATGGCCATGGGTATTGACAAGTACAATGCCGAGTGCCGTGCTATTGTCATGAGATATTCCAGCGAATGGCGCAAGACCGTCGAACGTATGGCTCGCTGGATTGATTTTGACAATGATTACAAGACTTTGGATCCCCGTTTCATGGAATCCGTCTGGTGGGTATTCAAGAAGCTTTACGATGATGACCAAGTCTACCGTGGTCAAAAGGTGAGTTGAGGAAAAAAAAAAAAGGATGAAAAAAGAAGGAACATGTCAAATACTCACGGGTATGCATTCTTTTAGGTTATGCCTTATTCAACTGCTTGCCATACCCCTCTCTCCAATTTTGAATCTTCTCAAAATTACAAGGATGTCAATGATCCTGCCGGTAAGCTTTTTTTTTTTTTTTTCGCTACATTAATTGCGGGATCATTTTTAGTCGGGATGCGTTAAATTAAAACATGCTTTTTTTAATTCTTAGTTGTTGTCGGTTTCCCTCTGCTGAGCGATCCCGCTACCCAGTTGCTTGCTTGGACCACCACACCTTGGACTTTGCCCTCCAGCATGGCGCTTTGTGTGCATCCCGATTTTGAATACATCAAGATCAAGGACGAATTGACTGGCAACCAATACATTTTGATGGAAAAGCGCTTGGATTCGCTTTACAAAGACGTTAAAAAGGCCAAATTTACCATTCTCGAACGCTACAAGGGTGTCGACATGAAAGGGTGGGAATTCGAACCCATGTTTCCCTTCTTTGCCGAGGAATTCAAGGGCAAGGCTTTCAAGGTCATGGTCGATACCTACGTTACTGATGACTCTGGTACCGGTATTGTCCAGAACGCTCCCGCCTTTGGTGAAGACGATTACCGCGTGTGTGTGGAGCACGGCGTGATTGATGTCGATGGACATCTTCCCTGCCCTCTGGACGACAAGGGTTGCTTCACCGATGAGGTGCCTCTGTTCGCCGGTATGTACGTCAAGGATGCCGACAAAGCCATTCAAAAGGATATGAAGGCCCGCGGTCGTTTGATCGTTCAGTCCCAGATCATGCATAGTTATCCTTTCTGCTGGCGTTCCGATACGCCTTTGATCTACAAGGCTGTTCCCGCTTGGTTCGTTCGTGTGAAGCCCGTGATTGACAAGATTCTGGCTTGCAATGACCAGATGCGCTGGGTGCCTTCTTTTGTTCAGGAAAAGCGTTTCGCCAACTGGATTGCCAATGCTCGCGATTGGAACATCTCTCGTAACCGTTACTGGGGTACACCTATTCCTTTGTGGGTCAGTGAGGATTACCAGGAAATCGTCGCTGTTGGTTCCATCAAGGAACTGGAAGAATTGAGCGGTGTATCGCCCATCACCGATCTTCACCGAGAAAGCATCGATAAGATCACCATTCCCTCCAAGACCGGCCGTGGCCAATTGCGCCGTATCGAAGAAGTCTTTGACTGTTGGTTTGAATCCGGTTCCATGCCTTACGCTCAACAACACTATCCTTTCGAGAATGCCGACAAATTCAAGGATGGTTTCCCTGCCGATTTCATCTCCGAAGGTATTGATCAGACCCGTGGTTGGTTCTACACCTTGTTGGTCCTTTCCACCCACTTGTTCAACTCGCCTCCCGCCAAGAACGTCATTGTTAGCGGTCTTGTCCTTGCCTCCGACGGTAAGAAGATGAGTAAGCGTTTGAAGAACTATCCCGAACCTGGTCTCGTCCTCGACAAATTCGGTGCCGATGCTCTGCGCTTATACCTTATCAACTCACCGGTCGTTCGTGCTGAAACCCTGCGATTCAAGGAAGACGGTGTCAAGGAAATTGTCTCCAAGGTGTTCTTGCCCTGGTACAATGCATTCAAGTTCTTTATCACGCAAACCGCCGTGTTGAAGAAGGAATTCGATTATGATTTCATGTACGAGCACGATATGAGAAAATCCGACAATGTCATGGATCGTTGGGTGTTGGCCAGTTGCCAGTCCTTGATCAAGTTTGTTCGCGATGAAATGGGTGCTTACCGTTTGTACACTGTCGTCCCCCGTCTGTTGAAGTTGATCGATACCTTGACCAACTGGTACGTTCGTTTCAACCGCAAGCGCTTGAAGGTAAAAAAAAATAAAAAAAAAACAACTTGGCGATGAAGCCATCGATACCCAGAAAAACACACAAGAATAGAGGAATTCATCTTTTTTTTTATGTTAGGGTGAAAACGGTAAAGCCGATGCTCAGTTGGCCATGAACACTTTGTTTGAAGTGTTAATCACCTTGTGCTTGACCATGGCTGCATTCACTCCCTTCTTGACCGAGAACATGTACCAGACCTTGAAGAAATTCATGCCTCGCAATCCCGACATTGTCGACGATCGTTCCGTCCATTTCTTGCCCTTCCCTACGGTTCGCGAAGAATACTTTGATCCCGAGATTGAACGTGCGGTCGGTCGCATGCAAGCTGTCATCGAATTGGGTCGTACCATCCGTGAAAAGAAGACGATCTCTCTCAAGACTCCCTTGAAGCAATTGGTCGTTATCCACAACGATGCTCAATATCTTGCCGATCTCAAGGGCTTGTCGGAATACATCCGCGACGAATTGAACGTCCAGGAAATCGTTCTCACTGAAGAAGAAAACAAGTACGGTGTCAAATACAAGGCCGAAGCCGACTGGAAGGTGCTGGGTCAAAAGCTCAAGAAGGACGTCATGAAGGTCAAGAAGGCTTTGCCCGATCTCACCAGTGATCAAGTCAAGGAATTCGTTTCTACCAAGGAAATGATCGTCGCCGGTATCAAGGTGACCGATGAAGATCTCAACGTATGTATCTTGCTTTTTGTTAGAGGATGATGCTGTGTTATTCATTTTGCATCGTGATGACGATGATTGTTTTCATATCATGCATGGACTAACGGGAATGAATCCGACGCTTTTTCTATCTTTAGGTGGTTCGATACATCGATTCGGATGCGGCTCAGTATGAAACAAATAGCGATCGTGATGTTCTCATCTTATTAGACACCAAACGTTACGCCGATCTTGAACAAGAGGGTTTGGCTCGTGAAGTGATCAACCGTGTCCAACGTCTCCGCAAGAAGGCCAACCTGTTGCCTACTGATGATATCACCATGTATTACCGATTTACCAAGGACGACAATAATGAATTAGAAAACGCCATCCAATCTCAGGAAGCCGTCATTGTGCGTGTTCTCAAAAAGACCTTGTCCGACGTTAAACTCATGCCCGAAAACGCAAACATCATCATTGAAGAACCACAAGAGGTATGTGATTTTTTTTTCCAAGAAAAGAACGGTTTCCGGTAGATGATGACGCTGACATCGTTTTTGCTTAATAGGTGAATGACTCCAAATTTGATTTGTTGTTTGTACAATAAGCATCAACTTTCTAGAATAAAACATTCCATTTTATCCTGCTTGCACTGTGATTTTTTCTTATTTTTTGTATGTAGTGACTTTATTGGTCAGAAAACATGTCTACATGTTGAGGATTAAATTAAACGGGGAGTTCTGAGTGCACTCGCTTCAGGAAGGCTGCATGGGCGCGGTCAATGGTGTAACGCCAGTGCTTGTACTGTGTGTGGCAAGAGCTAAGTCTACTGTCGTGATTGACGTCGGTCGGCTGTTTCATCATCATCATCATGCAATTCTACAAACTTGTGTTTCTGCACGCGGTTATTTCTTGGAGTGAAGAATATAAAGGGTGACTTGCACTGGGGTGGACTGATCGATGAGGTTAGGCAGATGCCCTCCAAACTGAAGCTTGTTGAAGCTTGTGCTGTTGCGATCTGACTTTCCAGGTAATATCGACGGGATGATCCTACAAGAAAAATTACGCGCAACCCATGTCAGATTTAGCATCTTTTTCCTTTTGTTATTCAATAAAACTTAATTTCAATGTAATCAGACCACGCAGAGTATTTTTCACAGTGCTTAAGGATTCAATCGTTGTGGGGATCACCAAATCAGTGATGAAATGGGCAACAGCAATGCAGTCGTCGAGGCCAAGGCCATGATCTACAAGTCGCAGAAGGTATAAGTACCCTGAATTTCTCACAAAGTCCATGGCTACGGTGAATTCCAAGCCAAACTTCGTGTTGAGGCTGAACAGGTTGGAAGTGGTCAGACGGAGATTTTTAGACTGCTGGTGGAGTTTGATGCAAATCATTCGTATCTTGGGTTGCGCAGAAAGAGCTGTCATTGAAAGAACAGCTATCTTCAGGAGTTGCATTGGCGCATCGACATATTGATGAGGAATACTAGCAAGGGAACTGCGTAGACGACCTGCACCAAAGGACTGCTCCACGAATTTCTTGATGTAGGCCATTTCGAATCTGTCTTTGGTGCCTTTTCCGTTCGCTGCTCTAAATATCCACCTTGACATTGGACGAGCATTTCAAAATCATGTCGATTTTTCGACCATAAGCCTGGGACGAACGAGGACAAGTATAATGCCCGACCAGGCTCTCTAGTTCATCAGCGTCATCCTTTATTCCAAACTCATGGCATAATTCCTTCCTCATAATAGTGATTTTCATGACCATCTACATACAAAAATTCGGAGACATTCAAATGGTACGTAAAAAACATACAAAAATCAGCTGATCTATTTTGTTGAAAGAGCGAGAATATTCTTTGGGCCTGTGCAGCGGCATGAAAAAATTTACACCTGAGTTTCTCGTACTTTCGATTGGCCAATAATTTATTATGCAGATTTGACATCATGTATTCCTCAAAATGCTGGATCATTCGAGAAACATTCAAAAATAGACAGAGAAGCATGGGTATATAAAGGATGCTTGCACGTCCACAAGTTGGGTTCTTCATCGAATTATTGTTATCGTCATCTCATCATGTCGTTAATCAACTGGGGTCCCAACGATAATATTGAACGCCGAATGAACCAACTCTTTGAACATTTTCTCGGAGACGTCGGAGCTCCTTTCCACCATCGTAGTGGTCAAAGCTCCTTGAGATCGAGTACCTTGAGCCCGCCCGTGGATGTTTACGAAACTGACAAATCGTGGGTGGTCCATGCCGAACTTCCTGGTGTAAAGAAGGAAAATATCCAGATCGATCTTTCCGAAGGCAAGCTCACTCTGAAAGCCGAGACTAAGCAGTCAGAGGAATGGACCAGCAACAATACTCGCTATCAAGAACGCCGCTTCGGCACCTTTTCTCGAACCGTGCCTTTGCCCGACAATGTCGACCGCGACAACGTCCGTGCCAAGTTTAACGACGGCGTGCTCGAAATCGATTTGCCCAAATCGAGTCCATCCTCGGCTCGCCAGATTACCATTGACTAAAAACAAGTTGTATTTTCCATTCTCCTTGCTATCACATATGACCCAACAAATAGTCTAGCTTAAACGAATTTTCTAATGTATCTTCTATGTATCTTCTGAAATTTCATTGGCGAGATTGATATCAATAAATATTGCATGCAAACAATACAAGTACGTGGGGATATGTTTTTTGTCTAGAATAGTCTATTTCTGTCGGGTAAATTTTTATCTATGAATTATTGAGCAATGATATTTTCAATGATGCGACTAGCCAATAGCGTGAATTGGCGTAAATGTTGGCTACTGTTGGTCGGCGCATTGGATAGATAGGCTAATCCACTGAAGCCCAGTTCTTTCACAGTCTTGCCAAGATCAGGCGCTTGCTTGAATATTTCATTTTCTGAACACGCCGTAACCAAAATCGATTGCACCGAGGTCAGCAGCGCTTGCTTCTGACAATTGGCTACCAAGTGGTTCATCTTGGGTAGTAACAGTTCATATCTATTCAATAGGGCATAAGTCCCGTCATTCCAAACCATATCTTCAAAACCCTTCACTTACACTGTAGCAAATACGCTGGGTTTGGTAGCCGCAGCTTCGGCCAAAAACTCATAAATGCGCAGTCGTTCGCCTTCGGTGCTGACCAAATCCAGTTGATTGACGAGAATAATGAACAGGAGCAGGGCGGTGGTTTCATCGGTCATGTCCAAGATATCGTAATTCATCGTACTGGCTTGGAACAGTCGTTCGAATGACCGAGACGAGAATTCTCCCGGCATCAATCCGCCGATGTATCCGAGGGCTTGGGGCCGTGCGCAAAGTTCGCATTTGTAATCGATATCCACCATGAGACTCAGCGCTTCATACACGCTGTCACGGACATTTTGATTACGTACGCCTTTGAGCAAGATCCCCGCGATGGCAAATGAAAAGTAGGATTCAAAATTCACTCCAGCTTGCTGATCCAATTCGCGAGCGACGGCAATCGGGGTCCGCGCTGCCAGCAGCACGGCCGCCATGCCTACATCACTGGTAAAAGAACCGCACGAGTTGAGTGTGCCCAAAACCGCCGTCAGCATCTCAACAGCCAGGCGGAAAAAGCTGAAGCTTTCAATCATGAGCAACGATACGGCCACCCAGAATAGTTGTCGCAAATACTTGGACCGTGCCGACAAACTTGGGACAATATCCTTCAAGCATACAATGATGCCAACCACCAATTGCGGATTGGATTCATCATAGATATCCAGAGCGCCACGCAATGCAACCAAAATTTGGTAAAGTAGGTCATCGTCCACTTGTTCTTGACCCAAACATCCGAGAATCACAAACGCACGAGGCTGAATCGCCGGATTGAAATGGAACACCGTGCTCGTCACAAGGCTCATCCATCGAGCCCGCCAAATGTTGGCCACGTCTTGAAAGAAGATATTAGAAAAAATGGCTTAATTCACTCTCTGCAAAGTAGCCCATTCATGCGACGATTTTGGGATAGTTTACCTGTGGTAAGCGCTCCAGACGCCATGACGTCCATGAAATTCATGATAACCATTTCGAGCGAGGTCAGGGCCACGGTTTCTTTTAGCTCGGCCAAAGTTTCCGAGTTCACAGTGAATGCGTTGACATGCGTACTTTTGATGCCAAACAATAATTGGAAGCGAGATTCGGATAATTCGTTGAGCAACAGTTGCAATCTCTTTCGATTGGACTCGGGAAGCGTGACACCTGTGCAAAGCGACTGAACCACATTGATAAGAATCCCGTGCACCGTAGCGCGGACAAAGACCGATCCCAAGCCCATAGTCAACGTCACAATGTGAAAAATTTCCGGTAGATACGATGTGGCCAATTCTTCATTGTTGAAGCTAAGCATGAGCAAGAAGCGAAGCAAAACGACGATTTCCATCCACACAGGATGTTCCGTCAGTGTGCGAGAGGGCTTTTCCATGGTGCGATGAAGCACTTCACGAATTCGGCTGATAATTTGACCATGGATCGCAGTGTTGGACAACGACACAATAGTATCAGCAACCGCTTCGATTCGATCGGATCCCAAGGGCTGCTGAACCGAGTACGAAATAGCAGCATCCAGTACAATGTGGAACATGTTGTCCATTTTCGCAATCATTCTCCACAGTTTGGTTTGCATCAGTTTGTAGCTCTGATAGAACCAGGAAATACAAAGAAAGATAATTAGGAAAGCGTGCAACGGGGCATCAATCATCAATCAACACGATTATTACCTTGCCTCGGTAGGCTGTCATTTTTATCAAAGTGTGAATTCTCTCTTTAGCTCGCTCGGCATCGGATTCTGTGCTCTTGAGGTATTGCGGTAGATTGAGGAACCAGGGCAACACGCAATCCAGAGCAAGATAGCGATTGCTGTCATCGGAATGATAAAATCCGACAAGAGATTCGTCCAAAAAGTCCAATGTAAGCCAAGGTTCTTCCGTCGCCAGTGTCTTGCTGATATCCAAAAGAAAATCTGTATTGTTGGCAGGCACGCATATATCGTTTGCATCCAATAACCGTCGTGAGATATTCAGATTGAATGTCTGAGCCAAAGTATACAACAGATGATACGCTATTGTGTGCGGATGTGTCAGAGAGACAGAGAGAGAGAGAGATGAGGATTGATTCACTAATTTCAGTCGCGGGGAACATGGATAGGTCATATTTTTTACCTTCTACCCGTAGTTGGGCTTCCTTATGTCCGAGCATTAAAAGTGCAATGCTCAACAATCTTCCGGGGATTTCCTTGGGATACACGGTACGTTGCATTTCATGCGCTGTTGTCGACGACCCCAACCGTTGTTTGCTGGCTTTAATGGCCTAAATACAGAGAAAACAGGTAAGATCACAGGGTTTGAGATCGAATCCACCGTAACATACATTCACAATAGGCTGGGCTTTCAGTGATCCAAAGACCAGTCGATGGTTGTTTTTACCGTATCGGAACCGGAATTCTTGAGAAACCTCGGACGACGAATGCGTGGGTTGCAAGGCCAGGTCATTGATTTCCGAAATATGGTACACATCGTTGGTGATGGCCGAAAATCCAGGAACAAATTCTTGTTTCCTCGCCGAGGTCACCTGCACATACTCAAGCCCCACTTTAATAGTCACTGGATTTTGCGTCTTGCTCTGGGTCAGACGGCTCACAGGAAAGAAGACGACGCCCCGTTCCGCATCTAAGTTGACTTTGGGCAGTGGAACAAACTGATCAGATTCCGCACCATCTATCACATGTCATGGATTATAGCACTTACTGGTCGATTTGGGCAATCGCACCTCGGGAGGCGAAATGTATTCGTAGAGTTCGGTCAAGGTAACCAGGGAGATAAGACGTTTCACGATTTTGGCAGGATAAAACACGGCATGCTTTTTCAAAACGGTCGCCAGAATTGTGCTGGGGTTATACACGTAGATCGCCGTTAAGCTGTCAACTGTCTCCAAAGGCATCAAGTGCATAAACCGTTCGATCCACTGCCCGGGAATCTCATGTTCGTAATCATATTGAGACATATCAAAAAGAATTTCGAATTGTCGGTTGGCCACCGCTTCCAAGGTCTTTTTTTCAACAAAATACAGCAGATAAATATCATCATAATTGTTCGACTGCTGTATTTTCGATAATGAACCACAATCAATAGCATACCTTGAGGATGTGAAAAATCAACAGATCAAAGTCCATGGAGCTGGCAACAATGCGACGTGCAATGACATAAAATACAGGTCTTCCGGCCCTGGAAAGGCCGCTGTCGTAAAAGATCTTTTGCACCACAATCTCTTTCGTACTGCGATGGGTATGACGACGCATAAAGTCGGCGTACAACTGGTTGGTGGCGGCTAGACCGTAATTGCGCAATCCATTGGCTTCTTTTTTGGCCGCTTCAGAAGGTCGACCAATTTGAACAAGGATATTTGCAAATTGATCAAACTGATGTTTCCATGCAAGTGAGCATTGGCTGGTACGCGCCACCTGCATTCGTCGCGCTCCGAGGTCCATGCGTATCCGTTCGAAATTATCGTACAGCACACGATGCAATACGACGTGATCTCCGTCGGTCAAAGTCGTTACAGGCACCGTATCGGAATCGGGATCCTCCAGTGAACGGATATCGGAAATTTCACGCAAGAAATTGGTGACCCGGTAGATGTTGTAGGTCAGAAAATCGTTCAATGCAATCATGTACGTTTCCTTGGAACCAAACAGAACATTATTGGCCAAGTTTTGGATGACCTTGGTGATCATCAAGTAACCGCGATGATTGTCTCGCCTTCTCGGGCATTTGGCAAGTTCTTCGGGCGACACAATGGCAGGACAGAAGAATCGGAGAAAGATGAATGCTCCCACAGCTGTATACGTCGCCTCAGAAAATCGCGCTGACACCGCCGTCGCAATGTAATGACATATTTGCCGAAACGATCTTTTTTACGTCAAAAAATAAGTTGAAAAAGTCCTAGGAAGATACTCGCGGAGACTGACTTACTTTGGAGCTTCCTGGGTCGAGGCACAAATAGCATTTAAAAACATTTCGGTGGTACGAATCACATTTTGCTTGTTGACAGCCACATCTTCGGTCAAACCCAACTTGGATGGATCCAACTCAAAGGTGCGTTGCTCACGAGGCGTGTCGTCCATGCTCTTGAAGACCGGTCCAAGTACCGAACGGACATAGTCGCCACCGTACATCTTGGCAAATCTGGATAAGAGGCGCGTCGTGACATTTGTTTTACGGAACAGATCCGTCTCACAGTCTATCACGGTGGTAAGCTATTATCCTATTATCGCCATAGAAACCAATGGTTTACCTGTCTTTTGCACTTCTTTTTCAATCACTGCTTTCAGCAAGGCCAGCACCTTGTTCCGTGAAGCAAACGTTGCCAATAGCACATTCACGGCGTCTTCATGATCGCTAATCGGACACACATCACACAGTGACAGCACAATCTCGATATCCGAATCCACCAAAATCTATGCAAGACGAAAAAAAAAGGATGCTTCGTAAGGACTAACACAGTTTGAAGATAGCGAGGGGAGAGAGAGCACTTACATCGACAAGTTTGGCGAACCGATCTGTATTCACCAGGTGGCTGGAGGTTTGAGACAAGACGCCTTGCCTGATCATGCTTGTGAGGATGGTCACAAAAGCGACGCGGATGCTTGTGTCTGAATGATAGCAGGCGGAAAACACATACGATAACCCGTTGTCAATATTGGCACTCAAAAGATTAGACAATGCAAGAATGGTGTATTTGCGCAAAGCGTTCAAATCAATGAGTTCCTTCTGAGACTATTCAACACGCAATACCTGTAAGCGATCATCACCAAACGTAGGAGGAGAAAAGAGTCCTTACCATCGAAGATGCGTCGTATGAGTCCAAGGCGCGTTCATTCTGGAGGAGACATAGAAACAGAGTAAATACATGAAAACAAAACGGCGCAAAATGGCGAGACCAATACGATACCTGCGGTATGCGGTATCGATTAAGCAGCTTATAAAAGATCATGTAGTACTCGTAAAAGGCTCTGCTTTGAATTTGTTTGGAATCCGTTTCAAACATGCTGTCTTCGGCAGACATTATCGGCAGATGATGCAACAACATGGCGAGCGTCTTTAGGCATAATAGATCCAGTTCTCGCTGCATATCTTCTACGTGAAGCATGGCTCCATCCAGGGTATACGGGTTTTTCTGTGGAACATGCTGTTAGCGTACAAAAGAACTTGCAGCAAGAGGTGTGAATTGGCCACTTGGCCACTGTGCAGCCTACCGTCACGGCAAATTCGCTGATCCACTTGACCAAGATATCAAGCAGTTTATTGCGCACAGAGAATTCGTGTCCCAGCATGATATTGTTGCGATGCATGAGGAGGAGTTCACACAGTTGGCACATTTTGATCTTGATTTTGACCAAGGCCGGCGTGTGGGCTAAATCATTCAAATACGCAGCACATCGTGTCACCAGTGGACTGAAATCCAGGGTATAAAGCACCTGCATGTCTTCCGTGTGAATTCGCTGTAATAACAATCGAAGAATGGAGATCGTTTGGTCCACCAGCAGCGTGTAACGCGGATTACGGATCGGGTTGCTGTCGGTTTCGTTGTGAAAGCAGGCAGACACGGCGTCTTCGAGTTGTTTGAACAGGGTCGGTGACAATGTCGAAGAGAGATCGGTACCTAGAATATCCTTTATCCATTCACGAACGATGAGGTTATCGCACGTCAGCAATTCCACCATTTCTCGAATAAATTGGTTCATAACAGCGTCGCCTTCGGCCGACTGAGGAAGGCTTCGATGCGGCGGATGATAAGATTCATTCGACGACCAGGTGCTGAGCGACGTGGCATCCTCCAAAAAACATATTCCCGCCAAGGATGCCAGTAACCCGCCATAATTTTGCCATTCCAACGGCCGATCTGCCGCTTTCAACGTCTCCACAGGAACTCGACGTGGTGGAGCGGCAAAACTGCGTGATCTTTCGTGCCGGTTGGAGTGCAACTTGCGTGAATGATCGCGATGATGAGTGTCGTTTCGTGAATGAGTGTCCATTGGCCGAATGATGGTCGTTGTGAGCTGTTTCCACAAATGCCATGCTTGCGCCCAAGCCGCCAAGACGCTCGTGGAATATTCTGTCTTTTCTCGCAGCAGTTTACGAATAAACTTTTGACGCAATTTGCAACCGGCAATGGCCGGAATGCCTTGCACCAGCTCCTGATACATGGCCAGATTACTCAGAAAAGGTACATAGATATCGCCTTCATATTTGGCGCGGGCCGCCTCTTCGCAAAATGCTTGCAAACAAAGCATCGTGGTATCGAAAATGTCGGCTTCCGTCGAACACAGCAGCAGCAAGAAACATGTTTCCAACAGATGCATCGATTGCAGCCACTCTTTTTTTGTGATATCCGGAGCGGCCATTTCCTTTGGAAACAGATCCGAGTTAGTAGACTGCCTCAGCTTTTTTTGTGCAGCGATTATAGGATTTACCTCGTGGCTGCGCAAGAAGACTTGTCGTTGTGCTGATAGACCGTAAAGCAATTTGAGTAGTAGTTTGAGTTGATCACTGGTATCGATATGATCCAGGAGCTGCTTGGCCACAATGGTCACGACTTGAGAAGATATACGCCAAAAGGTTGGCATCATCAGCGCATCAGTGGCCGTCCATTGAGTCATAAACTGAGCATTGTGAAGTTCCAAAAGGCAGTCCGCGGCAGCTCGACGAATTGACGAGCGTTTATCGCGGAGCAGATAGGCTACAGTTGTCAAGAGCCTAGCCGTATGCTCCGCTTTATCTTCACCGATTTCCTATAAGTCTCTTTTGTCACCTCACTCACGTCTACTTATCCATGGCCTGCACCCACTCCCCACTTACAACGAAAGCGAGCATAGGCCGCATTTGGAAAATGCGCAGTAAATCCACCAAAAGTTCCTGCTGTTCCATGGCGTTATGGTAGGGTTCTTTCTTGGTCTTTTTATCAGGAATGAACGTCATGGTTTTCCGGCTTAGCGACGAGCCATGCAACGAGCCATGCAACGAGCTTTGTGAATCGTTTTTTTCCGACTCCTGGTTCACCGTGAGCAACAGTAGCCGCCGCAAAGGGTGAGCAAAGTGGAAATAGAAATCCTGGACCTGAGACATCCATCGGTATCGGTTAACATCGGTGGCCAGTATAAGCGATGCTTTGACAAAACTGGGTTTGTAGGTCTTTGGAGCGCGTTCATCGAAACACAGCGAGTAGAATTCTTTGACAACTAACAAAGGATTGCATCGAAACAGAGCCGCTAAACACGCAGGTAAAACGGAGCGAGCATCGGCCAAAAGTCCTGACACTGTCGGAAAATGATCGCCAAAAAGTGGATCTTGCAAATTGAACAGTTTGTCTTGAAGTTGCTTTTCCACATCCACAAATTGCTGAAATAGAATGGCACCGTCTTCTTTTGGCATATAAGTCACGGCTCGACACACATCAATATAGCAAACCGCAGCAATTTCCGTATAACGTCGACCGGCAATCTCTTTTCGTAAATTGCTAATAAAAGCCGCCTACAAGTATTTCACAAAACATTGCATCAGCAAATGTTCGGTGGCACCCCATTTCACCGCACGGGTGAACAAAAAAAAAATACCTTTTTGGTATAGCCATCGGCATGGGACGATTGAGTGAGCGAGGCGAGAATGTCGGGACAGAGAAGAAGGAGATGGAGTTGCAACGGCCAAAACGCCGCTTTTCGTTTGGTCGAATCGGCTAAGGAGCCGCAAATGTCAAACAGGAGATCGGGATTCCCTTCCATGCGTTTTTTAAAACGATATAAACGGGTAAATTCCATCGGATAAGCTTCAATCCAATTCCAAATGGTGCGGCGAAGTACGGCAGCCACGGACAACTGAGCTTTCAACTTTGGGAATAAAGATCCAAATTCTGGAGAATGTATAAGCGTGTGTGTGATGGATGGGGTTACGGAAGGAAACTACAACGGATGTTTTTACCTGCCAAGAGCATACTTAATCGTCGTGCGTTGAGAGCGCAGCATTCCAAGAGTTGGACGTCGAATGTATCCGGGTCCTCATCATCGGTCGTGGACAGGTACAGCAGGCGTGCTTTTATTCGCGCAAATACTACGGGCCAGTTACTGGCACTGACGTAGAATATGATTCGACTGCTTGCTTTGTAGATATCCAAGGCGACTTGACTGAGCGACGGGTGAAGATCGTATATTTCTTTCTCGGTCATGGACGACATATGAAACATGAACCGTGACATGGCGGAAACCACGTATTTGGCAATCGTGTCATCCAAAGGAGGAGGATCGGCGCGATCGGTTAGGGTGTCTTTGGCATCTGAACCCTGATTTTCGGAATGCCCCGATATGGAACCACTGACGTCGTGAAGGGCACGGACACACTGCCAGTGATGCTGCATGCAGGCGGATAAAATCTTTAAAAGTAAATACTGCGATTCCAACACATCCGGGGCGACTACTTCATCTGGATTGGGCGTCGATGGCTTTTTTGACAAGAATGACGTTGATGGAAAAATGGACATTTTAATACTTGTGGTACAAAAGAAAACCTTATTTCTCCCAACCGAAAAGAAATCCATAATATACCTTTGAAATGCTATCAATGATGGTAATAAGCGTATTTGTGATGAGCGGTAACCTATACTCGGAAAGATCGATCAACGTAGCCACTGGCAAAACGCGACACAAGAAAAAGTTATTATAAATTCCCAGTACCGCTCGCTTCATTCTCGTTTACCACTACATTATCAATGAGGATTCTCAGTTAGCATGGCTCGATCATTTGTTGTGACATCTTTCAATAGCCTACGTCTGTTGAATCAAGGGATCATTTTCGAGTGTTTGACTCGCTTCACCTCGATGACTGGGCAACTAAAAAAGAACCGGATGAGTTCCCCGGGACTCAGGGCACCACTGACATGGGATCCGATTGAATACTTACACGAACGACAATACGGTTGATGAGACTGACAATCAGTTTCGCATCGGCACTCATGATGAATTAGAACTATTTTTTGTGCGAGGTCAATGACTGATCCACGCATGGGTTGGCGCTATGGCTCGCTAGATAAAAAAAAAGATACAAAGGAACGGATACACTTTTTTATGTGCAACAAAAAAAAAGTAAAAAGAGTTTGAAGCGTCGTTTTGATTTTTCGCTGATATGAGAAATTCAGGGAAAACGTCGATATAGGAAATGAATGGATATGCTGTTTTAGTCAACAGTGATGTAATTAAAGAAGATCGTATCCAAATTGGAAATCGAATCTCTACAGAACTTTTTGTCTGTGTCTGCCGTCAAATAATAAAAACCAACCGGTGGGTTTTTTCAGCTCAGCTTATCTCTCCACAAAAACATGATATAAACAATCTTGTTACTTTTTTTTTTATCTGACCGTCAAGTTGCATAGTTACTGAATCTGTGAAAATACCGACAATTCCATTGCCTACGACTCACTGGGGATAGAGATTTCTTGCATATTTCCTTGGCAACATGATGAGTGATTTTGCGTTGTTTGTTGTGTCATGACATTTGCTGTCTCGTAATTTCCTAATCCCGCTGTTGGTGAAATTTTTTTTAATTTGTTACAACGCTTGGCCTTGTCAAATTTCTGATCGAATCCTCCCGAAAACATCAATGTTTTATTTATTCCTGATCCCCATTTCATTTCTTCAAGTTCTTCCATATTATCCGAAGCATTTCTTTTTTCGGTTACCATGAGCTTAACCGATCCTTCTTTTACCATGGCCAGCGTGACAGCGGCGACAGCTGCTACAGCCAATCGGGCGGTGTGTTGGTCGCCTGAATGCACCGAGGCCGCTGCCGCCATTCTCAAGGATATCGATATGAACGTCGATCCGTGTACCGACTTTTATCAATATACATGTACGTGTGTAACCCGGCAAGATTAGTCTCAATGAGTTTGAAAAAACAGTAATAATTTGACATCTGATCTGTAGGTGGTAGTTGGCTGGATACAACCACCATGCGGGATTCCCAACAATGTAAAGTGGCACATTTTCCATGGCAGCATTAAAATTTCGATTGCTAATTATGGCTTTGTTTAAGCTATTGGTACATTTACGACTTTGCGTAGCGACGCGCTTAAAGTGTTGAATTGGGTGCTTGAAAGTTCTTATGAAGATGTCATGCAACTGGCGAAAAATACGACCGGGAGCACCGCAGTAACGGATGATGATGAAATTGATCAGGAAAATTTAGCCCGCATGCAGCGTTATTATCGTTCATGCATGGATGAATTGACTATTGATGAAATGGGGCCTACGCCGATGTACAAGGGCTTGGCTACCATGCTGGCCCCCTTTGCCACTGTCAACCACTCATTGCCACTTATTCAACCTGACGCGATTCAAGCCTTCACCAGTGCTATGATCCTGCTAGGCGAGGATCCCACCGAAGTTTTTATTGACGTATCGATTGGCACGGATGATCAACGACCTGACCAACACAGCATCAGTTTGGGTCAACCAAGCCTGATACTGCCGTCCAGAGAATATTACAGTGATCCCACCATGATGGAGAAATTTCGAGAACAGCTCGTCAATATACTGAGCACGGCTCTTGGTGAAGAAGCGCCCGAGCTGCTTGCCAACGATAAACGCGCCGATGAAAGCAGCGAACATGAACTGACCCTTTTAAACGACGAAGCCGCCAAATCCTTGGCTGAGCGCATCGTCAAGTTGGAGACACGGCTCGCAGAGCTGATGATGGCGAAGTAAACAGATTAGACATGATAGGCAGCTGAAAGCCCATATTCAACTGTTTTTCTCGTATTATTATGTAGGCAAGACATTTTGGATCCGATCAGCAGTTACAATCCCATGTCCTTGTCGCAAATTGAGCAGCAATATCCTATCATGAACTGGACAGCTTACTTTCGCCACTTTGTTCCTTCTTCCGTCGATGTTCCTTCGCGCTTCATTGTGACCACGCCCAAGTATTTGGACCGTCTGACCGCCTGGTTTCAGAGTGGTGAACTGACCGTCAGCGATGTCAAAGATTATCTTCTTGTGCGAATGATGCTTCACAAAGCCGTGGCTGTGGACAACGTTACACGATCGGCGGTCCAAGGACTAAACGCCATGCTTTCTGGTACAGTTAACACGCTACCCAAGCGTTCTCGCACTTGCACCAAGCGCGTTAGCGAGAATTTTGGTCAGTTGATGGGTCGTTACTTTGTGATGCTTAAATTCGGCGGTGAAGATGAGCGCAACAAGGTTGGCCAGTTTCTCGATCTTATCCACGGTGCATGGCTCGATCGACTCGCTTTGATTGATTGGCTGGACGAAAAGACCCGCCAAAAAGCGATCGAAAAGGTCAACGCAATACGCCACAAAGCCGCCTATAATATTCAATCGCCCGATGTGCGTTCCCCTGCCTCACTTCGGGACTATTTCAGTGGAATTGACATTGATGAGCAATCATTTTATGAAAATGAACGGTCCAGTGCAGCGTGGCAGGTACGCAATGCATGGCGTCGCATCGGTCAGCCCGTAGATAAAAGTGAATGGTTCATGACGCCTCACGAAGTCAATGCTTATTACTCACCTTCTTTCAACGAGGCAAGTTTTCTGCTCCAAAAAAAAAAAAAAAAAAAAAAAAAAAAAAAATGCATTTCTCGCCAAACTGATGGAATTATCTTTTCAATACAGATTGTGATTCCTTCCGGCATTCTCAGACCTCCATTTTATTATTCATCTTCGGACGCTTTGGCTGCGCTTAATTACGGCGGAGTAGGCGTGGTCATTGGGCATGAATTGACGGTAATACAAACATTTACCAACCATGATTCGACCGTTCGTAATTTATTGACTTGATCATTCTGCTGTTTGCCGTGATGTAGCATGCTTTTGATGATTCGGGTCGTTTGTACGATGCACAAGGAAGACTCATGCAGTGGTGGACAAACGACACGACGGCTCAGTTTGAAGAAAAGAGTCAGTGCTTTGTGTCACAATACAGCAATTTCACCGTTGAAGGACCGAATCAGACCATGTATCATGTCAATGGTAAAATGACGTTGGGCGAGAATTTAGCCGATAATGGTGGTTTATCCGCTGCATGGATGGCCTTTCAACGACAGCTTGCAAACCACGGAGACACCATGGCCATGCGACTACCTGGGCTGGAACACTTGTCGCCGGAAGCGCTTTTCTTTATCAATTTCGGTCGTGTCTGGTGCGGTCAACTCCGCCCCGAAATGGCGGTACAAAAGGCAAGCTCATAAGAAGAAAAAAAAAAAGGAAAGTGAGGAATTCACCAACTCATTAACGTGAAATAAATATCAATACATTAGATCCACGTGGATGTGCATTCTCCTGCGCGTGTGCGCGTCAATGCAGCTGTCCAGAATTCAGTCGAATTTGCTCAAACTTTCCAATGTGCCTCTGGCACACCCATGAATCCAGACACAAAATGTCGCATTTGGTGAAGCGTTCTTGGCCACATCAACGCTCCAAAAAAAAAGCCAAGCCATTTTCCTTAAGGTGAATGAATTTAATAAGAAAAAAAAAACAGTTTTAATGCCTTGCAAAGCGAAACAAAAAAGAAACGGAATAAAAAAACAATAACAGTAGCTAGCAGAGAGAGATCAAGGCAGTAAAACAATGACAATTTGACCAAGAAAAAGAGAGAAAAAAAACATAATGATGCTGGTTTGTATATGTATATACTAAGAAAGAAAGAAAAAAAAAGAGTTGCACACAATCTATTCGTTATACCGTTGATGAAGTGGGGATGGCGATCGGTACTGACCGCCTGGCGGGGCCATATAGGACTGTTGTCCCATGGGAGCTATGTAGGAGGGTGTGCCAGGACTGATGAAGGATTGATTGGATGGCATAATAAACGATTGGTTGCTTGGTATGTAGGATTGCACAGTGGGCGCAATGTACGACATGTTGCTTGGAGGCATGTATTGTCCAGGACCCGGGGTAGGTTGTCGACTGCGGTAACTACCGTAAGAGTAGTAACTGCCATGGCTGTAGCCGGATCGTGCCGTACCGCGCGATCCCTGTGATGCATTATCGTTCCAGTCTTCGTTGTACAATCCTTCTTCGTATTCTTCCCAGGTCATGGTCGGAATGGATTTCGGATCAAACTTGCCTTCGTCGGCCATCACCAATTTCTTGCCCTTGTCGCCCAACACCACACGAGTGTTACCCCAAGAGAAATCGTCGAAATGCCAGTACGCATACACGGGAATGTAAAGCGAGAACACGGGAATGGCAAAGATGGAAACAATCATCCAGATAATATGTTCCCACTTGCGATGCAACAAGAAAATGATCATTTGCAAACCATACACACCGGCAATCGTAATAATCGACATGAACGGCACGCCGCTCGTCGACGTTGCCAACGTATAGATCAGGTAAACGAGATAGCCCACAATAGCCGGTTGTACCAAGGTACTGAGGAGATCCAGCATGACAACAAATCGCATCGAGAAACAGCAGAAACCACATAGTTGAGGTAAGAAGACCAGTTCACCCAAGTTGTGAATTGTAGAGTTGATCCATCGACGGCGCTGCGATAACAACACACTCCAACGATCAGGGGCGTTGGTCGCACATTTGGCATCGGCAATGAATTTCGTCTTGTAGGTAGGGAAATGTTTCAAAATCAGGGTTGTCAAGTAACGATCTTCACCCAAATGAAGCAAATTCTTCTTGTGCAGTGTATCGACGCGATTGATCTGATAATCATCGATGACCTGATTGGAGATCAGCAGTGGTTGGTTCTTTTGAGGCGAGCGTACACGGTAGATACAGAAACATCCGGGCAAACAAGTGACGGAGCCAAACAGCGATTCGAAGGCCTTGATCAGATAATGGGAAATGAAGTATTCATACACCTGGATCATCGTCACCCAGGTGTCTTTTTCGTTGGACAGCACCGTTTCACCACACAGACCAATAATTTTACTGTCGTGAACCAAGGTCGACACCATGCGATTCAGACCATCCGGCATTACTTCGGTATCGGCATCCACCATGAGAACGAATTCATAGAAACTGGGATTCACGCCAATGACGTTCTTGATCTGATGATACACTTCCAGTTCCATGGGCGCCATGGGAGAATTGAAATGCACCTTGTTCAGGAAGCGCATCAAGATCAACTGCGAGTCACGTTTGCCTCGATTGCCCGGTTTTTGACGTTCGCTGGGTTTACCCACTTTGACCACGACAATGTACGGCACCACATGACCGTGGATCTCGTACAGACCCGAATACACTTTGCCCATGTTATGCTGCTTGGCACCTTCACCGATCGAGAAGAACGACAACGCTTCGGGGTCGACATTGGGATCGACACCCAAGATATCCAACACGATACGCGGCGTAGGACGATCGTTGCCACCACCGATAATCATACCGTCGCAAATGATAAAGAGAAGTTTACGCTTGTCGTCATACTTTAATGAAGCGATGGAATCGATGGTCTTTTTCAGCGACTCTTCGTCTTCAGTGTAACAAGGGACCTGACAGATGATGAATTTGTCGTGATTTTCGGGGTCGCGACGTGTGCCGAACTGAAGCGCAGCCAAGAATTTGAACACAATGACGGAACACAGGAACACGGTGACAATGAGCAACAGATATTCGGCAAAGACACACTTTGGCGAATTACGTTCATCAACGGCGCCGACGTAGAATAAGTTGCGCAAACACACTTCCTGGCGTTGTTTCACGACCGGGTCCAGATCCAAGGCATTCCAGTAATCGGTGATATCGTTGCCAGATTGGGTGCGGAAAAGATTCACGACGGCATCTGACATGAAATCGACATTGACATCGCCCGGAGCCGTTTCACCTTCGGGAGCCACGGCACGACGACCGCCCATCAGATAATAGGTAAGATCATAGACATTGTGATTCAGAATGGCCCATTTGCGCGTGGATTTCATACCGCCAATATCGACCGCACTTGTCGCTTGCTTGTACACATCGTTTCGAGCAAAGCCCATGGTGCCGAGTTTATAGTTTTTGCGAAGATAGACCATTTTCTCGTAATACCAATCCGGTCGGTAATCGCCACTGCTGTAACGGAAATCGTGGTACTGAGCGTTGCTGTCGGTCAAATTGATGTGGAAATCAAGCGAGACCATAGGCGACACTTCGCCTGTCACACCTTCACACAAGGCCGACACCTGGACGGGGAAAAGGTCGGTGGCATCCGTTCCACCGTACGACAGTACGGCACTACCGGGAATGACTTCGCTCGCCCAATGATGAGGCGCGAATTTGGTCAAATCAAATACTTCACCGCGAATGGCCACGTAGGCGTTATCGTCGTCACTGTGAGCTTGTAGTTCGGAATTGGAAAAGACGTCTTGATGAGGACACACCAGCGGTCCGAAGCCGACCAGGAAAAGAATCATGCAACCGGAAATAAAGAAAATAATCATACAAAGCGCCACTTTTTCACGCCACGCCAATTGGATATCAGGACGTTTCATCTTGCCACACATCAACAGGAATTTGGAGGGAATCCACCAGGTCATGACCCAAACAAACCTCAGCCAATGTTTGCGTGTTGCCGACAAGGGTTCCTCCTCCGGTGGCTCTTCCACTTCGACGTTGCCCGGTAACATCTTTTTCATTTCCATGGTACCTGACTGACTGGCGGTAAATGCTTCGGAGCCGTAATGTGAATCGTTGTCTTGATAACTGTGATAAGGTGGGTCCTGATAATAGTCGTCGTCCGACATGAAAGAACGCTGGTCATCCGAGTACACGGAACCACCGCCGTGGGCCATGGTTTGCGGAAGTGGCAAACCCGCCGCAGCCGCACTGGCTGCCGCCATGTTCCGTCGATCGCCCATCGAATGTTCAGATTGAGCCGTCGGAAGTAAACCAGCTCCGGATTCGAATGAAACGGACGATAGAGCATCGGCACTCTGTTCACGCGTCATGCCCATGCCCATGCCCATGGCCATTCCTGCGGGAGCCAAACTTGCCATGTTGCCCTCCACTCGTTTTTCTTCCTTTAGCTTTCTCTGTTCCTCCTTTTCGACCGTACGTAACCCGTCTTCCAAATGACGCCAAGCACTCTCATTCAAAAAGATCTACATTATTGGTGTCAACAAAAAAACACGCTGCCATGCCGACGAAAAAAAATCCTCAGATCAAAGGGGTGAGGCTTACCTTGCTTGTACCGATGGCGGCTTGGGTACCTAACCATCCAAAGATGGCAGCGGCCGCTTCACATTGGGCGCGGGGTAATCGGTCTTGTTCTACACCGACGGCCATCAAGGTTTGTGCGTACCGTTCACAGAATTCATCGTGGTAAAAGGCAGTGGTGAAACTCATCTGCAACCGTTCGGCGAGTTGAGTAAGACCTAGAGCGCGAACTTGGGCACGGACCCGTTGCGGGTCAAACATATTGGGAGCGTGAGAGTCGTTGGAGCGTAAGCAAAAGACGAACCAAGGAGTGGTTTCATCTAGCGTGGCGATAAGTTCATCCAGCGACGATTGAAGTTGAGCCAAGGCCATGGACACTTTCTGATCGTCTTTGGTCTCCTCTTTGGGCAATTCCGGAGGCGAATCGTCTGGGACGGCGGCATTTTTATTGCGTCGTTTGGATTTCGATCGGCGCATAGAGGGGGCACGAATGGGCTTATTCACCTGTTGAGCATTCATGATGGCCTCTGTTTCCTTGGGATGCGATTCGGTGTGAATGCCTTTGCCGGTGAACAGTTCGAGCATGAAGGAGTTGTACGATTCAGGCAGACCGCCACTACCGCGGATCAGCGAAACAAAGTCGGCACTGAGAATGTCCCGATTGTTTTCCACAAATCCTTCCGGATCATACACGACCTGGCCTGCAAAATGCTGAATAGCGAATCGATGGGCCCCTCCTTCGGTGGTTTTCAAGGCAAACGAGTCATGGGTGCTGTTGTACTTTGCAAATGCATCGAGAAGGTTGCTGTCTTTGCCTCGCGACGACGACCGGCTGTAGTGATTGGCGATGTCCAGGAGACCGTGTTTGGGTCGGGTGAACAGATCGATGCAGGCTGAGTTATTAAAATAGGGCACGTCTTTGGGTTCTAGACCTTCGAAGCGGTGATCCGACACATCGGTTTCGAAAAGTTGCTTGAGCATATAATTATGAATGCGCTCATTGGCAAAATTGACGCAGAACTGATCAAAGGAAGCCTGACTGTAGTAAGTGTGGGGACCGGGCATATCGAGGATACCAATAAAGTTGTGAATATTGTCATTGCAGAGCTTGGTGTTAATGTGTTCGACGATCCAGGTAAAGAGTAGCGAGTACAAAGCGACGATGAACTGATCCCGTTGAAGTGCGGCTTGTTCAGCATTGAGAATCAGGGTAGTAACGTCTTTCTTGATCATCTGGGTCTTGTAAGTGAGGACATTTTCCAGTGCACGAGGATCGACGCCCAAAAAGTCCGCGACGAGTTCCAAAATATCGACATTCTTTACAAAGGCGGCTTCCTGAATGGTGGTGTCATCGACAAAGTGGAGGTTACCGAGATGCAGCAAACAGGCGAGCAGTTGCATGATACGGGCCTGATACCGTTTTCCCAAACCGAGCGATCTGAGAGCCAGTTTGAGCGATTGAAACTTTTCTTCGTCGGCGATATTGACGGCTCCGTGAGGCCGAGACAGATTGGCAAAAGGCGTGGCGTCGTCGAGGCGGAGTACGGATTTTTCTTCCGGTGTGGCGCCCGCAAGAAGATAGTAAAATACATGGAAATTCTGTTCACCGGGAGGCGAGCGAACGACTCGCTTCTTTTCCAACAAATAGTTGAGTGTTTTGGCGCCAATCATGCGTCCGCGTTCGTTGAACTGGACTTCGATGTATTTCCCGAATCGCGAAGCATTTGGATTCATTGTTGTGCTTGCGTGACCAAACGCTTCCAGAACCACTTGTGCATTCAAAATCTGCGTTTGCAACTTGGACTCCTTTTTCTGACTACTCAGAGCCACCAAATGCTGCAACACTAATTTGCAATTTTCACTTTTACCACTTCCCGTTTCACCACTATTGAAAAACAAGGATTGATTAGTTTCCCTCGGTCTCTTTGATCCAAAGGCCACCATCACCCCAACTCCACCCACGAGATTTCTTGCACCCCATCCACACACATAAAAGAGAGAAAAATAACCGTTCTTTTTTTTTCCTCATCTTTCCCCTCGGGCCAGGAAAAAAAAAATCGAGGCCAAGAAAATCAAAAAAAAAATTGCAAAATTTTGGGTACCTGAGAATGATAGATTGATCGATACCCGTGCGACGCATGTGTAGGTAAGCTTGATTTATCAGTCGAAATACGTGAGGCACCACCGGTTCGATATCTCTTGCTGATGTATCCTTGTATTCCGCGACATATTGGAGTGATTCTTGTGATTGCGACATTTCCTTGCAAGGATTCACGACCACGAGAACCGAGTCATTGATGCTGGTGTAGATTATGTCATTTTGGAATCTTAACTTGAGAGTGGCGGTGATATTGTCTTCGGTGGGTGGTTGAAGTAGAGTGAGATCGCTCACATTCTGGGGCTTGTCCTTTGACTTGCCCATCTTGTGTTACGGATGGCGAGACAGAGAGGAGCAGAGGAGGGGTATCTTTTTTTTTTTAGTGAAGAAAAGAAGCAAGTAACAAAAGACAACGAAAAAAGTTGAGAACCCAAAAGGAAGGACAAAGAAAAAGAAAGAAAAAAAAAAGGCAAAAACGACGCAAGAAGCAAAGAAGAAAGAAAAGTAAAAAACACCACACACGAAAAAAAAAAAAAAAGCCAGTGTCGGGAATCGTTGACATTCAATACAAATTTATCACTTGCCAAAAAAAAAAAAAAAAAAAAAAAAAAAAAGTTAAAAAAAGAAAATGTTTGTACGAGCTTGCACAAGCCAAAACTCGACCATTACCCAGATTGCCATCGAACCCCTTTACCCTTTTTAATCATCTATCAGCCGTACATTCCTTTTGTACTATCGCTGAATCTGATTGGCAGCATTCTATAAATGGTTGATCGTCCGTTTAAGGACAACCGTGACGGACCGAACTCTCTTTCCACCGCATCGTGGAGCATTAAAGTCAGATCATCCCTGCTTTTTTCGAAGTCGCCTCTTTCTGTTTCCTTTTATTACCTAGGTTTTATGGTTTACTTGATCTCATCTCGCCATTGCTCGGGTCACGCGTCGCTGAAAAAGTCCAAGGCGTGAATCAACCGTTTTTTTTTATTGCCATGTCAACGTTCCACGTTACAATATGATCCATTTGAAATGACATGGCAATGTTCAGGTATTGTCATGTCAACAACAAGAGTCCCTTCACAGCATTTTATCTCAAGCAGTAAATGAGCAACCGGGATAAATTGCTTGACAAAAACCCCTGAAGAAAGGACTGTGCCTGACGAACCCTCCCCGATCCTCAGCCCTATATCAAGTGTCTTTTAAAAAAAGTAAAACTGATATATAGAAAAACGGATATTTTAACCCATCCTCCATTGATAAATAATGAGAATTTAGCTCCCTTCAAGTGAGAAACGGACATTCTGTGAGTGCGTATGAGCAGTAGGTTGAAAACCAATGGACGTGTTTGAATGGTACGATCTATTTCTTCTTTTTCTGCTAAGGATATTTTTTTTTATTCTGTGAAACCAAGGAGAAAATGAATGCGGCCGAAAAAGAAAGCCGGGCAAAAGGATTGGAATGAACAGCACGAGGATTGACAACACTTTGTAAGTGCTGAAATGCCACATTTTACTTTTCTGTGAAAGAAAGTTGGCCAGTGGCGGACTGTGGATCGGTCCTTGGGGCGGATCAAAAATAACCATGGATTTCCCAAATGGTGGTTCGCGACGAACTAATCAGAATGTGGCGCTGATCAAATTGCATTTCCAACCACATCCACCTCCTCCGAAAGTTTTGAAGGCAATAGATGCCTTCACACTGTACCTTAAGGAGAAGAAAAAAAAAAGAGGTTACAGATAAATCTTTAGCTTACGGCAGCATCCATTTTTTTCCGTGGTAGGACCAGTGATCAACCTGTCTACAACTACACGTGGCCTTTTGTTTTAGAAGAAAGAAAGAGGTATCGCTCTCTGAAACCTTAATTCAACTGGTTGCTTCATGTCTTTTAAGAAAAGATGATTTGCTACAATGTGCGAAAACATGCTGAGCGCTATGACCATGTCGGACTCACGGACTCATATCATTGGGACAAGACAATGTGGTGTCTCTCCACTGAGACTGAGGTTGATTCTGTTTCATGGAGCTAAATTTAGAGCCATCGCCAAAAAAAAATTATGTGGGAGTTGAATCCGACAGTGAATCCTAATGCAAGCCAATGACCGATGCAAGGTAGAAAAAGAGGAAAAAGAAAGAATGACTCGTCTGTTTCTATAGGAGCCTATGACGATGGCGCGGAATGAATTTGCCAATGGAGTCACTTAACTCAGTAATTCTGCTTTACTATGGGATGGTTGTGGGAAGCGGCGTGGGTGGCTTAAAGTACGCTTGAGGTGGTAACATAAAAGGTAATAGAAAACTGGCCTTGATCGCATAATCAATCGGGATCTGCAGACTCTGTTAACAAGCTGCATTTGTTCTCTCCTTTTATTGTTTGCGTGCGCCCGTCTGCAGTAAAAGAAACTGACAAGAAGTTGAGTCATTGAATGTAGTAAAGACGGAATTTAGACAACCTTTTATTACACTATATGGAGTGAATGGAACAAACCATGATAGAGGTAAACGTTGAAGGGTCATTTCCAGCGCTGATGATAAGCTGATCGTTGTTTGATTTTATCCGGTTGAATAAAGCACGTCTTGCGTTTTTGGTTTTGAAAAGATGCAATTTATGATTATTGGGTTGCTTTTCTTCCGTGGAAGACTTGCGAGATATTCATGATCAATATGAAATGAGCGAATAGAGGTAAAAACAAAAACAAAAAAGAATACAATACATGAACAAAAAAGAAAAACCAAATAGCCAATGATGGGCGGCGCAATTTTTTCCAGTTTTTTGATATATAGTGTTCGATAGGATTAGAAGCGTACTTTTCGTTTTCGGCCGGTAAATTTGGAGTCTTTGGCGACAGGTTTGTCACCACGATCGCGAGCAATCTGTTTCTTATGTTGAATCCATGACTTGTCCTTAACGGCATGTCGACTCGGTTTTCGCGATCGTTGCACGGCTCGTCGCTTTTCGTAAGCAATCGATTTCTCTTCGTCAGGATGTAATTCGCCGTCTTCGCCTAGAGCACGAGGCATCTCGTTACGTACACCTGTTTGCTGACCGGCAAAAAGACACAAGTAGTACTTTTTGGCCTTTTTGGAATTGGGATAATCAATCAACAAACCACCTTCAAAACCACAACGCGTTGCGACATCGATGATCAACTGGATTTGATCGTCATTTTCAGGGTAAAATTGGAAAATAGCACGGGCGCCCTTGCTTAACGATGCGTATAAAGTCGAAAAGAATCGCTGTAATCGTGCCTTGGGTCGATTGATGGTTTTGTCGGCATTGCAAAGCCATTGTAATACAGAAATACTATTCCACACCATGTTGTCTCAGTATCCAACGTTTCTCACCATTCCATGGTTCGACCAAAGAGAACCTACCTTATAGCGCCATCAAATGTACCGGGTCTGTAGCCGACACCATGTCCAGCATCCTGAAGCAACAGATCGCCTTCGACTTCTCTTTCCCTGGCGACATCTGTGATCCCTCAAGGTAAGAATTTTTTCGCAACTGTGATCCACCCTGTGAGCAAAGTACATACCAAGCATGGAAGGCGAAATATCCATGCCCACCCAAATATGACCCTCTTCTTCCAAAATTTCTCCGCTCAAGCCGGATCCGCAACCGATATCCAACAAATAGGCAGGTCCCGGAGGCAAATTGAGCAACTCTAGGGCACGATAAGCCATCTCGGCTTGAATAGAAGCAATACGCGAACTATTGATCCGCCGATGGTTAGCAACTTTTTGGATACTCTGTAAGAAAAGAGGTATTGACAGTCTTACTTGTCGGTGTACTTTCTGGCCTCATCGTCACCATAAAACTACAGTATCCAAGATTTGGTCAGATTATCGTATAAACCAGCATTCACTAAATAAGTGAATACTTACGATTTCTGGAGGTGCAATGTGTTCGGGTCGTGACATGTTTGCCGTTAAAAAAGGTACACTGATTAGCCCGTCTGAAGCTGTTCTACTAAAGACAAAAAAAAAAAAAAAAAAAAATTGGGAAAAATGGCAAGAGTGTGACTGAATTTGGGTGGCTGAAGTCACTTGTGCCCGATTTCAAAAAAGGTTCTGATTTCCACCCTGGCAACAATTTTCGACTCGCTTGCTATTACAGACCACTATGCTCCATTTACTTGGTGTCAATTTACCCGACCGAAAACTCGTTAGGTAACTACCTAAAAAAAGACTCTTTGCATTTTCCCTGAAATTCACCTTTTGATGTCTGGCAGCACGGCATTACAATACTTTTATGGCATTGGCGAGCCCACAGCCGTCAAGATGTGCGACCGTCTGGCGATTCCCAAAACGCTCAAAGTGGCCGAACTCAACGAAGTGCAGGTCAACGAACTGACAAACACATTGGCGGCCATGACCATCGAAAGCGATTTGAAGCGTCAAGTGCGTGAACAGGTCATGCATCACCGTAATATCGGCAACTATATCGGAAAACGACATGCGATGAGTTTGCCCGTGCGTGGACAGCGAACAAGAAACAATGCAAAGACAGCAAAGAGATTAAACGGTCGATGGGTGCAACGTCGAGGATTCAGCTTGTAAGTACAAAGAGGAAGGGAAATGACCATGAGAAGCAAAAAGTTGACGGGTTTGGCTGATTCCTTTTGATTTTTTTTTTTTTTTTTTCAGGTGGGCGCAAGCACAACAGAGTCCAATGGAACAATTTCTCAATAGATTCATGTAAATTTTCATATAACAAAATAAAAACAAATCCCACACTGTCGTTTGTAGAATTTGGATGACACTATATTTACGAATGATATGTTCAAGCAAATCATCCCCCTTCAAATGAACAAAAACGGAACTCAGGCACCCATTTTCTTTTTTCGCTCGTATTTGCTCACAAACTTGATACCATTCGAAAAGTGTATTATATCGCAGATTGGGTTAACGCATGGTGAGATCCATGTGTCAACAATTGGTTTTTTCCTTGCTGTCGTGCGTTTTTGCACGGTCTCCCTATTTCATGTCTGCCCATAAACCCTAGGCGCTATGATCAACAACCCACTTGTGCAATTTTCCGGCATTTATTTATTCATGTAAGTTGGCCCTCATTTCAACCAAAGGATCCTGCCGACATACCTTATGTCTACGCTTTTCATCCGTCTTTTGTTTGCCAGCGATATGCAATTATATCTACGATAAAGGGTAAAACTATTGTGAAACCGTCTTGACTTTTTTGCCTTGGATTCGAGAGGAACATCCGACCGCGCCCAGACAACGGATGCACGTCCATGTACATATATTGAAAAGTAGGAGACCAATTTATCTGTGTAAGCAAGCAGTAGTTCCGCTCATCACAGATTCATCCAACCGTGGAGAGCTCTGTCAATATTCCAGAAATACCATGCATGACAAAGTTAAATAACAATTTTTTATGTTATTGAATTTGGCATTGATCCTTATTGTTGTTGATTACATTCGTGATACAGTTCCAACGGCTGACCTTGAACCGTCGGCTCAGTTTCCTCCTCCCCATTCCCCCTAGAAGAAAAACCGCTTTGTCAATCATTTCAAGCCCCTCCAAGGGGTTCCCGGAAAAAAAAAGATACAGGACCCTCTCTATTTGACTACTGTATGTTTGCTTTTTATTTCGAGCATATTCTGATGCCAATGACAAAGACCGCTTTTAACTTCAGCCTTTTGAAAGCCCAACGTTAATTGAACAATTTAGTCTATTTTAGCCTCTTGTTCAATATGTCTTTAAATTGGTCGCTGGATCGGTGTCCACGGTAGGAGATGGGTGATATTGTTTTCTCTACCTCTTTATTCGATGGAAAAAGATCGCTGGTTTACGCTAAAGACATGACGTTGGATGAAATCATAACATCGAGCAGGGGAAGGTGGTACAGCTCAACGTGGTTCTAGTAACACTGCTCGTGGGACCGATGGGCCGAAATTCACTCCTTTCTTCATCTTTTTTTTTTTTGGTTTTCCTTTTTTTTTTCTATTTGCCTTTTTCTTATTTGATCTTTACAGTTTTTACAGATAGAGATTGTTACCATAGTCAAGGATTTCTGATACCGATATAGTCATATATCCATTTTATATATATCTGCATTTCAGGTTTTAAATTTTTTTAAATCGATCCTTTTTTGCCTTTTTTTTTATTTTTTCTCGGCGTGGACAGACAATGGGGCTCTTAAAATTTGGAAGTCTTTACAAGTCGCGTAATCGACGTGACAAATCACAGCCAACAACCGCTAGTTCACCAGATGTCAACAGCAGTTCTACCGATGCTTCTCCACCTTCCTTGCCGAAACTGGATCTATCGAAATCGCCCCTTTCCCATTCTAGTTCTGATCAACCCAGTTCGGACCAACCAAGCACACCTGTAGATACCTGGAAACCTGCCAACCGTAACAAGGATAGCAACAGTAACACTTTATTGGACGATATCTTCTTGGAGCTAAATAAACCGCATGATCAAGGTAAACGCCACGAGCCAAAAAAAAAAAAAAAAAAAAATTGGGCTTTAAAAAAAACACATCATCATCATGATATAACCCAATGTGAAATGATCGTCTTAAAAAAAATTAACCACCCAAAATATCGATTATCTCACTTAGAGTTGCACAATGATCTTTTGCTGGCTAATGCCTTGTCGGAACAACTGGCGCTATCCAAAGAGAACCAACCTCGCCATGCTTCGCCTCCCACCCCGACCTCGGGGTCAAAAATGGAAAGCAAAACCATGGACAGCGCATTCTTGGCAACCGACAACATCTACAGCAGTTATTTGCGTGCTTTACAGTCGCAAGAGGAACCGGCCGCGACTGATACGTCGTCGACATCCATGTTTGCTCACCTTCTCAGTGGCAATAACTCATCGACCTCCGCTCAGTCTCAGTCTCAAACACCTTTGTCGATCACCTCGCCTTTGCCAAACACTAATAATACCAAAGCCGAGAAACCCAAACCGGCCACGCAAATTGTTCTCGATTCCGATGTTTCTGATTCAGACGACGCCGAGTCTGATCATTCGTCGGATGATGAAGATCCTGGCAAGGCCCGTCGAACTGCCGGCGTCTTACCTATTATGGAGCGTCGACCCGTCAACCATCGCCTTGCTCTGCATCGTAAAATTGATGCTTGGGCCAACCGCGTCGATCCCAAAGCGAATCAAATCGAGTCCAACGAAGCCATGATTGCACGTATGCAAGAACGCCACCGCCATCAGTATAAACTAATGCAACAACGGCAGCAAGGCACACTTCCCAGACCGATTGATCCTTACAGTTCTCGACCGATGCCATCTGTCGTGCCAATGATGACACCTGTGTCACCTCAGCTATTCTCCCCTCCTCCGCCTCCACCCCCACATGCCATGGATATGTCGCCCATGATGATGACCCCCATACACGCCATGGATCCAAGGATGTCCCTGCCAGTATCGCCCCTCGTTTCCCCGCCACCCATACCGTCTTCGATTGTCCCCACTCCTTTCCCAAGACCAGCCTCGTTATCGTCCCAACGTCGTCGTCGTCGTTCGCCTACCAGTTCTTCGGATGTCCATCCAGCGTCATCCGTTTCGGCTTCATCGTCCACCTGCTCGTCCGTGCCGGCCATGACAGCACGCAACTCCACCGCTCCTTCCTCGGTTTATCCGGAAGCTGACGGAGAAGACGATGCCGATGACGAAAGACAAACATCGTCTTCTTCCGAGGAAGAAATGACCAAAACAGAAGCCAAACGCCAAAGCATGTTGCGTCACTGTCGGTCGGTCCCCAACTTTAGCAAGAAAAACAAGAAATCTTTCACTCACAGCAGCAACAACAGCATCAGCGACTCTCATGAACGATCGGATACGGATACTCACCCTCCTCCACCTCCTCCTCCCCCACCTCGTAGACTGAGGGAAAGCTCTTCGAGCAGAACCACGAGTAAAAAATATCCACATGCTGTCGATTCTCCACCGTTTGTAAAACATCGAAAAAGTGAACCTGAAATGTCCAAACACGGAGGACAGGTGCACCATTCGCAGCCTCGCCGGCCACCTTTTCCTTCCTACCCTGTTTCCCAAGCTTCGCCCGAACAAATGCAATTAGAGTGGCACCGATTACAACTCTTACAGCGTGAACAGCAACTTCAGCAACAACTTCAACAACATTGTATGCAACAATACCACAATCTCTATCGTTCTCAATCCGTGTCCCGCACAAACTCAATGATGTTCCCTCCCATTCCTGCCCCTCTCACCATCTCTCTCCCTCACAGCCAGCGACCGTCTTCGCACTGTGTCTATGGCTATCCTGCTGTCTCGTACATGGCACAATAAAAGCATAAACAATACTGTACATTATGAATATCGGCTTGCCAAATGGTAACAAACAATGAAAACAATAAAGTGTTCTAATGATAAAAAGAGAAATAAATTGACATACATGGTATATGAATGACGATGTGCAAATATCAAATTGTTGATGCGTTTCAATGGAGGTTTTTTTTTCTATTTTATATCCTATTTTAGTGGGTCCCACAGGAAAAGAAGGATGCAAAGGTATGCCAGAAACCCGATTTTGTTTTTGGTAGCGAAGAGGGCTGAGCCTTTGGCTTTTCCAAGGGAGAGGCATGGGCAGGACTTTCGGGCATGGCCACGTGCGGTTTGGGTGCTTCCATCTTTTGAACCGATTCCAGTGGTATTGGAATAGCTTTGACTTGTTTCTGTACAGGTTTGGCTTGGTTGATGACACGTTGACCATGCCGTCCCGACACCAGATGACCCGATCGCCGCGTACGATGAGGTGTTCCAGTGAAATCTTCACGATGGCGATTACGATACTAAAGGTAAGGCCAAAAAAATAAGGAAATGGAAAAAAATCATGTCATCATTGAGATCGGCCGCGTATTTTGACCCAAATAACATACAAACAGAATAAGAAAAAAGAAATAGAAAAAGAAATGGGAATCTACTCTCGACATGGCATGGATGGTTGCTCCTCCCACTCAACACGGTATATCAATGGTTCATCCTCCTCGCTACACACGCCTCTACGATTTTTTCCTTTTCCTTCCTCTTCCATTTTCTCTGCAACAGAGAAACGTGAAAAACTGAGAGATGGAAACAAACTCGCTCATTTATCCATGAGAAGTAACGGCGTTTTCGGCCTTTTGCGTTCTGATGCCTGTTGAAAAAAAATGTGCAACACAAAAAAAAAACCATTGCATAAACACAGCAGAAGACAAAATACTCCGATAACAACCACCAAGAAGACGAAAAAACCCCATTGCCAAAAAATGCCATGATCTCACGCGACACCCGGAAAAAAAAAGAAGACAAGAAAAAACAAAGATATAAAAATAAAGTTTTGGTTTACGTACCTCCCATCCTTTGCCGTTATTCAAGAGATTCCAGTCATAGATACCGTCGTCTGTCTCGCCAAGGCCAAGTAGTACCTTGTCAAATAATTCTCGGAGGAACTTGTAATCCGGCGTCTCTTGAAACCCTAAATGGCGAACATACTCTAGATAGATGCCAAATTCCTCTGTTGTTTTGTGCGAGCAACCATCAGTCAAAAGGTGTTTCTCGTTGTTATGACCTTGACCTTGACTTACCTGGATAATCGCCGCACAGTTCCTTGATAGGTGTCATTTGTTTTTTTTCGCCAATTTTTTCGTATTTTTGCTTATTGGTGGCTGCTTTCAGCCCTTGCCACGGTAAATTACCCCTTAAAAAGTACATGAATACGTGACCCAGCGATTCCAGATCATCCCGCCGTGATTGCTCTGCATGATCTTTATCAGCTATCGTGTGTCCACTCTTGTTTTCTTTTGCTGCTAAAAAACTTACCTCGTCCTAAATGTGTATTGATGCTCATATAACGTGCTGTACCTGACAGGCTCTTGCGCTCACGATAAGGTATATGCAATTTTGTTTTCGAATCTCGGTATTGTTTTGCCATGCCGAAATCGATCACAAAGAGTTGATTTTCAAAGGGTGTGTGAGGAAGACCGATGAGAAAATTATCAGGCTTGATATCGCGATAAATGAGATCACGTTCATGAACATCTTCGATACGATATAACTGGGAGAAAAAAAAAAGAGATATGGTAAGAATGAATATATGCTAAAAAATCAACCCAACCCTGCTCGCTTTACCATTTGTTTCGCAACCATGGCCACCGTTTTGGGCGAGAATTTTCGTGAACACAAGTCGAACAGTTCTTCGAGACTGGGTCCCAGTAGATCGATCACAAGGATATTATGCAGGCCTTCCTGACCAAAATAATGCGCCATCGGTACACCCTCTGAGAGAAAAAAGAAAAATGAGTATCCATTCTGAATGACAATTTCAAAGTGTTAAGCACTTACGTAATCCATTCAATAATCGATAAGTGTGGTATTCATCTTTCAATTGAGGCACGTCGGTTTTTCGTGGTTCAAATTTGATAGCCACCGGTCGATTATCTGACAAATTAACACCTGGCAAAAAAAGAAGAGTTTAGTTACCACCTTTCTCACTTTTCATCCTTTTTTCACATCTGTCTCTTGCCCATGAATCCCATTTTTTTGGGCTCAATGTTAGTGACCGATGGAACTACCTTCGTAAATGACGCCAAAGCTTCCTTCGCCTAGCTTTTTCCCGACTTGGTAGTGGGTGCCTACAACATGGCTGGCAGCGGATTCGGCGGTTGGCACTGAAGATATATCGGACATGATGGAAATGACAAGTATACAGTGCAAGAATACAGTACAGGTATGAAGGGTGGAAAGATATGAATAAATAAGAAAAAAATGGAGAGGAGAAAAAAAAAAAAAAAGAACCACTTGCGAGTGAGAAAAAAAAAAGAGGTAAAGAATCGTTGGATCGGAGCTCGGAACTGAGTAGAAGGATGGGATTTTGGGCTTTTCAAAAGGATGATGATGTTATTGATGGAAAAGGCGGTGTGCTTTGTTTTGGGGCGGAGGTGGGGGGTTTTCCATTCGCGCCTTTGGGAATTACCATATATGGTTGTGATTACACGACTCCGTTTTGCAAAACGTACCTTTTTTCGTCCCATGCCTTTGCTCCACACGATCGTCTCTCGTAAAGAAAAAGGGGGCACGTAATTCCCTTGCCCAAAACAAAAAATCGGGGAGATAGACTGCCTTATTCGCCTTTTTTTTTCTTTGTATATTTCTTTGGAATGTTTAAAAGCTCAATAATAAAATGGAAACAGTATAAAAAGGCCTAAGCGTCTTTATCCGATCACCAGCCTTTTTTTTTTATTTTCCGTTCTTTTCACAACGAAACAAGGGAAATAAAAACAAAAAGAAAAAAAAACCACATTTAGAGAAAAAAAATACAATTATGCTTTTGAAGCAGTTCATCTTTTTGCTGCTGTGTGATCTGGTACTATGTCTTCCGGACGCCACTCGTCGTATCCGTCTCGTTATTAGCGCCAATGTCTCCAATCCCGATTGTTTCAATACCGAGTATCCTACATTGTTGGTCAATGGCCAATTTCCCGCACCGCCCATTCACGTCCTAAAAGGCGATTTAATGGAAATCTACGTCGATAATCAGCTTGAAACCGCCTCCACATCACTTCACTTCCACGGTATCCGCCAGTACGGCTCTCCCGAAGCCGATGGTGTCCCCGGCGTTACCCAGTTACCCATTGGACCCGGACAACATTTGTTGCAACGGTTCCGCGTCACTGGTCAGACGGGCACCTACTTTTACCATGCCCACAGTGGTATGCAGGATGACTTTATCCAAGGGCCATTTATCGTTCACGATAGTATGGACGCCATGCCACCCTCCGTCAGAGGTGACAATATTCGCGCAGACACGGATGTCCTGGAAGACGGCCCTTACACATACAACGGTGAACGCAATCTTCAGTTGACCGAGTGGTGGCATCAATCTTTCGTGGAACGTCAAGAGTACTATGAGGGTCCTTCGTTTACTTTCGACCACGGTTCCAGCAGTCTCTTGATTAACGGCCGTACTGTCCACAACACCACGTATCTCGACGACACATGTCACGGCTATTCCACGCTCAACGTGCAACGCAACAAAGTGTACCGTCTTCGCGTCATTGCCGGAAATACTTTCCGTACCGTTGGCTTGGCCATCAAAGACCATCCTCTCACCATTATCGAAGTCGACGGTGAAATGACACAACCCTACAATACCTCGTACCTCGAAATAACTCCTGGTCAACGGTTCTCCGTCTTGATCAATACCGGTGACGCTCCCCCTGGTACGCACTTTGCCATTGCCACGAGCTACCGATGGCGCCGACGAGGAAAGGGTTACACCGAGAACGGTCTAGCGTATTTACGCTATGTGGATGATGAGGATACCTCTGAATACGGCACAACCACTCACACCATTGATCCCTCGCAATTTTCGAGTCACGCCAAAGTCGCTTCCCATCCTGATCTTCCCCCGTTCCCCGGTGAGGATAACCGCGATTGGATTTGGCCCGAACTGATGCCTTTGGGTCCTCGTGATCCTATCCTGGACGAAGAACCCAGCCGCATTATCAAGCTCAAAGCAGCCACCACCAAATTGGCCGACGGTCGATCTCGATACACCATGAACGGACGGCTTCCCATTGACCGAGAGGGATCCGCTTTAGCCAGCCTGATCTCGCTCAAGCACTCGGTTACACGGCTCAGTGACTTGCAGGCCGATGGTTACAGTCCTGTCATGGATACATACCCCATCTTCCGCAATGAAACCATTGATATTGTATTCCAAAATGGCCACTCGGGTAATCAATGCTTGATTCATCCCTGGCATACGCATGGTCACTCTCATTATTTGATTGCTTCCGGTGACGGTGAATACGATCACGAAAAACATAAAGACATCCGTAACTTCCCCCACCCAATTCTCAAAGATGTATCCACCGTTTATCCCACGCGTGACGACCCTGAAACTGGAGGATGCGGATGGACCAAGGTCCGCATTGTTGCTGTAAGTTCCCTTTTCTTGACATGTAGCGCCGGTAACAAAATGTCGGAAAGCCACGTTACTAATTTTTGATAATTTTGATAGGACAACCCCGGTATGTGGGCCGTGCACTGCCACATCACCTCGCATATGAATCAAGGCAAAATGGTAGTTTTGGAAGAATCGGCTGATGAGCTTATTCGTCGCGCAGCACTGCTAGGACGAAGCTTTTCTTAATTATCGAAACCGTTTCGCTTTTAGAAAAAAGACCCGCTCTTATGACACTATTACCCTGTCCCAAAGCGCGTGTCTTTGTGAAAATTCATACATATAATATTCGAGTTCAATGATGATCAATTTACAGCGTCCTTGACCGCCAAATAAAAATGTTATTTTTGTCAGTCAACCATCTCATGCATACATTATTGATCACTACGAACTTGGGTGATTTGTCTTTTTGGAGTGAATACAATAAGCTTTCCAGCGTGCTGCATCCATTGATCTCATCATCTAAAAAAAAGCCAAAAATTTGGCCCCATTTAGAATTTCTCGAAAAGGACAACTGATGTTGATCTCCAAAAATTTCGTTCTTATCTAAACCTCATGAGACTCTATTTCCGACAGAAACTCGCACACACAATTACAATTCCCAAGTTCAATTTTGAATAGTAGACAAGCACGATGACTTTTCTTACTGGCAGTCAGCGCTCAGAATAAAGTCGAATTCTCCGTATAGCCCATTTGACGATTGAGTTGGTAGTGGCTTCTCGTCTTTGTAAAGATCCTTTACCGCAGCGGAAGTCGATGCTGTATGCATATCTAGCCAATAAAAAAAAAAAAAAAAACAAATGAAAAAGAAAACTTGTTATCTTGTTATTTTGTTAATCTTGTTCAAATTTGTTAACTTGTTAACTTGTGATTCTCGGTACTATCATAAGATATAACAAGTACACAGCCGAACAAATTTTAACTAATTTTTAACAAGCCCGTTTTTCCAGTGATACGTTAAACACCAAGAGCGAATGCAAGAACTTGGATCATTAATTTACATCACTCTAAACAGAATTGTTTGATTCCGTTTCAATGAATTGAACCGCTTTTGCTCAATGAGTGGAGAATGTACAGTACTGTATGAGGGCTGTGCAAAATTTCCATCCATGAAAATTTCAGCAGAAATTCGATCGAGTTTCGAGTGAATCTCCGCTTGCTAAAAAAGTCAATGGACGAGTGCCTGAAAAAATATTAGTTGTTGTACACGCTGCTAAAAGGTTCATCTGTAGACATGTCGTCTGCAGAAGGTAATAATTAAAGGGCTCTTTCCATTGGAATAAACGAAAAAAGCTTATGCTCTATTGTCCGCATCATTTTGAACAGATTCACTGGAAAGTTTACGCCAGCAATTGCAGAAGTATGAACAAAAGGAAACGGCATGGGAAACCGAACGACTTCAGTTGCAGAATAAGCTGGCCACTGCTGGCACTCATTTAAAGTCCTTGGCCGTAAAACTCTACGCACAAGACAAACAGAATAAAGAATCCAATAATACCATTCAAGACTTGAATAAACAAATCGACAGCATACGAGCCGAAGCAAATGCCACCAATGAGCAATGGCAGCAACGCAACAAAACCCAAGAGGAGCAAGTACGACAAAAGGATACTCTAATGTCGCATTTACTTTCTTCCTTGCATCCATTCGTATCCGAGGAACCAATGTCCGAAGAACCTCCCGTTCATGACGTGAACCAGCTCGAGATTTACATCAACCATACCATCACACGACTAACAGAGCGCCACAACCAAGACGCTTCCGCGAAGCAACAAGGTACGCCGTTTCGGAATGTTGCAGTAGACCTTTTTGCTTATATAGTTGTCTGTGGTAGATAAAACGACTATTGAAGAGTTAAAAACACAAATCGATGAATTGATGAGCAAGAGTGTGGCGTCCGTCAAGATTGGAGATGAAGATAAAAAAGGGACAGATTCAGATACATCATGGTGTGAACGCACCATCACCAGCTTGAATGAAATCATGCAGGATGCAGAAAACGGTAGTACCGACAATTCATTACCATCCGATTTGTTACAGACTTTTGAAACGCTACGAACACATCTACGAGACCAAGCAGACGCACTGGAAAAGACGAAAAAGGAAGATGCAGTACTAATTCAAGGTATCGATGCAGGAAATGCACACGTTGGAAAAAAAAATGCAGGATAAAATGAGCTAAAAAGGGATTCACGGCTACAGATTTGAAACGACAAGTGACTCGACTACAGTTGGATATCAACAAATTATCGGAAGAGAAAGCGGAATTGGAGATGCAAATGGAAGAAGTGGGTCAGGTCAAAGACCTGCAAGAACGTTTGGAAGAAGCCGAACGACAGAAAAAGGAGAGTGAGGAACGAGTGGTTTCGTTGCAAGCTGAACACCAGTCGTTGTTGAACAAATTGGCTCATATCAAGGAAACACTCATGCCTCGATTGGAAGCCGATAAACAGCTGCGACATAAGGTCGATGAATTGACCGAGGAACTCAACAGCGTCCAACGGGCATTGGAAGACACGCGCAAAGAAATGGTGATGCGGGACGAAGAAACCTCCCAACAACTTGCCCAAAGGGAGCGAGATTTCACTCAACTGGAGAGGCACTACGTAAAAGCCCAGCAAGAACGAGACGAGTGGAAAATGATGGCCATGCAGATGGAGCCGCGGTGTTATCAAGCTGAAGAGCAGTTGCAACAGACAGAAAATGAACTGGAACGACTGAAAACACAACTGGCAGAGGAACGCCAGGAAACCGAATCGGAAAGAACCAGCTTGGCAAACCTGCAAACCGTACTAGAAGAATTTCAAGCGAGTAAGTCGAGATGGTTCACAAAGCTTGCAACTTTTGCAAACGTGTCCGTGCTGACGTCTCTTTCCATTTTTATCAGCAAAGGACGCTGAAATCCGAGCCGCCGTAGAACATATCGAGCGCCAATTAGACATTGCTCGAAAGAACTGGACAGAATACCAGGAAAAGGCTCGCGTAGCGGAAGTAAGTGGTTGCTCGCTGCAAGCAGCATTTGCCTTCTGGGGTGGGTCCCTTTAGGAAATCAGGAAGCATTAAAGACACCCTTAGACTTCACTCGCTCAATATCAACAAGACGTTGCCAAAGCGCAGCAATATGAACGAGAAATCAAAGAAAAGAATCTGCTCATTGGTAAATTAAGACATGAAGGTAAGTCGATCCAAGTTGAAATTTTTTTATCGGCACACGATTAACAAAGAGACAATGGACCTGACAGCCATCATTCTTAACGAACATCTGGTGGAAGCCATGAGGCGACTGAAAGAGGAAACCAATGACAGTAACGTCGACAGGTAAAATCAAATCCAACAAGGAGGGGGGACCGGGAAAAACCTCCAATGAGACGGAATGGCTGATGGTTTGATTAGACAACTGATCACGAATCTGGTGGTTGGATTTTTCCTTGCACCTCGCGGTGATCGCAAACGTTTTGATATTCTTACCATTATTGCGAGTGTATTGCAAATGACCGATGAACAAAAAGAACAGATCGGATTAATTCGACCCAAATCCGGTTCACGCCATGGTTCATCGCCAGGATGGCAAAGTCCTCAGCAACAAGAAGAAGAAGAGCCGAAAGAGGTATACCCCAAGAAAGTTCCACATCAGGAACCATGGTTACTTACCCGGCTTCCTTTTAGTCGTTTACCGATGCATGGATTTCATTTCTACTCAAAGAGTCCAGTACATTTGTTCGCGGGCGATCCACTTCTAATCCATCACTGACAAAAGGCACGCATTCTCCAGCAGACGTTGAGCATGAAATTTAATGGTGACAGAAATACGAATGACAAAGAGGGGGTAATGTGGATGGTAAAAAAAAAAAAAAAAAAAAAAAAAAAAAAACTGTACAAAAGAACTTATAATGTATGTAAAAATGTATGCTGTCGTTTCTAAAACTCTTTGGACTCGGATGCAGGTTGATGTCGTTGTCTCTTTCTTTCTTCTTTGAGACCTTGATACAGTTGATGCAATTGGGCAGCCACGGTATTGTTGGCAGCATGAATGGCCACACCGTCGTGAAGGAATTTATCGAGAATGGAGGTAGCAGTGGCTATTGATGCATCGTTGGACGACTCCACCTTGAGATTGAGGGGAAGTACTTCAGGTTTTCGGCTACTCATTGCTGTAAATTGGTAAAATGAGGATAACAAGAAAAGGAAAACCTTGAAGTTGAAAAAAAAAAAAAAAAAAAAAAAAAAAATGGTCGTAAAAAAAAGTTGAGTGACCGCTCTCGTCCCCCAAAGCCACTTCCATGCATTTTTGCTCTTGCTTGAAAATTTGCCAAAAGAAGCAAATGAAGGTATGGCGAAGCGGTGATTGAATGGATGAACGACCCGTCAAAAAACCATCTTCAGGGGGAAAAAAAGAAAAGCGGTGCTTCCGACGAGAACCGTAGACTGACTGACCTCCGAAAGGAGAAAAAAGAAAAAAGCTCGAGTTGTCGAAACGTTACTAGTGGACCTTTTTCCTACTTCTTTTTTTTTTTTTTTTTTTTGCGTGGGTGTGGTGCTCCCTTTTTTTTTTCTTTTCACTTTTTTGCAACCCCATATTTCCGGTTATCTGACTCTTTTTAACTCCAGCATAATATCCACTTGTTTATTACCACCATGGGCGATGATCACGAAAGTAAGTGATGCAAGTCAGGTATTGGGCAATGGGAGGGAAATACCTCGGATGGCCAACCCTTCTCCTTAGGCAGCTTGACTCGGACCGGCCGAACCACAGGTACAGATATCGGCGAACTCCAACAAAAGATCTCCAAGGCTGAACGAGAACTGAACCAATTGCGATTGGAACTGGACCAAACTCGTCAGCAAGCCAAACAAGCCGAACTGTATGCTCAAGAGAGTGGACGTACCAATCGAAAACTAAAAACCGAAATCCAGACATTAACCGACATGAGCAACCGCAAAGATCGACAGGCCGAGAATGCGAAAGCGACGGCCTTCTTCTTTGAAGGCCAAGTGAAAAAGTACACGGATGAAATTGAGACAGCTCGTCAGGGGATGGGCCATCTCAAGGAGTTGGATGACGAATTGCGGGCAGCGAAGGAACAACAGGAGGTCATTGAACGAACAGCACAAGAAGAGTATAACCAAGTGCGGGAAGAGATTCGAACTTTGCACGAACAATACCGAGCGGAAAAAGAACATTTACGAACCGTCATTCTCGATGCCTATCAGGAACTCGCCGATGCATCCACTCGAGCACTGACATTGCACCAAGAAGTACAGTCACGGCTTGATAAGGATGCAGCCAACAAACAAGATATTCGTCAGTTGGAGGAAGCTCACGCGGCCATGGAGAAACAGCAACTCGACACTATTCGAAGTGTACAGGAACAGGTGATTCAGTTGAAAAAGACGCTTGATGCTTCGGAAGAATCGACCACGTCCCACGAAGGCATCATGACCATGGTCAAAGGAGAAATGGATCGTATCATGCGACGGTTAAGAGCCATTGATCAAGCCGAACTCAACTAAGCTTTTTCACATACCCACTTTTTTTCTTCTTCATCTTTCCATTACTTTGCGTGACCTTTTTCATTGATGGATCAGCTTTTTTCGAGAAGCGTGTCACGGTATACCTGTGCTTTTTTTTGTAGTTTTTCTCTTTTTCCCCAGGGTGCGTTGACTAAAAAAAAGCCTATTGAATGTCGGAAGGTTTCTTTATGTTGCATTTTAACAGCTGTATTCATCGTTCACCTATGCTTCTTCATAAAAAAAGAGTTTTAGTCAACACGTTGATGCGGTAACCTGCTTTGATTCCACCAGCATCCGCCAATAGTATCTCTTTGTTCATCACTCTGATTTATGCGGTCTGATTTTAATCCGTGGCCGCATACACGTCGCTCACGAAAGCTGGCAACCGTTAGCTGCCATCCATTCATCCACGCCAAGCTTTCTCTCTTGGGTTCATGCTATTGAGGCAAATTGTGCATTGAACATTTATAATTCAACGACGGTTCTTGTTCCTTTTATGGAGACACTATCCGATAGAAAAAATATGGTTATTTATTTCTCGAAAGCTGAGAACTGTGCAACATGGGGACGGTTTCCAATAGTATCGGGTGCAAGAAATAAGTTTCGAATATGGACAAGTTCTGCATGGCAAGACCTTCTCAAGAGGTGGCTTCTCGCCGATGTTGCTCTTTATTCTTGTGCTCGGGTATCGACCATGTCAAATCGGACTTTTTCAAAATGAGATTATCGTTTCAAGCCGGTTTCAAACAACAAACTGTAAAAGTACGCGACATCCAATCATAATATATCGCATAAACTAGTAGTTGGGTCAAGGTTCATAGTTAAAATATGATTTGTCAGTCATCCTCCAAGGACCATGTGTGAGCTGGCAGTTATCCAGAATGAATCGATGATGGATGCTGAGTTTGGACCATACGGCGGGAAGTTTCGTTGTTAAATATCATTACCTACCTTGAGCCACGTGTTTAATATTGAATAGGTTTATGCATAAATAATTATATGAAGCACACCCTTCATTTCCACTTGGGTTCAAGCTAACGTTTTATCAGCCGATAGAACCAAGCTGCACCGACCAGCGACTAAATAGTTTAGGGGATGATGTGGTTGAAACCATCATTTCCTGTGGTTTTGCCGATGGACAGCGTGCAGAACCCATGTGTTAAAGAGACATATTTTTTATGAATTCACTTCCGCTGCAAAACCCGCCGAGTGCTTCAACAAATACACCAGCGGATTAGGAAGCCATTCCGGCAATTGAGCGGCTGCAGCCGGAAACACAAGAGTTTTATCCACGTCTGGATAGTTCAGATGTATGATCATGCCTTATTACCAGCTAAAAAAGCTAGCTGAGATTTTTTGGTTATCACGGACAAAACGATAGGGTCAAAGTTTTTTTACCTAAGCAAATATTGACACTCCGACAATAGGCCTCTTGCACTATTTAACAAGTCATCATCGGCTATATGTATCCGTGCCAACGTCAATTTTTTTTTATATTGTGCAAATAAAAAGGACATACAATTGACTGAAAGAGCAATGGGGTTACATATGCCACCGAACATTGTCACGAAACACCGTGACGTGCGGCGATTCAACTTCCGCCATTGTAGGTTTGCAGGGTCTTCCTTTTTTTTTTTTTCGTTCGGTCTTTCTTTTCCTTCATTTGTTCGACAGCCTTTGCTTTTTCGATTTCTTCTTTTTCTTCTTTTCCTTTTATAATAACAACATAGCATGCGTCTGATTGTGCGGCAGGATTATGAGGAAGTCTCTGCTTATGCAGGTACATTTTTCGTTGGCTACATATATAACGCGACACCGTGTGACTGAAGCCGTTGTTGCAGCCTATTATGTAAAAGAGCGTATCAACCAATTTCAGCCTACCAAGCAGCGACCGTTTGTCCTGGGTCTCCCCACCGGTTCATCGCCCATTGGTGTCTACCATAAACTGGTCGAATTTTATAATGCAGGCGAAGTTAGTTTTGAACACGTCGTCACCTTTAACATGGACGAATACGTCGGTTTACCAAGGTAAAGCAGTTTATCTTTATTCTTTTCTGCCATCGATTTCTGGACCCTTCTCAACGACCTTTGTTGGAATTGTCATTTCTCACTATGGACTCATTTCTTTTCAGGGATCATCCACAATCGTATCGTGCATTCATGTGGAAGCATCTCTTCCAGCATGTCAACATCAAAAAGGAAAACGTACACATTTTAGACGGCAATGCTGAGAATTTGGACGAAGAGTGTCGCAAATTTGAAGCTGAAATAGCCAAGTCAGGTGGTATTGAGCTATTTCTTGGAGGTAGGCATCGTACAACAATACTGCTTTTTTGGACCCGCTCCATTTTTCATGCCTGTAAGAAAACCCGTGAAATTATTAACGCATGATTGGAAAAAAAAAGGAATTGGGCCGGATGGTCACATCGCATTCAATGAACCTGGATCCTCATTGACTTCGCGTACACGCGTAAAAACATTGGCTTACGAAACCATCATCGCCAATGCTCGATTTTTTGGAGGCGATGTCACACGAGTACCCAAACTGGCGCTGACGGTTGGCGTAGCGTAAGTGATTTGTTGTTGTTGTTGTTGTGGGGTTTGGCCCCCCCCTGATTCGTTGGGTTATATAAGCATGGTTAATGATGGCGGTTTTTTTTCTTAGAACGGTGATGGATGCTCGGGAAGTGGTGTTAGTCATTACCGGTGCACACAAGAGTCTGGCACTCGCAAAATGCATTGAAGAAGGCGTCAACCACATGTGGACTGTATCAGCGATACAGATGCACCCTAAAGGATTAATTGTATGTGATGAAGATGCGACATTAGAACTCCATGTCAAGGTAAAACGAACCTGAAAAAAAAATCATGGCTGACTTTTTTCTAATGATGTTATTTCATGTAATTTAGACGGTGAAATACTTTAAATCCATTGAACACGTTCATCACTCTATTATTGGACCTCACAATTTAGGTTTACAAGGCAATTTATTAAGGAACATGGTGGATACAAATCAGGCGGCCAAACGTCGTCGACGACTCATGTTACAAAGTCTGTTAAACAACGACGATGATGAGGATAAAGATGATCAACAAATAAGTTCATCAGAATCATCCGATGAAGGCCCTAATAAGCGTCGGAGAAGCTGAGAATAAATGCATGGCCCTATCTTTTTGGATCCTGGTTTGTCTGTTGAAATGAATAAAAGAGAAAGCTCTTGTGAATATTGCAACCATCGGTCCCTTCCCACAAGTTTTATACGATGACAGTTTAGTGCAACGACAGTTGAAAAGAAGTATGATTTGTATCAAGAGATGGTTGTTTTCTTATTTATAAAGGCCTGTGTGCTACGTTTTATTGACGTGAGAAATCCTCCACTCCTTAGGCTGCCATCCAGATATCCCTGAAGGTACAGATCGAGATAATCTAGGCGTTACGAGTCATTGCACATCATAATCCATAACGAGGCTTCCTTTTGGTGCTTAGAATTGTCACATAGAGAATCGATCAAATAGCAGATATCTTCCATAATCAGCCTTCCATTTGGGTGATTTCTCATATTTGATCAAAGGCGTCGGTTGCGATAAATAGAAAACGCTGTACCAAGTGTAGCGTGTGTGTATATATATATATATATATAAAAAGGTAGATATGCTGATGTTGAGGAGGAGTCAATCATGGAGGGTGGGCGCAATGAAAAGGAAATACAAGGGGAAAAAAAGACAATGGCTTAGGAGCTGCTGTTCTCGGAGGAAGTGTTGGCGAAAAGATCGGTGTTATCGTACAAATCCGGGAACGATTTGGCGAATTCAGTCGACAGCATTGACTTGAAGTCCTATATAGCGAGAACAAATAAGCCACACGTTCATTCCTGTGTATAACACAGATTTGGTGGGATCCACGTACACTGATGGCTTGGATTTTCCCGTTGGTGAATTGATTTTCTGTGGCGGCTCTTTCCACAAATGCTTGGGTAAAGATGTCCGGGTTTCTGCCCGTCTCCACATAGCTTTGATAATTCACGTAAATGAAAAAGATTCCAACGATGACTTTTTTGAGCCTAATTCTCCAACTCACTTTATCACTTCTTCTGGAATGTAAGCATCAATATCGTTTTTCAGTTCGTCAATCTTTTTGTAGTGATCAATCACCGTGTTCCTAGGCATTCCCATGAGAAACACAAGCAGCTAAAAAGTACGACCACGAAACGCAAGGCTTACACTTTGTTCCATACGAGCTTATTGCCATCCGGTTGGAAATCATAGACGATCACGCTCAATTCAAAAAGCACTTGCAATAGTTCGTTCAGCTGGTCGCCCAGTGCCTGACGTGCATTCGTCGTGGTCGCCGCATTGGGTTTGAGCTCTGAAGAAGGTTGTGAAAATTGAGTCGGTGAAGCACTAGAAGGCGTACTCGAGGAAGAGCGAGATTCAGGCTGTTGCATGCTTTCAATCGAACTAATACCACCTATCCACTTCAATGGCTCCTGGCAACCTCGCCTATCTTTTTCCGATCAAAAAAACCTCAAAAAAACCAAATTAATACACCGTGTCCAATCAAATGGTTGTTACGTCATCAATAGCACTTGCTTGAAGATTTAGGCACCTCATGTTCAATGGTTGTTGTGTCGCTGTGGCATGGATGGTGTCCTCATATTTAAGTAGATCTCAATGACGATAAAGAGCGTGCGTACTGAAATACATTAACAAGCATGCTCTTTTTTCATCAATATAGAACCACACCAAAAAAGGACGTTATTCTCCCCTTTGACAGGCAAAAAGAATAATATTTGTTATTAACTTTATTCGCTGTCCTAATTCAAAAACGCTGTTGTTGGGAAATAAAAGAACAGGCATGGGATCGTCGTTGGAACCATTACATCGTTGAAAACGAAAGAACGCTTTCGTTACTTTCAGCTGTATATGCCATTGAGGATGACTACCGTAAATTAAGAAATCATTCAAATGATAATGTCTAAGACGCTTTGTTGTTGATTTGATATCGCTGGATCATAACATAAAGTGGGTTGGAAAGTTCACTGTCGTAGCTCCTGATTGGCCAAATGAGAAGAATCTCCGTCCCACGAACAAAACAGGCTCAAGAAACCTCACGCCCAAATTTGTCAGACCCGCCCACTGTGCAGCAATCTCGGCAACTTTAAAAAAAATGTCTGTCAGTGTTGCGCGACGCGAAAGGAAATACAACGGTTTAGACAACGACCGACTTCAAAGAGCCATTTCCCAACCTGTGCAAGCTTGGTAGGAAGCACTTTTTTTTTTTTTTTTTTTTTTTTTTGCTTACGCAAACCTGACGACGTGAGAGCTTACCTCGTTTCATTGCTAGGGAAAAGAAATGGGCTTCGCATTCCCAAGGCAACAGTATACACACTTTTAAATGGGTGAAATGTAGTTATATAACATGTTTTTTTCCTTATGTTCATTGGAATCTAATAACGGGATCTTTTTTATTGGACATTAGCGACTCGACCTATTGTTTTTGAAGATGAAGAGGACGAGGGACCTGAACCTGTCAGCGATGCGGTCCCTGCTGAACCAAAAGTCGTCAACGAGACCCACGACGTGATGCAGCCCAAAGATTCGCAGGCATCCAACAATCCTACTGAGGATTCGATCCCGGCACCAATGACGACGAAAACGCCAACAATTGAACAAGTGACTGAATTGGAGGTGGCAGAAAAGCGAGATCAGTCTGATCTCAACGATGCTGCCCAGCACCCTAGTCTGGCGCCTCATGTTCTTGCTGACGACACCGAGAGTATGCAGCCTGCCGAGGCCATGGTATCGGAAGAGCCCCTGGCAACAATGGCCGGTCCTACCGGAGCGACGGCGGTGTCTTCCGCCGAAGAGAATTCCGTGCAAGCATAAATAATGTTTTCCCAAAACCTGCTTTCATCTTGTCTATTTCCATCCTCATCATGGTTCCTAACAAGTGACAGACTTGCCGCAACAATGCGCACTAGAAAAATATTTGTTCTTTGTTTTCCAACCATTCCTCTATTATATAATGATCACCTTTTTTACATAAAAGCATGGCCTCCTAATGTGAGCTCTTTTTTTTTCTTCTTCCTTTTCGTCCTTCTTCTGTCCCTCGTCTTCATATTTTCGATCTTTTATAGAATTGCAGTGGTAACATGTCGTCCGAAGAGCATCCAGTCGAAGAACAGCATCTAGAAAACTGGGCGGAAACCGCGACACTCAGAGCCCACGATGCAGGCGATAAACTAAACCACAAACTGCAAACGTTTTCAGACGACACTAGCCACACCTATTATTCTGTAAAGAATCAAATGATGCGCTTGTGGGATTTGTTTCAACGCATCTGGCAACAGTACTCAAGTTTCCGCATTGGTGGCTACCTCTTTGTCGCTCTCATTAGTGTTCCCCTGTTGGTTTTCCTTACATTTGCCGGTGGGTCCTTGGTGACATTGACGATGATTGCGGGTACGTTTGCCACCACGATTCAACTGGGGGTCCTTGCCATGTGCGGCGCGGTTCTACTGCCGGTTGTTGGTGCGGCTCTGTTGGCCAGTTTCTTGGCATCGTCATCCTACTTTGGGGCCACCACTATGGTTCGACTTAGTACTCCCATCGGCTACAAGGTGGTCCAATTTGTGCCCGGTCTGAGACGTCGAGCTTCTCAGGACATGAATGCTATCCGTACAGGAGTACAAAAGGCCGAAGACCAGAAGCATCCAGATGGTGCCATGAACGGTCACGACTGATTTCGTGCTTATCCCTGTTCAGATTAAACATTTCCTAAAAAAATAAAAATCAATTGGAACAAAAGCACATTGCGACGTGCTTGTATCAACACAACCAAAAGCTATACAAACGAGTTGACTGTAAAATAATGTATTTTTCAATCATCTATACAAAATGAATCGTCGATCTATGTTCCGTTATGTATACAGTATCATGAACTTGTTTTGTTTTTTGCTTGGACATCGGCCAGATAAATCAATGGATGAGTTTGTGAAATAAATCGCTAGATTTTATATCCGCTGTGAATGGCGGCAACGCCAAATGTGAGGTTTTCGTAACCGCTTCCAACTGTACTAAAACCGGCGTCCCGAATGATCTTTGCAAATTCTTCTTGAGAGTAGAACTTGCGGATACTCTCCACCAGATATTGATACGAAGCACGGTCATTAGCAATGATTTGTCCCATCACAGGAATCACCTCGAAAGAGAATGCATCATAGACTCTATTCAACCAAACGGGTGAGTTGCTCTCAACCAGAGAGACATGTATCTATATAACTGTAATACTATTGCCTTACTTGCTAATCACTGGATTGTCGACTTTGCTGAATTCAAGACACATGAATCGTCCTCCCGGTTTCAGCACACGATAAGCTTCCTTGACTACTCTGTCGACGTGGGTGCAATTGCGAATACCAAATGCAATGGTGTAGATATCAACCGAGGAGGAGGGCACATCTTTAAGATCCTCTGCATTTTGAACCAAAAAGCTCGCTTGATTGGCTTCCAAGAAAAATTGTTTTAGCTTTTGGATGGAGGAAAAAAAAACAATTGTAATCAAGGTATAGAGACTCACTGTTGGCATAAGGAGTTGTCTGGAACCGCTTTTTGCCTTCTTCAAGCATGTGTGCGTTAATATCGACCATCTGCACCTGAGCCGTTGAATCTCCGTGATAATGTTGGCAATAATCCAAGAATCGTAAAGCGATATCACCTACGAAAACTGCTCAGCATATGTACGTTATTCCCTTTAAGCAGGTCACCTTACCAGTGCCTCCTGCAACATCCAGTAATTTGGTCCCTGGGCCTGGTGCCATGGACCGGATAAAGTGATCTTTCCATAAGCGATGAATGCCCATGCTCATCGCGTCGTTCATGACGTCGTATTTACTAGCTACATTGGCAAACACTTCATGCACTACATGAATAATAACTCTTGTCAGTTAACGAATGTCGCTGCTTGAGTGTGCCTGATGTGTGTGTACCTAACGATTCCTTTTCCTTTTCAGGGACATCGCGGAAACCAAAGTGGGTTTTGCCGTTGGGGTCAGTCGAGGTTTGTTGGGCACGACGTAAAGAAGTGCTAAAGCAAGCTTTGGAAGCCAACGAAGTGAGGGTGGGTTGGCGACGGAGCGCACGACAGACAGTGACAAAGGGTCGCGACATTTTGACAGGCAAGTGGCACGAGCCGTTTTTTCAAGGGTGGATATTCTACAATGGGAGGGGGCGGGATTGAAGAGTCAGGTGACTGTTCAAAAAGAGAAGAATAAAAAAGCAGGAAACCCGAGTGTTCTCCGCTCTGGCCACACAACGCGATTCCGTTTTGTTCCCCAACTCATGGTGTTTCGTTACAGTGATCTGTACAGCCATACAGCTTACCAATGCAAAATATCTCCCGATTGCACGTATTTAGCCAACGCCGTCGATAAACGGCTCGTCATACGCAGACACTCACATGATCTCGCCATCGTACACATCTTTCACTGTATGCGGACCATTGATCTCGTGGTCTGGTCTCCCGATTCACGTTACGTTCTGAATGCCCACTATGCTTCGGGGACTATTGAAGTGTGGGAGGTCGGAGGCACGCCATGGCACAGCACCATTCAGGAAACAGCCAGTAAAATTACCAGTATACGATGGAGTACCGATTCAAAAACGGTCATTAGTGCTTGTGACGTGAGTACATTTGTGGTGACCCGCTCCGACGAAAAAAGCGCTCAATAACGATATGTATCCGTATTATAGTTGCGAATGGTGTTTTGGAATCTGGCGGATCAAAGGATTGAATACATTCGATATCCCAAATTTGCGGACAAAGGTAACGATCTCTTATTGCATGAAAATCGTCTACGACGTCCGACGTCCCACTTTATTGCGATACTTATGCGAGTTTTATAAAGGGTGTGAACCAAGCCCCGATGGAAAATATTTAGCCATTGTGGAGATGAAGCATGGAAAGGATCACATCAGTATCTATAATGGATCGACTTTGGTATTACTGACGGTAAAAAATCTCGCGTGGACATGCAATTATTTTTTGTCGCCGCTGACGGTTCCGCTCATATAACCTCCACAGCAATTTGCCACAGATACAGTCGACATGGAAAATCTGCAATGGTCACCGGATAGTCGCTATATCGCAGTATGGGATGACTGCTTGTATGTATGTTTCTCTTCGTTCCTGTACGCTCGCCCGCCCTCACGCGCCTAACTGTCATTGTTGTGGTATAGTATCAATTGCTGATTTACCGACCGGATGGTTATCTCGTCGCATCCTACCAAGCATATGAATACGGATTGGGCATCAAATCTGTGACCTGGAGTCACAACAGTCAATTACTTGCTATAGGTAGCTATGATCAAAAGGTGAGTTTTTGCAAATCACACAGGCACGAAGCACGTTGGAAGGAAAAAATAACTCGTTATTTTCTCAGATTCGCATTCTGAGCACATCCAGTTGGGATGTATGTGGTATATTGTCCCATCCGTCCGTCCAGCGACCGACGAACAAAGCTTATCCCGTAAGTTATCATTCAATTTTCCTTTGCAAGATGAGGGTGAGGGATGGGCATTCATTTTTATATCTCTTTTTACAGATTATTTATGAAGAAAGCATCAACTTGTCCACAACCACCCCCTCCGCCATACCCGCCATTGAATGTAAGGAAAATGAGTTCTGTGTGCAACATGAGGACGTTCATGCAACTAACCACGTCCACTTTTTAGACCGACAAATCATACGACGACCTTTTAATATCCCTATATTACGCCCTGAATATAATATCCATCATCCAAAAACAGGCATCGGTCTGTGCCAATTTAGTGCCGACGGGAACATGATATGTGCCCGAAATGGTAAAGAGGGAATGAGGTGCCAACATTAAGTGTGTGTTACTGAGCGAAAACTTTATCTGAGTAGATGCCATGCCAACCACCCTTTGGTTATGGTCTACAAAGGACATGCAATGCTGTGCCATCATCATACAACAAAAACCGATTCGTCAAGCCCTGTGGAACCCACGCCGGTTTCTGCTGGCCATGATCTGTGGCGACGAGCATATCTACATCATCCAACACCAGCATCAGGAAAACGCATCTCATCACGCCATTGGAAATATTCGTATTCTTCCCTTGGCGGTACCTACCAGTAAGTCTTTTGGAAATTACATGATAAAAGGGAATCATCTGAATCAAATCCTGCAGGTCAATTCAATATTCGAAAAATTCAATGGACCCCAGAGGGGGAATCGTTGTTACTGTTGGACAATAACTTGTACTGCTTAGCATCGCTCAAGGTGCCAGTGTAAATAAACCAAATCGCAGTCATGCCAAACATGCTTCTTTCTTGTTCTGTCTCTTTCTTTCTTTTTTGTTTTTATAGTGAGTAGCAATGAGATAGGGTATATTATAATGATAATGACGGATAGATGCTTTAAACACTGCAATGATTTACTGCGCCTGCGCTGGTGAAGGAGTCGATTGAACTGGTACGCCACGACAGACAGGACAAGAATTATGACCTTCGACAAGCCATCGATCGACGCATTCCATGTGGAAAACGTGGCGACACTTTAGTACGCGGACGGCCTGTTTGGGAGCAAATTGATCGAGACACACGAGACACTGTTCGTTATACTTTTGCGAACTGTCATCGGACCAAAGAATGACTGGGAGCGTAGCATCAATGGCGGCCTGCGTCGTGGTAGGCGGTCTGGCCGGTCCGAGAACGTTGGATAACCACAGCAGTTCCTCGTACGTCGGGTTATCATGCAGAGGCCAAGGCGGATGGGCCTGTTGTCCACTCACCACGTAGATGAGCCATTGATTGGTGTTGGTAGGAGCCTGGATGGATTCTCGTGTGGATGCGGCGGAGTGGGTCGACCGTGGCGGCTGTTGACTGGAGTATGTGGACAGTGGCATCGACTGCAAGGTGGCAAGGGAAGACGAAGTGGATACGGTAGATCGCGGTCGTCGAAGAGAAGGGGCGGTAGGTGGATCGTACGTGGAGGATCGATAACCAACGATGAAAATCGGCAACATTCGATGCGCAGGGTTGGCCTCGTCTTGCTGTGATGGTAAAGATGGAGCGGTCGTAGAAGAAGGCGGGGTCTGAGAGTTGGGGGATCGCATAGGTAGCTGAACGTAACGGAAAAAAGATTGACGGTCCGAGTCATTGGATTGAGGCAGGGCGTTTAATACAGCTGCAGAGATGATCTCGGACAACATGTGAGACATATCGGATGCATTGGATACCGCAGAGACAATCGAGGCGGCCGAACTTGAAACATTGGTACCACCTGCTGCTGCACCTCTTCCGGGACTGTGAAGACCTTGCATTCCGGGTACGGGTGTTCCTGTATCGGAACTGAGGTAGCGAGTTTGACCGTGGGCGGATCCTAGAGGACCGGTCGCTGCCACGGCTGCGGTGGTGGCGGCGACGGTGGCCCGTCGCACAGAAGAAGTCACGGAAGCTGAACTAGGCACAGGACGTTGATCTCGTGCAAAACGACGAGTGGTAGGATGAGCATGCAACCGTTGTGACAATCGTCGTAAAAAACCACCTGATCGCTGAGACACCATGGACGAGGAGTGGAGAGTTCGAGTTGACGCATTGTCATGACGAGTGGAGGATGGTGTTTGACCCATGATGAATAGACAAAAGGTGGCCAAGCGATGAACAGTAAAAAGTAAATCAAAATAGGAAGAAAAGTGCAAGCAAGTTAGAAAAAAAAAGGTGGGCTAATATAAAGAAATAGATGATTGCCTCTGGAAGCACTCAGGAAAACAGGGCACAAGAAAAAATGAGACAGGCTGGCAATAATGACCCAGACATGCGTGTGACTTGCGGAGTTCATGCAAGGTGCCAATAGCCTTATTTTTTTTTTTGCAATATTCGAATGGTCAAAAAGGATTGTGCTGGTATGTTTATATTTATACAAAAAATCTCTCCCTCAATTTTCTGCAGTAATTGACTCATCTACTACACTAGTAGCGTGTCATTTGGTTTTTATATCAATTGCCTTGAGAAACGCAATAGGAGCATCATTTATGTTATATTCATTACGGGAGATGAACTGGTTTAATGGTCTGTCATTGGCTGCTCCTCGTCGCAGCCCCAAATTATCTTGTGTTGTCCATCTGGAGAAAAAAAAATACCCCAGATCTCCTGTTTACCTCAACCTGACTCCAGCCGTCGTGTCACAGGTCTTGAACGAATGATGATCAACAATCTGATACTTAATTTAATACACCTAACCCATGCTGTCGGATAATGTGCTCTCTGACCTTTCTGACCTTTCAAGTTGACTGATGACAGATCAAACGATCATTGAAAATGTGTCAAAGTTTGTTTCATGGCATTTTAGCATGTCCTTTGCTAGTTACCGCAATAAAATTCAGTCATGATCTCCCAATCCGTTAAAATTGAGTCCTTTCACTGCCAGATATGCTTATCCATTTAAAGTACTATCATTAACATTGTTATTTATTTTTTTGGACAAGACAAAAGTAAAGAACGGATATGATTATAAGGGGGTTTTTAGTTGACGGCGATTTCTTCTGTCTGGCACGCGGTGCCTTCGGGGGCAAGACTAGCTTCGCCTTCTTCTTCAATATATTCACTTTCGGGGAAATCGACGACTTCGGACTGATCGTTACCGTTCCGTAATTCCATGCACGCATTTTCCCAGCGTAATTTTTCTTCCCACAATTCTCGCAGTCTCTTGTAAGCCATACCACTCAGGGTTTCAAAATGATCGAAGGTTTCTTCTAGTGCCGCCTGTAACCGTTGACGGCGCAGTCGTTCCTCTTCCAGCTGCCGTTGTAATGATTGGATGGAAGCGTGATCTGAAGACACAGGTTGTTGGCATTTTTTACATTGTTTGTTTTTGCCGGGTTCGTTGACGGAGGGCGTGGATTCCACAAGAGGCATGGTTTGCACCTGGATGTGACGCGCTTTTCGACGAGCTGGGTGGGCGGAGACAATGGTGGGAGGATTCACACAGGATGCTTTTAATGCGCGTAAATGTTCATCGGCCAATTTGGCTGCGACGATATTGCTTGGAATTTCGGCTTGGGCAAACCGGTATCGTTGCAAACGACTCAAGAGGCCAGCCTCAATTGGATCTTTATCTGCGACGTGGGCTACGACCAAAGCGTACGCCTGTTTTTCGGTATCGCCTAGCTTATCGCGGTCCCCACTATTAAAGTCTTCCATGATCGACGCTGTATCGGTACCGTTGTAGGTGTGGATCACGGGGGCTGATGAGCCGGTGGCCGATCGTCGATTGCCACCACTGGCTTGCGTTGATAAGGTGGTTGTGGTATCATGACGTCCCAGCGGCCGAATCCTTGTACTCATTTGGCTCCGGATACTCATGGAGTGTCGGAGCGAACCACTGTATAAGCTGGAATCTCGGTTTTTGCTTGGTAGCATCGGGATTTGTTGGCTGCTCGGTGAAGTGACGAGTGAAGCTCCGGCGGGTGGAGACGATGTGGATGTCTGTACCTCCAGTTTAGGAACGATCTCGATATAGTTTCTTCGATGAATGGTGGATGTACTTTCAAGAAGGGTGGAGGATGATGAGAGAGTGGTTTGAAGAGGGGAGGATCGTGGGGAATTGGTCACTCGGCGCGGGATTCGCTTCAGAAAACTCAAGGTGGATTTCTCAGGAGGATGCCGTTGAAATTCTTCGGGACTCGTTGTATTCAAAAACTCGGCCAACGCTTGTGTGCCTGTCATGAGTTTACGGTTCTTCTTTGACTCGGAACCGAACAAACTCAAATCATCGAGATCATCGTCGTTATCGTTCTCATACAAATTGATTATCCGAGCATCCTTGGGTTCAAAAGCGTTTTTATGCAGCATCATCAAGCAATCCAACCAAGCAAACGAAACCGAGAAAGAGGTGAGAAAAAAAAAACGAGAGAGAGAGAGAGAAAGAAAAAAGAGATAGCAAAAACTCGAGAAGGAAAAAAAACAACAACCGGAAAATGATTACACACCCCCGGTCGGGCAGTAATTAGGGGTAGTCAAAGCTGTTTGTTTCCTATTTTAAGGAGTGGGTCAATCAGTAAAAAAAAAAGCCAAAAGAGCAAAAAGGAACCGGGCATACGTGAACATGAAAAAGGTAGTGAGCCTGTCAACAAAAAGCAACCTGCAGGGCGACCCATCTGAGTAACCTTTCGGTGGTACCAAAAAAAAAAAAAAAACTTATACACACACACACACACTCTCTGTGCCCCTGAAAAAAGAAAAAGGTTTTGATTCGTATTCTTTTTTACACACAACTCTAATGGTCTGTTGCAGGACTCCAATCGACGATCCCTTGAACGTTCAAGCTGAGGAGAATTTCGTCCAATATGTCATTTGCCTTTGGAAAGAACTGGTCTCCTTTACTAAATGGAAACCGACGTGCTGTTTTCTTGTTCTCATATGGTAAAAAGCAAAAACAAAAGAAAAGGACATGAATGAAGGAAGGAAATTCTACTAATCTTTAGGTATCGGAGGGTTGACTGGCACTAGTAATATCAGATGAAGAGTGAGTCTTTGGGGGAGTGGGTGCATTGTCTCCACCACCCTCTTCCAGCCATTTAGCATATCGTTCCAGTCGTGCTTTCTCGGCTTCTTCATCCTCTTCGGTTGTTTTGCTACTCGTCTTTTCATATCGCGTTTTGCCGTCGTAGATTTCAGCGCTGATTTGTTTACCAGCAAAGTATCGATTGTTCATCAACTATTCGATCCCATCATTTAGATCAGTCTCTCACGGTCATTTTTTGCATTGAAATGAAAAAAAAAAACAATAAAAACTTACAAGCACGCAAGCATTGGCACTCTCCTTTTCCATGAATCGGACCGAAATAATGCCACCTGGTGTTTTCTATCATTGCTGTTAGCATGCCATAACCGGGCAAACGATTGAGTTACATACATCATACAGGACAACGTTGGTCACTTCACCCAGTTTTTCACATTCCTCTCGTACGTCTTCTTTTAATTCAAGCATCAAAGCCGGATCCTCCTGACAAGGTCAAAAAATATCAACGTGAGCCTACATGATTTCCACTCATTTCCATCCAGTGATACTTGCATCCAATTCCTCGTGTGTGTACATGTTTTTGAGGATGACAATTTTTGCAAATTTTTCCGTCTTTTTTCCTTCTTCATTATCGACCCAATCAAGTTTCCTAATCCAGTTAACCTTGTCAGCCAACTAATAATCCCAATTGTGTCCATGTGCCGTATCACCACCAATCCAGGTTTTTTTTTTTCTCTTACCTCTGTAATTGATGTAGTTTCTTCTTGACTTTTGTCTTTGGAGCCGGTTTGCCATTGGTCTGACCGACGTTTTGTTTCTCCTTGAAAACGGCTTCTTGTACATTAATTTTAGTGGAAGGATCACCCAAGCGAAGCTCGGCATCGTCCAACAGTTCGATGGCCAGTGGGACCGATTCCTCCTTGAAGAAGGTAACGAGTGCATCGCCTTTGGGATGGCCTTCAGCATCCCGATAAATTTTGATCTTGGGTTCACCCGTCTCCAAATCCTCCATAATAACACCACACTTTGAAAATCGGTCCTTCATCTCCTCCACCGTTGTATCCATCGGTATATTCGACACATAAACAGAAGTAATGGGTTTCTTTGGAGGTTCGCGCTTTTGCTTCTTGCTGTCATTCTCATTCTGTCGGTCGCCAATGTTAAAAAACTCATATAAGCCAACTCATAACAGATTTACTGAGTATTGAACTTGCCTCGTTGAATGTGTAGACTCGTTTCTTCTTTTGGCGCGGAGCCACGGCAGGTTCCTAAGTTGGATCGACGGTTCAGTTGCTGGGTTTGCCTTTTATAAACGGGAAATCCAAGACGTAGCATGACTTACCGATTCGTCGACGCCTTCCACTGCATAAGCCAATTGTTGCTTTTTAATCATTTCTTCGCTAAACTACATTGTCGATTTGAGTGATGCGTGGAAAAAAGCGAGAAGGAGTGGCAACAATGCATAAATGAAAATAGTTACTGCTGGGAACCAGGCGCCGACGGATTCTTCGTATTCGTAGGTCATGCCGTCGTCGCCTACATAAGACCATTTGCCTGTGTCTTCATTGAGCTTCATACGAGGATCCGAAGAGAACTGTGCTTGTAATTCGGCATTGGATCCGGAATTATCCATGGCTGGCTTGTTTATTAAAACGTTGCAACTAGGTCCCACCCAAAAGAAACGACAATGTGGGTGATACCCAATTTTCCCCACTTCAGTCACTTTTTTTACGACTCCGCCTCGGCTTTTTTCGATCTTATAAAAGTGATCCCACTATGCAAAAAACAGTGGTTTTTCCTACAGTGGCACACACTTTCACTTTGTAACACCTTCTTTGCATACCTTGCATAAAATTGTTGACGCTGATTGGCATTACTTCATGATGATGGAATAGCTAAATCCCTTATCACCAAGGTGATAGAAATGATATTTATCTAGACGGGCATGATCCCTTTTTCCTTCGAGTGAATAACATGTGTTGCAAGTTCATTTTTGTAGACAACGCACTTGTTAAGCAGTTAATTATTGATCATTAGAATTGATTGCTATTACTTTACACATGGATGGACAAAACGCGAATGACATGATGATGTGCACGGCCAATAGGATTGATGGGACTTGCTGTGTGTGATGAATGGGGCTTTTTGTTATTCCAGCCCCCGTGACGAGTGGTGGATTTTGTTTCAGGTCCACACTCTTGGCTTCTACTTTACTGGCAAATCACACTGAACCGCGCGCGATACAAGATGGATAAGACTTGTCCGCTTTTCCACAGAGAAAAACGCCAGTCCAGTGCAAGGAGTTATGCAGGGGACAAAAACGAGAGAGAAAAAAAAAGCGGTGGTTTTCCGCGCTCACGATTACAAGAGGCATTAGGATGGGATGCTGATGGCTGCGGATTGGAAAGCAGTCACTGTCCCTGTGTTGAAATGCATTCGGGTTCATGCTGTGCCCTAGCCGGTTTTCCTTTCTTCTTCTTTTTTCTCTCTTTTTCTTCTTTCTTCCTTTGCCTGTCTATTTCACACGCTTGTTTAACGGGTGATTCATCTTTTTTATATATATATTGCCTCTCTTTCTCTTGATCCACTTGCCATCTTTGAATCTACGTCAGTTATAAAAATAAAAAAAAAGAGGGAGCAAGGAAGGTATATAGAGATTTTTTTCCCGTTGATTATTCCGTGATCATGCCTTCTCAGTCTAGCCGTTCTACTACTGTCTTGGTTTCTCCACTAGACTTTCCTTTTCGTCTTATTCGACTGTTCATTGATCTCATCATTGGTCATCGCCTTCACTTTTTATTATCGTGCTTATTTTTATTCCCTGTATTTATCTGTCTCACCGCATACAAACTCTTGTCTATATTTATCAGCCACATGGTGTACTATCACTCCTCTTCCAGTAACTCTTCCAATTCCCTCTCTTCCTCTAATTACCGTTCTTCCTCTTCTACTTCGCTCCCGTTGGAGGAAGACTCCGAAGACGATTATCCCGATCAAGAAGAGATGGATTACTGGCTCCAGCGTTGCTCCATCTGCTTCGAAGCCCGACTGGATTTATGCCTCGAATTATGCAGAGATCAATACTGTCTCGAATGCTTTCAACGGTATCTATCACTCTTTTTTTTTTATTCCAAATCCACTGCGGTCCCTTTGTATTTACCTATCTGTGTGATAACGAAAAAAAAAAAAAAAATCTGGCCCGCCGTCATTCTAGGTACATTTCGGAAGTGGTAAAGACATCATGGGGCCTCAGTGTGACTACGATCAGGTGCCCCGTTTGCCATGACAGCATTCCGCAACGAGAATGGAGCAAATTCGTCCCCAGAAGCATCGTCGAACAGTACAATAGATTTAATCAACCTTACCGCAGCTTTTCACGATGCTGTCCAAAATGTCAAACCGAACTCGTCCCTTGCAAACATAAAGACAAGATAACGCAAACCACGTAAGTTTCTCATATCCGAGTTTTTTTCTGGACCTCCAGTGCCGGGACCACGTGTCACTGAGTGTGTTGTTTTTATTATTGTTGTATTTCGGCTAGCCTGCAAATTCCTGCTTTGATCAGAGATTTTCTCACGTTGCAGGCCGGAAACGCTCATCATCCGCATTATCGTCAATTGTCTGCGGTGATGTCGACGTTTGAAAGGCAGGAATGGACTCCGACATCCATGATCGAGATTTATCAGCAAACCATCATGTCTCTCCAATATTTGGAAGGACTCACCAGTTCCAAACTGCGCCGTTCTCACACCATCTCTCAACACATCCTTTCGCTCGATATGAAACCCGATCTTTGGAGACAACTCCAGTTTCTGCACATTGGGTTTTTCCCAGTCATGGATTGGTAAGCCTTGGCTCACCAGAGTCGGTTGAAAAAAAAAAAAAAAAAAAAAAAAACCCCATTAATGCGATCCGTTTTAGTTCAGCGTGTCACACCAGCGTCTGTTTACAATGTGGAAATGAATCGCATTTCGGCGATACCTGTGAAGCATCGATGAAACGAATCATCCGAGAAAAGCGATATCCAAAAGATGTTATTGCGACCATGAAGTGGGAGTTAAAGCATAGGTAAAAAAAAAAAAAAGGTCATGATGATTGACGCATACAAGAGGCAACGATTTCTCATTGTCATATTCAAACATCAGCCAACGTTGTCCCAATTGTTCCATTATGATTAATCGGGATGAAGGTTGCAACAAGGTCGACTGCTCGTTATGCGGCTTTTGCTTCTGCTGGGCTTGTCGATCACCGTGGTCCGAGGTAAAATAACAGAAAGGCAATGTTGACGTCGATGCACGTAGGATTAAAATTTATGACATGATATGTAGAAGTGCGGTTTTTACCATTGTGCTGCCAAAGGATTGAACCCACCAGATTTGTATATGAACGACACCAAAATGCCAGAAAAGGTAAATTTCCCAAAAGAAAGAAAGCTTATTTCCCATCTGTGCTCACTATGGTCAAATTCTGTTGCAGACCGAATTAGGTGTACCCAATGTCTCAAAAATCGAAGAACGATTCACGCATATGGCTTGAACAACTAGTCCCATTCCTCATTCCTTCTATAGCAAACTTCATTATTATTACTACTACGACCATCTTTCGCTCACAATGTGTCTTTCCCATCATTTCCAAACCGCCATGAAACCATTTTACTGTTGACAGTCAATAAAAAGAAAAAACGAAAAATGAATAGGAATAGGAATACTATCGGTCAACTAATTTATTGCATTGATTTCTTTGCAAAACCGCGTGGTAGAATCAACCAAGTGGGAATGATTTTTACCGTTTTTTAGTGTCATCTGCGATGCGCATCCATTTTTATGCTTGTTTGGCCACCATGGGCTTTAGGTCCATATCCCAAAATCCCAATTCACTGCATGACATCAAAAATGCTTGGCTTGCCTCATGTGTGGCGGCAAAAGGTTGTACACATTTGCGAGTGGCATCCAATGAAAATTGAGTGTGGATACTGCTGAGATCGGCACTTTTCCTTTCTCAAGGTTAGGCCCAAAAAAGGATCCGACGGACTATTGAAGGTCCACCCAAGATAAAAAAAAAAAAAATCTCAGATAATGAGACTATTTCTGGATGCTTCTTTTTTCCGTTTCGCGTGCGGATGATGCAGTTATCAAGATGCTCAAGTCATACAAGCTAGATGATGGACTTGTTTTCGTGGGATTGCAACATGATATGATTCGCTGATATATTTAGTCGGCCCTCTTTGGGCATCACACAGGCACGTGCTCAATGAGAACATCGTTTTGCAAATCCGTCACCCATTTGATGTCCAGACCCGAACAAACAAAAAGGGGGAGGGGGAGGGTTGGATGGCGGAAAGAGTGGAGGAAATGACCAAAGACCAAAGTAATTACTGTCCTTTCACAGTGGCTCAACGCGTGCATCTTAAAATTATCAAATTAGATGGCTGTGACGGGCCTTTTTAAAAGTCTCGCGATCCATTTCTCATGCGTTGATCATCAGTCATCATATCGCATTATTAGGCATATAGGGTTGGCGCACAGAGAGAGAGAGTATATACAATATGCATAATAATGATGACCACCGCATTCACAACATATTTCCCGAATTATTGACAAGTACTATGTAATGTATGAGCGACGATCCATTTGCACACCACCTGCTGACAATGTTGTCTACTTCTACTATTGGCATAATTTGCTGCAACAAGTTCATGTGTTACTTTTATTTTAGACAACACCCCACAATAAAGCGCAATGGCTCTTATTCAGGTCACTGCATGTGCCTACTTCGTATCGCGTCCATGTCAGCTCGTTACTTTTTTGTAAATTGACGGATTCCCCAATTTTTTTTTTGCACAGAACAACGGTAAGGCTTGCCTTTTCATACCCGTGTGGCTGGTTCCGTAAATGGTATGATAAAATGTCTGCCATTTTGAGACACGATGGTGGTGGTACGTGTAACAATGTCGAAACTCGAGCCAAATTACAGAGAATCATCACCAAGAAAAAAATAAATAGAGGTGGACTTTTTTTTCGGTTCCAACCCGTAATGGTGGATGGCGCCAAGGGAGTGGACAATTGTCAAAAATGAATTGCATCAATTAATGGCTGTTATCAGCTTATATATCATCAAGGAGGAATTCGAACATCCAAACAAAGTGTCCAAGAGTGACTCTTATCCAAATTTTTTTTTCAGGACCGATCCATGGGAATCTGATATGAGTGACTATGGCAACGTGTCACTGGAGCGGTCTACGAAACACGAAAAAAAAATTTAGAGTTGTCAAGAAGGATTCTGTCTTTTTTATTTTACATTGACTGATGAACCGTAAGGGAAGGTCCTTTTTTGGTCAATGAGTTATCTTGTAGAGTATATTAATCACGTTGCATGTGGAGTGGTGGCGTAAGACGGAATCGGGTTAGCATGGCAAGTCAGTGCATGTTGTAGTACGAAAAATGTTAATAAGTCCAACTCACAGGATTTCCTGAATTTAAGCTCCTTTTCAAGAAAAAATAAGCATGAATAGATCCAATTGCCTGTGCTGTACTTGAAAGGGAAAGGTCCCACCGCTTATTTTTAGGATCGAGACTTGTCGGCTTTTAATAAACAAAAGTCTTTTTTTTTTCTTTACTGCGTTTGCTATCTCTCTCTCTTTTCTTCCTTTTTTTTTATATATTAATCCTTCTTTTTTTTTTCTTTGCGGAAAAAAGAACCCTTGACTTTCCTTTATAACGTTTTTATTTCTTCATTGTTGATCGCATCACCATTGTAGTGTTTTATATCTCTCTCCAATTCTCCATAAAATGGGCCCTCCCAACAGTGTAGACATGTACTACCCTTCGACGTCGTCTAGTTACCACCGTCGAGGTTCGGCCACTTCGCTCATGACCGCTTCCACTTCAACCGTCACGCTGAATCTTTCGCCCAACAAGCCATCATCACCATCCTCATTCCGTTCCTTTCCTCATTCCCGTCTTTCTCTCTCCAGTCACGGTCCCAGCTTATCAAAACATGACAGAAAATGGCGCTGGTGGCATTACCTTTCCGGAGTCATTTTTCTCCTTGCTCTTCTTCAACTCTTTGCTCTTACCACTGGGTTCACCCTTCTTAATAACCAAGCCTCCTCTATTCGAATAGGTAAATGGCCCAATGCCAAGGAAACAACAAATTTATCACTGGACCCAACGTGCATTTTTTTTTTGTCTAACCCCTTAATTATTTTCTCCGGCGGTAATATAGCTGTGCGTCAGTATCCTTCGATGCCGTATCGACATTTGAATTTGCAATCAATCATGTTGAGCAAAGCAACGACGGTGTATCATGTTACCAAGGAGTTTGGCATGGCAACTATGGGAGGCATGGGGTTGGTTGTCACGGCCCTGGCGGCCGCGCAACAGAAAAGTGGAGCGAATCAAGTGTCGGTGGTTATGCCTTTCTACTCTTTCCTCAAGAACAAGTACGAAATCGAACGATTCGTGGATTTGGTGATTCATATTCGCGATAACAAAGGAAACCCTGTTCCCGTGGAGTTTCGCGTGTCGAAAATGATATACCTCTTGAATCCTTCCCCCGCCCCCACCCCCGCCGCCCTTGGAACCAATGCATCGGCCGATCCGTCTCAGGTCCCGAGTACCCCTTTGCCGGCGCCGACTGAAATGATTCCGGTGTACCTGATTGGTCCAGGCAATCGGAAGCCATTTAGCCAAGCCTTCCGCGCTCGCAAACCACAGAACATTTACTCCTCGCCCAAAGGACTCCCCCAAGATTGGCGGGATCAGTTTTTCGCCAAAGCCGCCGCCGCTTTCTTAGCCTATCAAGCGACCGCCACCGATGAAGAATCACTTTTTGCCCCTCTTCGTCCTACCCCTAGCGTGGATATCGTTCACTTGCACGGCGCCACCAATGCTTACATTGCCAAATTACTCGCGGATGAACGTGCCCAAGAAATGCTCGGCGCCAAACCGCCCGCACTTGTATACACGATGCATGATTACCACGACGAACTGCAGTACGCCAACACCGTTGCCAACGTACGCAAATTCTTGGATCATGCAGATATGGACACGGTCGAGCCCCCGAGCGAGTACGTGTTGGGCCATCGGATGTTTATGTCGCGTCTTGGCATTGATTATGCCGATGCGGTGACGATCGTGTCACGTACGATGGCGGCGGCCATTGTGGAAGGACGACAGGATTTCTATTTGAAGGAACTCGTGATGGACAGCGTGCTTCGCAAGGCCGAACAAGCTCGATTCTACGGAATTAGTAACGGTCTGGATGTGGCGGTGTTGAATCCGTTTACATCACAGCGCCTTTTAGATCGCAAGTTCGCCTTTCCAGAATACGCACTTGACCTTATTCAGCAACCATCGGCGCTTTCCAACGTATCGATCGACTTGAGTCGAGCCGAATGGTCGCTTTCCCCGCTCGCCAACGACTATGTGACTACGGCCAAAGATCGCGCCAAGCGGTTCCTTGTACGTCGTGGGATTTTGTCCGAGGAGGATCTGAAACGACCCTTGGTACTCTTTATCGGCCGATTCCAGTCCGCGCATGAATTGGACTTGTTCGAAAAGGCCACGCAGCACTTTGTGACCCACGACATGCGATTCGTAATCATGACCCAGCCCAACAACTACCCCCTGGAACGCATTGAAGCCTTGGAAATGAATTACCCGGATCACGTCCGAGTCCTGTCGACCGCCAAAGAACAACGTCAATTCTCCATCTTTTGTCGAGCCGCCGCCGATATCGCGTTTGTGCCTTCGGAAACCGAGAGTTTTGGTTTGGTCGCAGCGGAAGGGTTGCTTTTTGGTTCGTCGGTACTATCGACCGGAGCCGGAGGACTGGGAGAATTTTTGACCGATCGACCGGCCATGGCCAACGATGACATGACCACGACTCAGCGCAATGTCTACATTCACCGTGACAAGATCAGTAAACAGACGACCATTACCAGCTACGAAAATTACAATGCATACCTGTTTGATGTAAGCAGTTTGGAGATGGCCATTCGCGATGCGGCGCTGGACTTTAAACGCAACAGTGAGAACAAAATGCTCAGAGAAGAATATGTACTGCGCATGATCCAGAGTGCCATGACCCTGGGCTGGGACCGCCATCAAGGTCCCGTGGATGAATATTGCCGCGTATATGAACTGGCTCTAATCGATCGCAAAATTCCTGAAATTAAAAAGCACGAAGTCGAAGAAGAAAGAGCCCTTCTTCAACGTTTGCTTCATCGTCAGGTCTAAGTTTAGCCTGCATTCATCCTTTTATTTTGTGTGTTCTTTTAGTTAGTCCTCTCCCATTGTATTATAGCCATTCGTCTCTCTTATTTATTGTTCCGCTGTATAACATCCATCTGTCTTATTTATGCATTCACGCTTACACTTTGTTGTTGCTTCTTTTTTTTTATTTTCACCTTTCATCCCTTTGTTTCCGCTTTCTGTTCACTGAAAAAAAAACATCATTTCACACGATTTTTGATTATAAAAATAAAATAAATACACTCAACCTAAACATAAAGAGTAAAAAAACACTAATCCTGTAACCTGTGAATTTTTTTTGTCTTCTTCTCTTGCCTTTGCAAGTATCGTGAAGCCCGCATTGCATACGATACTGTATGTACAAGCATGAATAATGTTGAGACACTGGAGTTTGTTGTGTGGTGGAACTGAGAGATGCGATCAACACCGTTGCACCGGTGTAACCTTACCAAAATAGATGACGCTATCTGTGCGAATAGGCTCATGTGATGCAGGTGTGAATGCAGTGATGCGGCAAAATACGAAAATGCAAGAGAAAATCCACCATAGGCAACAAAAAGCAGTATGACAGGATAAAAAGGTGTGGGACTATCTTGATTCTTTTTGATCTATTCCTCTCTCCCCCGCCACGCTTTCTTGTGGTCGTCACTATGGAATCCCTCCCTTTCGGACGTCAGGGTGAGCCCTTTTTTTTAACCCTGATGACTGTTGACACGACTGAAACTCACACAGACCGCTGTGTTAGATCGTACGTTAAAGCTAATCTACGGAATCTCATCCGCTTATCACAAATAATGCTGCCAGAGCAATGTTTGGTTATCAACCTGTTGACCCATGTTTGGATCATACACAATGTTTGGTCTTTGTTTTTTTTATATATGTGTGTATTGGGGCAAATAAATGAACACGTTTCGGTGCATTCCCAATACGCAATATCGACTAGGCACAGAAATCGATTAAATGACGACCCTCCGTGTGAATAGTAAAATCCCCATGGATGAAGTAATCCGTCTCCATAGTAAAAATAAGATCTCCAAGCATGACATAAATATGGTTTAATTGGCCACCATGGTATCCGGGGTCACCGCCCAATCCGTACCTTGATACCACGATGACAGACTCGGGAAAAGGTTTCCCACCAACTACAACAAAAGTGAGGAGGATATCAAGTGTGAGAGCTTAGAAAAAAGCATCAGAAATAATAAACATAAAGTTACCAAAAATAATGCATGTTGTTGGCCACGCTAGAATGATAGGGCTTGGGAAACCCCAAAATAAAGCTAGAGCTGAAAAAAGCAACATATCTCATCATGGGCTAATCCATGAATTCAAAACTTGGCCTGCAATGCGCAGCCTATTGTCCATAATACTATTTTCGGAAAACCGCGTTTGCCTTCTTGTTTGCGCCTCGCTGTAATGGTTGTAGGTAAAATCAAAGCTGCGCATTCAAAAAAAAATACCATAATCATAATCATAATATTACCCCTCCCGTGTCTGTTCCCCCAGCCTTTTGACTCGATCGCTGGGCTTTTTAAACGCGCAACCTCTTTTCTTTTCATTTCGCTCCATCTGCCACTTGATCTTTGCTTTCTTTTTTTTTTTTTACTGATCCCATAAATTTGTTGTTGTTTTTATTTTTCGTTTGATATTACTGTCTCTTCTTATTTATTCTCACCACTGATTCTTTTGTTTCCTGTTATCGTGTGTTACGACTGATCAGTTTTCTATTCGTTTACATATACCTTTGACAGAGCAATGTTGGCATCTTTCTATGGTTTTACGGTGGCTCTGATGGTGGCGCTGTGCTTTGTGTTCCTAGTGACAGCTGAAGAGAGAGAACGGGTGTACGAATTGAATATTACCAATCATTTAATTGATCCCGATTGTTCTGGGTTTACCACCCCCACGTTGCTGGTCAACCAGCAATTGCCAGGCCCACCGTTGGTGGCGACAAGAGGCGATCGAGTTCGGATCGTGGTACGTAATATGTTGTTGGCTACGTCTACGGGTCAGGGCAATATGACGACGCACGGTGGCGAAACCAACGAAATGGCCATTCATTACCATGGTGTCCGTCAATATGGATCATCCAATGCCGATGGCGTCCCCTTTGTCACTCAAGCTCCTATCCCGCCAGGGGGTGCGTTCGTGCACGAATTCAACGTGGTGAATCAAGCCGGTACCTATTTCTATCATGCCCACGTCGGACTTCAGGAGATGACCGTGTTTGGACCCTTTATTATCTACGAAGACGAGCGAGCCGACCCTGAACAGAGACACGACCGGTCCACCCTGTCAGTGGCAGGTTACGAATACGATGATGAACGGACGATCAGTATCAGTGAATGGTGGCACCGTGCACGAACTGAATTTGAGGCGTATTTCATGGGACCGCAATTCACCCTCATTCCAGAGGCTGACAGTGTCCTGATCAATGGACGGACCGTGAACGACGCTACCAACGTCAAGACCAATGGCACCTGTGGCGGTTATTCGACCATCGATGTGGAGCCCGGCAAGACCTATCGTTTACGTGTGATCGGATCCACGACTTTCCGTACGCTAGGCTTTGCCATTGCTCAACATTCGTTCACTATTATTGAAGTCGACGGCGAGATTGTGAAACCGTATGTGACGAATACGTTGGAAGTCGCTCCAGGGCAACGATTTTCGGTGCTGTTGCATGCCGATCAACCTGTGGGCGATTACACCATTGGGACTGTTCGACGTTGGGCCGAAAGCGTGAATCCTTACAGCAATGGTTTCGCGGTGTTGCGGTATCGGGATGCTCAACCTTCGTTCCGTGCACGGCGTCGCCGGGCTGTTATTCCCGCGCATGACACCAATCACACCATCAGTCATACCGTCGCCATCAATCAGACCGCCGCTGTCATGAGCCTGCCTACCAATGCACCCGAATTCAGTCCTCAGGTCCCTGGATGGATTTGGTCCGAATTGGAGCCTTACTACGGCGTGGATCCAGTCTCGCGCAAATCGCCGTCCCGTACACTGAAACTGCGCGCTCACGAGAAGGTGATGCCGGATAACAGCACGCGGTGGTTCATTAACAATGTCGCTTACATGGATCCCAAAACCACCATCTTGGCGGACATTGTGAATCGGCGCCGCATGCCAAGACAAAAGCTGGAGTTACTGAGTCAAACCAACGGTTACGATGCTCAACTGACGACGTATCCCCTGGAATATTTCGAAATTGTCGATTTTGTCTTGCAGAACACGCACTTGCCTGGCATGCCCTGTCGAAGCCATCCCTGGCATACGCACGGTCACTCGCATTGGGAAATCGCAACGGGTCCTGGTGAATACATTGAACAAAGGGATGGTCATATCCGCAACTCGCAAAGCCCGATTCACCGTGATATCACCTTGCAGTACCCTGCAGCCGATGAGCCGAGCTCTAACGCCACGATGGCGACAGACGGTGAGCATGCCATTGGTTGTGGATGGACTAAAATTCGTATCATTGCAGTAAGTACAATTCTTTGTCTCTAGGAACTTTGCGGATGAATATCTTTTGGTTGACAATTCTTTTTTGGGGATTTCAATGGTTTAGGACAATCCTGGTGTTTGGGCGATGCATTGTCACAACACCCCTCATATGTTGATGGGAATGATGGTGGTATTGGAAGAAGCCGCGCCCCTCATTCCTACCATGGGACTTTCTAGCTCTTACCGTCTTTAAGAATAGTTTTTGATCATTTTACTCATTATTTCCTTTTTTCTTAAAATCCACATCCTCTCCTCCACCTGTCGACCTGTCGCCTGTGTACATCTATTATTATTTTTTCTTGTATCAATATCAAAGAAAAAAAAATCCATTACTATCCTCTTTATCCATTTTTCATCTGACACCAATTACCATGATATTCATCTTAACCGTCGCATTGACCTTTTTTATGCATGGCTTGCCTACATCTTGCACCATGCGATACCATACGGTTTGAATGTAAACTCAATTTGATTCATTAAAGATAAACACATAAAATATGATATACAGCACTATTATTTGCATGATTAGCTCATCTTGTAAAGAGAACAGATGTATTAATATGGTCGATCTTGAAAAGGAAATGTTATTCTTGGGATGGAAAAAAAATCAGCCACAATTTTCCCCCACATCTTTTTTTTTGCTTGCTTTTTCTTTTTTCACCCTGCATCATGCAGTATTGTTTATTACTATCTATCGGAATGAGAAGGTGTTTTTCATCGGATGTTGCATTACGGGTTATAAATAAGTCTTGTATCAACTGTGATGGGCTGAATAAAAGTACCACAGGATAAAAATAACGCGGCCATAATGTCAACCGGAGCTACACAGAACAAAAAAATCAACACGGCACAGTCAAACTGACTCATTTTGAAGAAAAAAGGTTGGTTTGAAACCAATCGCAGACTTACCGGAGCCAATCGGATAGCCATCCATTGCAATGTGGGGCCGATCATATCTCGCAGTCAATCAAATGATTTCTGTGCAAAAGAAAAGTCTATCATATTAGCATCAACTGCCACAAATGCTAATGATCACTAGAACCCGTTCATTCGCTCATACACACAGAAACAAGAGGGTAAAAAGTTTCACCACCCCGTTGACAGTTCTGCCCATGCATGACTGCCGTTCCATTTCTCCACATTCTCTCATTGAATCCATACAATTGGTCAATTGCAAAGACTCACGTATCACAGCATATCAATCACAGTGTTTTGTATTCAAATTCACACTGCACGTACGATTGCGTTTGAAAATGGAGCTATCTAGTACTGTTGTAGAGCAGGGGGGGGGGGGATGTGTTTGGGAGAGTCGGTTTTTTTTTGTATGCAAATCATGCAGGCATGACTGAAATTTGAAGTGTTTATTTTTATTTTTAATAGGTACGTTTAAAGGGTGGCACGGGTTTGCATTCATTTTCGTCCAGGGTATGATCGTTAACGTGGCGATAAGTTAACGTGACTTCGCCTGTTTCGTGATTTTGGACTGATAAAGTATGCTTCATCCAGTGTTCATCGTCGCGTTCCTGGTAGTCTTCACGGGCGTGAGCCCCTCGAGATTCTGTACGGGCCGCAGCCGCGTGCATGGTCTGAGAAGCACACGTTAACAAATTGCGCACTTCCAATGTCTCAATCAAGTCGGTATTCCAGATCATGCTACGATCTGTCGTCTTTACATCCCGGAACGAATTCCACACACCATCAATTTCATCGCAACCTGAGTAGACAAACAATGCATATCGGTAAGTCGACTCCGTCCACTATTTTTATTGGGCGCGATCTCTCTTTTTTTTTGTGTACCATACCTTGATTCAATGTTTCTTGGGTTCGAAAGACTGCGGCTTTGGCTTGCATGACGCGTTGCATGTCGGCTCGAATGCGTGCTGTGGGCAACGAACCGTTGGCGTGTCGCAACTGATCCAGCATGGCGATGGTTTCCGAGCCTGCGGCCCGTGCCAAAGGTTCGCAAGGTGTATTGGGTTCCAAGGTTTCCTTGATGTGATGTGCCACTGCTCGACCAAACACGATAATGTCCAACAACGAGTTGGCGCCCAAGCGATTGGCGCCGTGAACAGACACACAGGCCGCTTCGCCTGCGGCATAAAGCCCGGGCACCACTTCGTCTTCTCCATCGTCATTGACTCGCAATACTTCACCGGTAAATCGCGTAGGAATTCCTCCCATGTTGTAGTGAACGGTGGGCAATACGGGAATAGGTTCCTTGGTGACATCCACGCCGGCAAAAATGGCAGCGGTATCAGAGATGCCTGGCAATCGTTCCTGCAGCACGTCCGCAGGCAGGTGATGCAGTTGCAAGTGGATGTGATTTTTTTCGGCACCAACACCACGGCCATCCATGATTTCCAATGTCATGGCTCGCGCTACGACATCGCGCGACGCCAGATCTTTGGCCGTGGGTGCGTACCGTTCCATGAATCGTTCGCCTTGAGCATTGACGAGGAAACCCCCTTCCCCACGAGCTCCTTCGGTGATGAGACAACCAGCGCCATAGATACCGGTGGGATGAAACTGCACGAATTCTAGGTCTTGAAGAGGTAGACCGGCGCGGGCGACCATGGCATTGCCATCCCCGGTACATGTATGTGCAGAGGTGCATGAGAAATAGGCGCGACCGTACCCGCCGGTGGCCAATACGGTTTTATGAGCTCGGAACCGATGCAGTGTTCCATCCTCCATACACAATGCAATCACACCTTTGCATTCCCCTTTTTCCATCAAAAGATCCAACGCAAAATATTCCACAAAGAAATTGGTACTGTGGCGCAACGATTGACCATACAATGTATGCAGCACGGCATGACCCGTTCGATCGGCTACCGCGGCACATCGATAGGCTTGACCTCCTAAATCGTGACCGAAAACAAAAAGAACGTAAGGTAGGATCCATAGTTGTTTGCTCTCTAGTGAAATTTTATGTTACCTTTGCCATAGTGGAGACTCTGACCTCCAAAGGCTCTTTGATAGATTTTGCCATCTTCGGTACGTGAAAATGGCACACCGTAATTTTCCAGTTCAATGACCGTGTGAGGCGCTTCCCGGCACATGTAGTGGATGGCGTCTTGATCACCGAGCCAATCGGATCCCTTGACAGTATCATACATATGCCATCGCCAGTCATCCTCGGTCATATTGCCCAAAGCAGCATTGATGCCTCCCTAGATGATAAAAAAAAACACCATCTTGCATTCAACCTCCCGCTCGTCCATCCTTTGCCTTGTCTTGTTTTTTCTTGTTACCTGTGCAGCAACTGTATGGGAACGGGTGGGAAACAGTTTTGTGACACAGGCCGTATTGAATCCAGCTTCGGCAAGGCCAAAAGCAGCACGCAAACCGGCTCCACCTGCACCCACCACAACGGCGTCATACTCGTGATCAATGACAGGATATTTACTGGATAATGGTCCCTGGTGACGGGTCGACTTAATTTCAGGTTCCACTCTTTTCTTGTTTTTCTGTATAAGTGCGACTTACTGTTGATTCCTTGCCGTGCGGGGGCTGCTGCCCAAATACTCGGAATTGTGATAGAGACGTGTGGATGGTACGTCTTGTCAAACCCACAAGAGGTACGTCTTGTTTATTTTTGTGCTTGCTGTCAATGCATGCACCTGTTTATCGTGGTGAATCACGACTTACCGTGAACAATGCGTGGCTAGTAAATAAAGTCATTAATAAACGGAGGTATTGGGGTATACAATAGAATTCTAAAAATAAGAAGGAATGGCCGTTTTTGTATTCACAAACACAACGAGGAAGCGATACTTACAATGTAATTAAAAGCTCGCAACATGAAACGATCCGAAATGGAAAATGTAAGAAAAAAGCAGTAGTTTTTTCAGCTCTCATTTCGACATTTTAAACAACCCAGCTATGTCAATTCCTCATCCAACCTAACCGGAGAAAAATTGTTCTCCACGTTGCACTTGATCGGTCGCATTTTTACAATGACGCAAATGTTTTGATATTCACATTTTGCCGTCCTTACCAATGGTATACTTGCAGCTGCCCGACGGACAGTCAACGAGAAAATTGGAATACGCAGTAATATATTGGTCAATGGAGACGATCGACCTGTAAAGTAACAAGACTCTCGTTGTTCATACTAAAAAGCAAAAAAAAAAAAGGGAAAAAGTTCATGCCGGTCTCATCTCAGCGGCCACGATGGGTACTTTACACACACGCTAATGTGGTTTCAGAGTCAGAACCACCCATTGATTTCTGACAATAGGCCCAAAGTAGATGGATAGCGCCCTTTTTTTTCGGTTATCATGTGGTGGTCGTACAATGAACAGAGAATGCCAGGTTCGATAATCTGTCCAAGACAGTGTGGTTGCATTTTTTGCATCGTGTTGACTTGACAACGCGTCAATGTGACGAAAAAGCCCGTCACCCATGACAAGCTCGAACCGAGTTTGGGATGATTAATATATTTTTTTTTCTTGACCGTGTACTGCTCATCTCGTTACTGCATGACAACAAACCGGGCTACCAGTTCATTAGAAAGTACATTGTCTCGTCGCTCCATCGCAGAGGTAAGACCAACGGAGAAAAGACCTTTTAGCTCGACGAGATTCACTCACGGACTGTCAAACGCGCATAGGTCCCTGTGTTTGAACCCGACCCGGAGGGAGGCATATGGCAATGTCCATTCTGTGATGATTCGCCATTCTCCATCGAAACCCCGCCACCAAAGTATACCCAAGCCATGGCACAAGTGCGCATCATCATTGCAGATCATATCCGTCATCATCGTACCCGTTTGCTGGAACAGCTCAGCCCAGCTGAAGTCACTCATTATGAAAAAGTATGTTCGCATAAGCACCTTGCTCTTTTGTTTTTCTTGCAAATGAAAAAAGACCTAAAAAAGGTTTTTATCCTGTAGATGTTTTATCAAAAACAAGCTCGTGTGCATGAGTGGATCGACCGTTCCGCCTCTTCGCACAATTCCCGGGCGCAGTCTCCTGTATCTGGGCAGAACCGCGATAACATCAACTGACAAACGATTTATAACCAACGCCGGAACAAGCTTTAGCACCCGATTTTTATATCGGCAATCTTATTATCCATTTCGTTTTGAGCACTTTGTGCATTTATCCTTCTTTGGCTGGTGCTTTTTTGGAAGCGTGGTGTGGGGCGAGAAGTTTAAGCGTAAAGGCGTTGGTGATTGGTCGTCGTGGGCTGCCTCGTCAATGACCAGTGATTGGCCAGAGGGTGCGCTTTTGTATAACTCCGAATAAGGAAGTAGAAAATACCAATTCGCGTTTGGGGAATATTTCAGTGGGCATTCGTTTTTGGTCGTAACCATCTATTCGCATGGCATCCTTTTTAAGCCACTGCTTGGCCAGTGTTGCGTTTGTTGCTTCCCTCGTTGCAGCCTCTGGTAACTTACAATAAAATAAGATGTGCAAAAACGAGACCGGTTCGAATAATGAGTTGCTTTGCAGATGGAAAGGCGGCTTCAGAGATGGCCGAAAAAGCCGTTTATCAACGTGAGTTATTCTCCCGCTATTGGACAAGGATTCATTGCCATGGGTCAGTAAAACTCATTATTTGACGGTAGGCTTAACGTGGCAAAACTTTTATATGGAAATGATGCTTGGAGCGGTATTCCTGTTATATCTCGCGACATGGTACAATGGACGTGCGACGAATCTGCGTTTGGCTCAGCAATGGTAAGTAACGGGGCAAACAATATATTGCGTGGAGAAAAAAAAAGAAAGACCCATTGAATATGATATGGTGTCGGTTAGGTTGTTCGCCCACCGAGAATACCTTGAAGAGCAGTTTGCTCTTGTCGGAGACCGAGTAGGAAACGAACACACCCTTTTGAAACGCGATGGTCCCGCCGATTTCTTATTGTACACTTCTGGTCGTCGTAATGTTCAATTTGCCCACTGGTGGATCAAGGCAAGTCTATTACTTGTTCAGCTTTTGTCGTAGCCGAAAATTGACGAGAAAGAGGGCCATTAGTTGAAGTCTCGCAATGATGTAATCAATTACTTTGTTGAAGAATTACTGGCTTTCTTTGGTGCGGTTCAAAAGCCAGTCGATAAAGTGGTGAGTCATCGAAGGTGATGTTGTATGGACATTGAGTCGAGTTATTGATATGGTGTGATAGTCTGTGACGCTTCGTTTGGATGGAGGCACCGAGAAGTTTGTGTTTGCCATCTTGGATAAGAGCATTGTGAAGGAAACGCGCGAACAGCGATACGATCTGGTAAGCGGGATTGGTCACATTAGGTTCTAAAAGGTCCAGGCCACTAAAGTACAATTTACATAGAAATCGGTGACAAAAATCTCTGATGCTTCCGGCTTGCCGAGCAATCTCGTTGTATATTCCGAATCTCAGAAATTGACGGACACTATTCTCAAATCGCCCATTGGCCAACTGTTGAAGAAATCCAAGGGATTAGAATCCTTGATTATTTCCAGTTTGCCAACTTTTGCTCCTCAAAAGTAAGTGATAGAGCCGAGAACAGAGGAGGACACAGCCATGGTACGAGAATGCTAAACAATGGCTGGAACATTTGTGTTTAGATTTGAGGGTGACAAGGATTTGGTTGCCACGTTGACTTTCAGCCTGAAAGCCGAACAGGATCCCCTTGTTGAACTTTCATGTGAATTGCCCGACATGCTTCAAGACCTTCGTTTCGGTGTCGAGGTAAAATGAACAAGAAAATGAGTTTGGATGATCTTAAACTAATAGAAAAATGAATAGATCAAGAACAAATTGCGCAAGAATCGTGAAGAGATTGAAAAGGAGTATTCAAAGATTTTGGCCGAAGAACGTGCAGAAGAATTGGCTCGCAAGAAAGCCGAAGCCAAGCGAGCGGAAGAAGAACGAATCCGCAAACTGCCTGCGGCTGAACAGCGTAAATGGGAAGAGAAACAAAACGCAAAGGAAATGCGCAAACAGCAAAAGAAGCGTACCAAGCGAGCATAAATAATAAAAACAAACTGGATCAACACATAGTGAGTTTTATGTCTTTGGAATCGTGCTCTTTTTTTTTTGGGAAGGGAAGAAGTTGTTCGTGGTGAGATGACTGGCAAAGGTTTGGTTATTATTTTTTTGGGGTCTTTTAGAAAGGACAATTAAGAAGAGGATTTCGTTTGCCATGCGGGTTTATCGGATTCGGCTACTTCGCGTAAATGTTCCATAAGGGCTTGATTCTTTTGGGCATTACTGGCTTTAATGTCGTCGGCTTCTCGTTGAAGTTTGGGATTCAAGCGCTAAAAAAAAAGAAAAGAATGTAAGTTCACCTTGCCAACCGGAAACCCCCCAATAAGAACAACACTCACCTTTCTCATTTGCTCTTCATCAGGAACGGTTAATTTCATCAATGCATAACCAGTACCAATGATACCACCAGCATATACAATAGCTTTTCCTACTTTGTCCATGGCGAAGTTGTGCTTGAAGCGAACACTTGTTAGGTTGTGTCTCTTTTTTTTTTTTTTTTTTTGCCTCCCTTGCAGGTGAGTCGGCCTTGTCCAATTGGCCAATAGGTGGCTTGTCCAGAGCAGAATTGACCAAGGAGTTTCAAATCTTTTTTTCTTTCCAATATGCATCAAAAAGCTTTAAGAAAAATCGATGCTGCGCATGCCCTTAGCCATTAGGCTTTTTTTTTCTCAAGTATATCAAACAGCTACAATAATCTATTGATGGATTTTATTCAAGTAAATACAATACGATCATATCCATCTTAAAACACTATCGCCTTACTTTTTCTAGAAGGTAATTATACTTCGCTCGATGAGATCAACTGATTCTCGAAAGTCTATACATTTTTTTTATCTACTGTATCATTGCCCGTAAGAGAGCAAGTAAAGAACGGGTTAGGACGGACGGGACAATTAGTGGATCCATCTCCTCGAATAATGACGATAGGCGTTCAGCCTACGGCCTTCGCCAAAGAATCAGGAACAAAACACCAGAAAAAGAAATCGTAGACAAAATAAATTTATGCGTTGGTTACAAAAAAAAAAAACCGAAGATAAATGGACTACTGCTTGGGACCACCACACGACACAAATAAGGCAATGTGACTACAGCAAATTGTCATCATAAATTAGGACTCGATGGCCTATCTCATAGGTGGCGTTGTCGGGCTACACCGGTGGTGGAACTTGTTGAAACTCACGAGCAGTTGCGTACGGATGTTGGATCGTGCTCGTCAGTTTCGCTTCAAATTGGCCAGGAGATTATGCCGGGTTTGGAGCCATGACTGTGAGTGGGTATGTGTTCATACCAAAATCGCACACACATCCTATTAATGGTTTATCCGCATCAATGAACTAAGTACTATGGAAAATGTAATCATTGAATAAGCATCATGGAAACACACTTTAATCTATCCCAGATCATATCACATCCAATAATACCAATCTAGGATCTAAGAACTACCTTGTATTAAACACACACGCACTCAGTAATTACTCTATTTCCTACTGTGACACCCAGCTCTCTCGAGAATAAATAAGTCTCACAGAATTTTATTTTGTTACTACTAGTCGCCTGTTCTATGGACTCCCTAACACCACAGTACAGTTCTAAATACGGGTGAACAGATCTTGGACTACTAAAAATATCACGATTACCATTGGAAGCGATTCCGAGTAGACCAAAAAAACCAGGGCAACACGAGCAAAGGGCGTAGTCGAAGTAGTTGTAGTGGTACCAAGCATGTTGTCTTAGGTGACCTTTGTGGCATTGACAAAGATGACATTTGCGACCTATATTCGCGTATATCAGTATGCATTGGGAAGTCGCCGTCAGCGTCCAGTGGGCGACGTGCATTTTTCGTCGTGGAGGTCGGCTTCATCTTCCCAATTTCGAGGGCAATTTGATGAGAACATCGAATGTGTCGTTGAGACAAGCCGAGAGGATAATAGGTAATTTCATACACGTAAATGATTTGATAAAGAGTTTTGTTTTTTTTCATCGCGGACATTGTTTTATGGAGCAAGTTGCAAACATGCTCCCATTCGGAAGCATGCTTGCGCACAGGTGTGGATGCAGATTGTTTGATATTGCGTAACCGGGCCTTTGTAAGGCGATCTTCTTTTCCTCTGGCAGAGCGAAACGGTCGATCAGTTTGGTCTTGATAGAAATCAACGTGGTTAAAGTTTCCGTTTCAAGGGTAGTGAGATAGTTAGCCCTATGCAAAGGTAGGTATTTCGACTGGATCAAAGTACATTGCTCGATAGGTACATCATGGATTTGGGCTTGACGTTCCGAGGCTTTGAACCAAAGACGCAGGCTATCCGACGCTCGAATGAAAGGTCGGAATGGGAAGGTTGATGGCCTTCAGGAAGTTGAGAACATTTGCAAGGTCTGACATCGAGCAAGACGCATTGGAGATGAAAGAGTTGTACGACTCGCTCGAGGAGTCTGACTGAAGGTCTGATGAAGGAGTGAATAACGCGTCAGATTGGACTTCAAGGTATTGAGGGTGCTTCTCGCCATGCATTGTGCTGAGTTCGGTGAAGTTAGTACGGTGGAATGAAATGGGAATTGGAGAACGGTTGTTATTAGAAACAGAAACTCTGATCTCTCAATTCAATGCACATCCCAATTTATAGTCTTTTTGAAAGCGGAGTTCTACAGGGGACTAAAACACGACATCCAAAGCTCACATGGGACCTTCATTCACCTTCATCCACCTTCATTCATCACTGCACCGGACCTTCATCCACCTTCATCCAACATTCCACCGGACCTCCATCCACCTTCATCCAACATTTCACCGGACCTTCATCCGCCTTCATCCACCTTCATTCAACATTGCACCGGACCTTCATCCGCCATTCAGCCGGACCTTCATCCATCTTCATCCAAACTACTGCGGACATTCAGCTTCCATCTTGGCGAATTTTTGTTGAGCTCACTTTGTGTCACGTTGACTGCACAGAATTACCGATCAGCTTATGGTACTTATGCAGGACGTTTTTTCTCTCTAAATTTTTTTTCTTGGGTAAATTGCGCTTATTTGCCTGTAGTTGATTCGTTAGATAGCTACATTGATATTGTTGATCTTCCTCTTTCATCCTGATGAGGCTAATGCAGACTCTTTGTGTTTATGGAACTGTTGATGGTACAAACGGGGTTTTGGGTACGTGGTACGCCTTGGAGGGTGATGCACCCCAAAATTAACAAAAGGAAAATTGCATTTCGCAATCAATCCTTGTTCATGCATTTTTTTTTTTTAAAAAAAAGGACCCGTTTAGACGGAGAAGGGAAACGGAACAAGAGGTACGAGATACTCACCGTAGAGGGTCAAAGGGGGGGGGGAAGCCACAAGTCAGAATTCAGTATAATTCATCGGCAAATTGGTAATTAGAAAGCAATCTCTGTTTTCATCAAAGGGAAAAAGGAGAGTGTTTTCTTTTTGATACCTATTGTCATTGGTGTCCCTTGAGTAACGTTGCACCATTTCTTTTATCATCTTTGCATTCAATCATCTTGCGTCGTCTAGTGATGATTGCATCAGTTGTCGCTAGCAACTGTAGGTCCGCCCTTCAAATCTTCTATTGTGATGGGCTCTTGTTACGTAAACAAAAGGAGTCAAACCATCATTTATTTCCTGTCATCACATTACTCTCCCTCTCGACGACATGTCTTTCCACTAAAATTATGCCTAAAAGAACAATGATCCAGGCCTTTTGTTCAAAGAACCTGCAAAACTCTCAAGCCAATTCCAAAAGAATGGCGCCATGAAAACGTCTGTCGAACTATACAAGCGGTTGGTGAACCCAAGATTCGTAGTGCAATAAAAAAAAAAGAAACCGCACCAAAAAAAAAAAAAATTTAGGTTCAAACTATCAAGCTACAAAGAGAAAAGTTTGATCTAGTAGTGTGTTATGTTATGCATGCTGATGTTGGACGAACTTTTGATGTTCATCAGCCGTGATATCTCACCACACGTTGACTCATGGCTCTGTCTAACTTTGTCATGAAATCTATAGAGACGCGGCTTAACAGAGAACCCACACAGGAAGTATATGAAAGGCAGTGTAAGCCAGTCGGTGAACCCCAAACGTGTTACTAGACACGACACGGAAATCTCGTCTGTTATTGTTAGGAATCCATTTGGAGTTTAATTCGTTCAACGACCGCTGCTTTTTTGTGATATCTCGTCTTTTTTTTTGTTATATCAAGTTGGTTCATTGCTTCTGTGTCACCTGGACTGTGTCCACCATTTCCAAGGCTAAAACCCCCTAAATTTGTTATACCCGGATCCTCATTTACAAGTTGCAATCGCGAACTGAAAAAGAAAAATAGCCACTTTTGTTTTTTCATAGCTCTGGATAAACGGAAACAAAAAACAAAGCTTCAGATAAAAAATCCACCAGGAATCAAAAAAAAAAAAATCATCTTGTGGCATAAACAAGGTTCAATCCTTCCATTCCGTCAAGTGGTCGCGTACAACAAAGAATGGATTTAGGCTATGGCAAGCGGTCCAAATAAGGTTTGGTGCTTCCAGCATTACAGTGTTGTTTACACTCACATGCATCTCTGTTTACCCTTCTTTTTTTTTTACTCTTTGTGCGATTCCTCTCGCATCGCAATCAATCTCTGCATCTGCAAAGCATCCCCATCATTTTATATCTGCAGCAACCTTACGTTTTTCATCCTCTATTTAAAGTAATTCCTTTCCGCCGATGATTCTCAGCTCTTTTTCTTTTTTGGGGGGCTAATCCAATCACCATGTCGTCTTTCTTATCTTTTTGCATACTTCTAATAAAAAACAACTCACTTGAAATGGATAAATGGTTCAAGATGTCGGTCGAAACATTGACAAACAGCGTTGATGATTAGAAGCTACTTTTTTTTTGAAGCCCAGGTTCAGGAGTGCAGCACCAAACAATCGATGGATCACGACACCCTTTTTCTAAAACAAATAAATTGAATTATACCATGGATGGAAGGGCTGATTTTTTGGGATGTGTGTACCTGTGGTCCAAGGTTTTATTTGGACTAGTGTCTTAAGAGAAAGAGAGGCTCAAGCAATACGATCGAAATGGATAAAAATCGATGAGCATCTGTAATCATTCCGTGCGTGAGCGTCCCTCCAAAATAAAAATAAGGAAGAGCCACAGCCCTTTCATCCAGAATTTTTATCATATGATAGCCTTCCTTTTTAAAGATGTTATTCGATGACCATTTGTACAATGTTTTGTAAACCGATCAAGTCTATCCTTGTTGATCGCTTGGTCGACGAATAAAAACTACTGCCCGTAACTTGTCAAAAAACTTGACTACGTTGACATGCAAAGACTGAACAATGTTCATCCAATCTCCATACGACTTTATTCTTGGATCGTGCGCCAGCATTGTTAAAGCTCTGTGATTTTTTCACGACATCCCAATTTGAAAATCCGCGATTTTGTGGTGTCCTGTTAATGTTGCAAAAAAAAAAAAAAAAAAAAAAAAAAAAAAAAAAATTGAATGACTTTTTTTTTCTTTTCTTTCTATTGCATCCGGGAAACTGCAGCTATACCGAATCCAGTTCAGATCGACTGGGTAAAGTGCATTCAATGAGCATAATGAAGCATTATATATGCATTATGCAGCAGGCTTTTTTTTTTTTTTTGTTCATTGAGGATGGCGGTTCTGAGTTTCTTTTTTTTCGCTTATCGCCTCTAAAGGAAAATGCTTGAAAAAGAAAAAAAAATAAGTCAGTACGGGTTATATTCATAGCATTACTTTTTTTTTTATTTGCGAAACAGCGGGTCAGAGAAAGAAAACAACAAGTTGGTGCCTAGAGGTATATCGAAGAAACAGAAAGAAAGTGGGGTTATGTACAATTTGGTAAACAGTGAGTAGCACAGAGAAAGAGAGAGAGAAAGAGAAAGGGTGAGAGAGAGAGAGAGTGAGTGAGTGAGTGAGAGGGAGGGAGAGGAGAAAAAAAAAGTAGCACGGCCAACTGAGAAAACAAACAGAAAAAAAAAAGAATGGTAATTATAACCAGGGTCTCCAACTTGTTGGCTTTTTATCGAGGTCTTCATCGATTTTTCGTTGTCTTTTTGTTTGCTGTTGCTGCTCTTCATCACAGCATCGAACGTATTCTGCTGCCATGGCCAGGATATCGATGGGGCTCATGGAGGGATAGGAAATCGGGGTCGTGATGACCGACGACGAAGAGGTACTGCTTGCACTGTCGCAGGGTGAAGGTTCATCGGCCGGTGGAGGCGAAGGGGGCGATTGACTGAAATAGCGATGCTTGTCTGTGTCACGCGATGGATACGATGGATAGCACGTAGGCACCCACTGAGGGTAGACAAAGACCGGTTCTCTTCGTCGTTTGGAATGTTTTATCGGCGCTTGCTCTTGAAATGCCCGTTCATGCGATGATACTTCTTGACGTTGATGTGGCTGCACTTGTTGTTGTTGTTGCTGTTGTTGACTGGCTTGTCTTTGTTGTTGCTCTTGAAGACGCAACTTGTTGGCTTTAGCACGACGATTCTGGAACCACACCTAATCATCATTTAAACAATAATATAAATGAGATAAATCAAAAAAAAGCTTCTTTTTTTGGGGACGATCACATGTCCCCCTCTCTCTATCTCTCACTCATTTTTTTTCTCTGTTTACTTTTTTTTTTGTTTTTTTTTTTCTTGGTATTTGTAAATTCATGGATTTCCCAATAATGTTTTTGTCCCCCAAGATGCTTACCTGGACTTCACGATTCGTCATGTCTAATTGCTTGGCGGTGGTTTCTCGTAGTTCATAATTAGGCGTATCAGTTTTCTCAAACAAATCCGACAGCACTCGGAACTGTTCGGGCGTGATCCGTTTTCGCTTAGGCTTCATCACCGGTGTTGACACTTTATACATTTTGGAGAGAAAAAAAATTGATAAAAAAAATAAATGTGAGCAATCAGGTAAAATGATCCCAAAAATTGGTGTCAAAGCAAATAAAAGATGATGACCCAAGACGCCAAATAAGCCAACACACACAAAAAAAATAAAGAGAGTAAGAGAATAAAAGGGAAATCCAATAATAATAATGAAAAAAAAAAGAAGAGTACCCAGAGGAAGAATGTAATAAGCGATAATAATACTAATAATAATAATGAAGCAAAAGGGAGAAGGAGGGATAGGTTGAATGAAATATAAAGGCGATATAAAAGAAACACGTGTTCCTTTTGATTCATTCAAGTCCTTCTTTTTTTTAATTTTTTTTTTTTTTTTTGATGTTTACCTTGATGTGATTTTATTCGAATATTTTGCCGCTTGGCGTCTTCGTCGTTGATATGTAAAGCGACCGTTTCAGAGATAGCAGTAGATCTAGTCATGGTATGAATAGCGGGCGCTCTTCCCTTTTTTTTTAATAAGTAGAAAAAGTAAAGTACAAAAGGAGAAAAAAAGGGGGACTAAAAAGCAGAAGAAGAGAGGAAGAAGAAGGGCTAGTCGGAAATCAGCCGAGCGGCGTTAATAAGTGTGATGCGGTTTGCCTTTTCAGGTAATGACTTGAATAGTACACAGAAAAGCCAAAAAACTCTTTTTCGCAGCGAATGAAATTTCAATGTCGTCAGAATTCTTTTTGATTCAAAAATAAAAAAAGGTCCCTTCCACAACTGAGTCACTAGAATGCGTTGTATAACTCGATCCTATGTAAGCGGTTCGTTTCACTTGCAAGTCAAAAACCTACTTCAATCCTTTCTGCAATGTCCAACGCCCATTTCACTGTTTGTTCACAGTGGGGATTTCTTGGTGGGGCAACTTGGTCATTCCGGAATGAACTGTCGTACTTGTCATGGTTTTTTTTTTAAGGAAAATTCGAGCCATATGTCCGATAATGCAAGAAAAAATGCAAGGTTTTACAACGGGCCACGATGAAAGCCTGTCTTGGGGTCCCTTGGAAACTGGCAGATCGTCAATTATATGTGGCAAAATCCTGACGTGAAAAAAACAAGTGGTAGTTCAGTGGCGGCTCATTGACAACAGGCACTGAAACTGTGAGACATTAAAAAAATGAAAGGTTAATTCAAGTGGCGCTTGCATGGATTGAAAATCTTTCATCAGCGGAAGTGTGAAAATGCGTGGTTATACTACTAATCAAACGAATCTTTTTTTTTTTTTTTAAAGAAGCACTTGGACATCCGCGCTTTCTTGGTGACAGGATTATGAGGGATCGTTAGATTTTATTAGTGTCTGCTACAGGCAGCAGATTTACCCAGTTCAACGGAAGGATATTATGAAGGGGGGTGGGCCTTTTTTTTTTTTTCTGATGACCTCCTTGGAAGTGATAATGCAATCTATTGGCGTTGTTCGAAAAAAAATAATCCTGAATCATGATGATACGCGTGCGTTCACCTGAAATTTTTGCCATATCGCTGATTTCCCATGGTCCATTTTGATTGGATCGGACCATGAACCTTTGTTTCAGTGAGGAGAAAAAAAAGAAAGTAAAGTGCTTCTTCTTCCCATCAATGTGCAACTGAGTCCGGATTCGCGCGTCTCGACATAGATCATTGCAAAAATACAGTAGGCCGGAAGATAGAGGGGTTAGAAGAAAGAAATAGAAGCAAATTTTGATCAGAGAAAAAAAAAAAAAAGAGATTTGGGTAATTATCTAAACAAAGGGGAAAAGGTTTGTTTCATGTTTATTTTGTGCCTTATCAATCGTGAGCAAGTTGTTCACATTTAGCTTCGTCGGATGTCACTGCCCTGCCATTTCTGTTGGCGGTTGGCTATTGCTAAAACATAATGCACCTCTCACGGTGAAATACGCTCATTTCAATACGAATGATTCCTTTGTATGTTTGGACTGGTCAAAGTAGTCAATATAATGATCTGTGCCGCTATAGATGATGCGTCTTTTTCAGAAAGACGATGTTGATCCATGAAGGATGACTATGATTGGTTACCTGAAAATGGATTGTGTGTGTAAAATAAAAAGAACACACCTCATCACCTGAATGGGTCGCCGATTCCCAAAAGGGACTCCGATGACTGGCGAAGGTGACAGGAAGCCCATGGAATCTTTTTATTGGATGCGATTTTTTTTTCAACCTGGCGTCAACAGTCTGCCCTCGAATAATGCACGCTGGCAAAAATCTAAAAAAAAGGGAAAACGGTGTTGATGCTTTCGAATTAATGTTTTTTTATTGCATGATTCTTTTTCATTATGAAACATGCTTGTTCCGGCATCCGGCTTTATCTTTTTCAATTATTATAGCTCTGTGCCCTCTTATCAACATAGCTATTATTCATACAGAAAAGAAGACGACACCAATCGTCCCAGAGAACCACCTCTTCAATGTCAATGTCAGGCCTTCTTATTTTGGGCTTTCCATAAGTTCTAGGAAAGCGAGTTGCCATAATCGTATTGCTTGTGTTGCCAAGCGCAACCAAAGAAGACCGATTGGTCACCGTTCATAATTTTTTTTCCTGGTTTCTTCAAGTGGTGAAAGTGATCAAGTCACGTTCTGTCCCCTCGGGTCCAATCATGCCTATTGGTCGCTCCACCTTATTTTTATCTTTTTTTATTGAAAGAAAGGAAAAAGGAAAAAAATCGTTCCCCGCCCTGTTTTTTATTACGTTTGACTTTCTTTATTCCGATCATCATTACGCTCAATCTTTTACCGGGCAAAAGAGCGATTCGATCTTTCTCTCTTGTTTTTTTTTCGTTTTTCAAGTTTTGGTTGATTCTTCTTCGTCTCGGATACGAATGCAGTAACTTTCGTATGTTTAGTGGTTTTTTTTTTTTTTTTTTTTTTTTGGTGTTGTGATGAGCTTGTTTCTATGGCCGACAAAGAATAACAACTTACAAATTGTGTTATGTAGGGAAGCAACAAAAGAGAAAAATACACATCGTCCATCCTCCGCCCAAAAAGACAAACACACACGGTTGACTTTTTGATCTATTGTCAAACCCTACATTTATTCCAAAGTCTTGGGTGACCAATTAATTACCTTGCTTTTGGCTTTCCCTTTTTTTTTTTTTTTTACTGTTATCCGTGGACCTTTTTTTTTTCTCTCTTTTTTTTGTTCTGGTCCCTGGGATTTTGGCCTTTTTTTTTTTCTCTACTTGTTCATTTTTTGGGTGTTTTTCCTTTTAATTTGATCAGCCGTTTTCTTCGTTTTGTCCTTGTTCATCTCGTTCTTCTCTTGGACATTCGGCTTCTTCTGCATTTTATTTTATTCTCCCCGTCGTGCTCTCTCTTGAGCGGTTATGAAACGTTCTTCCACGGACGATAACGATCAATCTCATTCTTGCAAAAAGTTTTGCCTTGTGTCTTCCAGTACCACGCCATCATCCCCGCCATCGCCACCATTAACTCGACCTGCTAATTATACCATGACGCTTTCTTCACGGACCCTCACCCACTTTCAGGACCTGCTGCAAAACCTCGATAATGACAACATCGACTATTGTCTTGGCAACGCATTACCAAGCGACATGGCCGACGACGAAACCGCTTTAGCCATGGATACCGCACTGAAAAACATTGCTAAACGACAGCTGCAACTTGAAACCGAAAATCTACGTTTAAGAATAGCGATTCAGCAACAGCACCAGCTATTGACCCACGCAGATCATCAGCCCATAGACACCTCGACGGATAATAGTAGTACTATTAGTAGTAGTAATCATCATTACAATAATGAGAAAAATATGGGAACCACCGATAACCGATCCATCCAGTATGGTCATACGCACACCTTATTACCTGTCACACCCGAAGACGACATCGCCACCATCAAAGATTCACCCATGCTTGAAAAAATGCAATCCACCACCACTACCAACACCACAAGACCTATGGCTCTATCAAGTCACTATCTAAGTAAGTTTTCCTTCATCCCTATGTACTGGTTGTGGTTCGACCTTTTTGTCTGTCCGGGATGGTTTCCTTCTATTCCAATCTTTTGCTCTTTTCTTGCCTTTTGATGTTATTCATCTAATGTCAGAGGCAGGCAATCACTTCTTATTCTCTCTCTTTTTCTTCTCGTTTCTTTTATCTGCTTTCATCATTTTTTTCCTTTTTATCGGATGAGGGTTTCTGTGAGCTTGAAAAAGAGAGGATGTGGGATAGGAAAAAACGCCGGGACCGTCAATGCTTATTGAACATGTATGATTGTTTAGCCGATCCTCATCCGATACCGAAAAATTCCACTTCTTCCCCTATCGCCACGCCATCGTTACGTCTTGCCGGTCATCCTGTTTACATCAAAAGTTCCACGTCCAACCCCGATATCTCCGTCTGTCCCGATTGCGTTGTCCAAGCAGTTCACGTCGCTTCTGCTGTTTACGCCGGAGCTCTCGATCAACGCGTCACCTGTAATCATGAAAACTACACCGATTCACCTCTTCCTCCTTCCGCTCCCATCAATACCTTGAAAAATTCCGTCAATGCCATGGCCGATCATTTGCAAAGAGTATACGATGGTGTCAGTTACGTTGCTCATCAGACGGCCGTGGAAGGAAAACTCGGTGTCCAGGTGCCTTGCAAAGACAACATTCGCGGTCGCTGGCAGCAGCTGATTACGGATATCAACCGTATGACTCGTAACCACCAAGAACAAGTACGTGACATTGCCGACGTTTCCACCGCCATTGCTCGAGGCGATCTCAGCAAAGCCATGACCGTCCCTGTCAAGGGCGAAACCTTACTGCTAAAGAATACATTTAATCTGATGGGTAAGTCCGCAAAACTCGCGGAGAAATGTAAATGTCAAAAAAAAAAGCACAAGCTTACAGATCATTTTTTTGTTTGAACTACCCATTGCAGTGAATCAGCTGAACTTGTTTGCATCGGAAGTCACTCGTGTTGCGCACCAAGTGGGAACCGAAGGCAAATTGGATGTTCAAGCCAAGGTCGCTGGGGTCGACGGAATTTGGAAAGAACTCACGGATAATGTCAATACCATGGCCAGCAACTTGACAAGTCAAGTACGCGATATCGCTCAAGTCTCCAAAAGTGTAGCTCGGGGTGATCTGACCAAAAAAGTCACCGTCGAAGTCAAAGGCGAAATGTTGGATCTGAAAAATACAATTAATACCATGGTCGATCAGGTAGGAAAGAAAAAGAGCATCAGCACGGTCTTGCATTTACTTATCATTTTTTTTCTAGCTTTCTATTTTTGCAACCGAAGTGACTCGATTATCTCTGGAAGTGGGAATGGATGGCATTCTTGGTGGTCAAGCCGTGGTCAAGGATGTAGGAGGAACGTGGAAAGATTTGACCGATAATGTGAATATGATGGCCTATAAAATTACGAGCCAAGTTCGTGATATTGCTGTGGTGGCCAAAGCCGTCGCTCAGGGTGATCTCAGTAAAAAAGTAACCGCCAACGCCCAAGGCGAGGTCTTGGAACTCAAAAATACCATGAATAGTATGGTAAGTTTGCATTCGAGACCGCGATTTTCTGATATTCACGAAATCTTTGTTCTTACCGTTTTTATCCTTTTTTTTTTTTGGTCGTCGGTGTTAGGTGGATCAACTGACGTTATTTTCGGCCGAAGTACGACGTGTATCATTGGAAGTCGGTGTGGAGGGCAAATTGGGCGGGCAAGCGGTAGTCAAGGATGTTGGGGGAGCATGGAAGGATCTGACCGATAATGTGAATACAATGGCGGCCAATTTGACGACCCAAGTACGATCCATTGCCGCCGTGACCAAAGCCGTCGCTCAGGGCGATCTGTCCAAGAAAATCGATGTGGTGACTCGGGGTGAAATTTTGGATCTCAAGAATACCGTGAATAACATGGTGGATCAACTTCGTGTGTTTTCCACCGAAGTCACGCGTGTGGCAAAGGAAGTCGGTACGGAGGGCAAACTTGGCGGTCAAGCCGTGGTGCCCAACGTGGACGGCACATGGAAAGATTTAACCGATAATGTGAATACCATGGCCACTAATTTGACCACTCAGGTCCGATCCATTGCCGTGATTACCAAAGCCGTCGCGAATGGTGATTTATCAAAGAAGATCGTCGTCGACGTGAGTGGCGAAATCTCGGATCTCAAGGATACCGTCAACAACATGGTGGATCAGTTACGTGTGTTTGCGTCCGAAGTCACGCGAGTTGCTCGCGAAGTCGGCACCGAAGGAAAGTTGGGTGGTGAAGCGATCGTGCCCAGTGTTAGCGGTACCTGGAAAGATCTCACCGACAATGTGAATACGATGGCCGCGAATTTAACCACCCAGGTGCGTTCCATTGCCGGGGTCACCAAAGCTGTGGCCAAAGGCGACTTGTCGAAAAAGATTGACGTCGAAACCCGAGGCGAGATTTTGGACCTGAAAAATACCGTCAATAACATGGTCGACCAGCTACGAATTTTCGCGGCCGAAGTCACACGTGTGGCCAAAGAAGTCGGCACGGACGGCAAGTTGGGTGGGCAAGCTTTGGTCCCGAATGTCGATGGCACATGGATGGATTTAACCGATAATGTCAATCAAATGGCGGCGAACCTCACGAGCCAAGTCCGGTCCATTGCCGAAGTGACGAAATCTGTGGCCAACGGTGATTTGTCCAAAAAAATTGAAGTGGAAAGTGGTGGTGAAATCTTGGAATTGAAGAATATCGTCAACAACATGGTGGATCAACTGCGTGTGTTTGCTTCCGAAGTGACCCGTGTATCAAAGGAAGTCGGTACCGAAGGCAAATTAGGCGGACAAGCTGTGGTGCGTGGGGTCGCAGGCACATGGCACGAACTCACCGACAATGTCAATATCATGGCCGCCAATCTGACCAACCAAGTCCGATCCATTGCCGAAGTGACCAAAGCCGTGGCCAATGGCGATCTTTCAAAGAAGATCGAGGTCGAAAGTGGCGGAGAAATTCTCGAGTTGAAGAATACCGTCAATAACATGGTCGATCAGTTGCGTATTTTCGCCTCGGAAGTGACGCGTGTGTCCAAGGAAGTCGGTACCGAAGGCAAACTGGGCGGCCAAGCCGTCGTTCAAGGCGTTGCCGGCACGTGGAATGAATTGACCGATAATGTCAACATCATGGCCGCCAATTTGACCACACAGGTGCGTTCCATTGCCGAAGTCACCAAAGCCGTCGCCCACGGTGATTTGTCCAAAAAGATTGATGTAGAAACCAAAGGCGAAATTTTGGAACTGAAAAACATTGTCAATGACATGGTGGATCAGTTGCGTATTTTTGCTTCGGAAGTCATGCGTGTTTCCAAAGAAGTCGGTACCGAGGGTAAATTGGGCGGCCAGGCCGTCGTTCAAGGCGTTGCCGGTACATGGTACGAATTGACGAGTAACGTGAATATCATGGCCGCCAATTTGACCAACCAAGTCCGATCCATTGCCGAAGTCACCAAAGCCGTGGCCAACGGCGACCTTTCCAAGAAGATTGAAGTGGAAAGTGGCGGCGAAATACTCGAACTCAAGAATACGGTGAATTCGATGGTCGACCAACTGCGTGTGTTTGCTTCGGAAGTGACGCGTGTGGCGCGTGAAGTTGGTACCGAAGGCAAACTCGGCGGACAAGCACTCGTGACCGGGGTCGCCGGTACATGGATGGATCTCACCGATAACGTCAATACCATGGCCGCCAACCTCACCACCCAAGTGCGTTCCATTGCCGCAGTTACCAAGGCTGTAGCCAACGGTGATTTATCAAAGAAGATTGATGTGGAAACCCGAGGAGAAATCCTGGATCTAAAAAACACCGTCAATAACATGGTGGATCAGTTGCGTGTGTTTGCGGCCGAAGTCACCCGTGTCGCCAAAGAAGTCGGTACCGAAGGCAAACTCGGCGGTCAAGCCGTCGTTCAAGGCGTCGCTGGCACTTGGGAAAGCTTGACCGATAATGTCAACATCATGGCCGCTAATTTGACCGATCAAGTGCGCTCTATTGCCGAAGTCACCAAAGCTGTGGCTCTGGGTGATCTTTCCAAAAAGATTGAAATGGAAAGCGGCGGTGAAATTTTGGAACTCAAGAACATTGTCAATAACATGGTCGATCAGCTACGAATCTTTGCTTCCGAAGTAACGCGTGTATCCAAAGAAGTAGGCACCGAAGGCAAACTGGGCGGTCAAGCCGTGGTGCAAGGTGTTGCCGGGACGTGGAATGAATTGACCGACAACGTCAACATCATGGCCGCCAATTTGACCACGCAGGTACGATCGATTGCGGAAGTGACCAAGGCGGTGGCTCGCGGCGATTTGTCAAAGAAGATCGAGGTGGAAACCAAGGGAGAAATCCTGGATCTGAAAAATATTGTGAATGAAATGGTCGACCAGCTGCGTGTGTTTGCTTCGGAAGTGACGCGTGTGGCGCGTGAAGTGGGTACTGAAGGCAAACTTGGTGGTCAAGCGGTGGTGCACGGCGTGGCCGGCACCTGGATGGATTTGACCGACAATGTCAACACGATGGCGGCCAATCTCACCACGCAAGTACGCTCCATTGCTCAAGTGACCAAAGCCGTCGCTCTGGGTGACTTGTCCAAGAAGATTGAAGTGGAAACTCGCGGCGAAATTTTGGATCTCAAGGATACGGTGAACAACATGGTTGATCAGTTGCGTGTGTTTGCCGCCGAAGTGACACGTGTGTCCAAGGAGGTCGGTACCGAAGGCAAACTGGGCGGCCAGGCCATGGTCGAAGGTGTGGCCGGTACTTGGCTGGATTTGACCGATAACGTCAACACGATGGCCGCCAATCTAACCACCCAGGTGCGATCGATTGCCCTTGTCACCAAAGCCGTGGCCCTCGGTGACTTGTCCAAAAAAATCGATGTGGAAACGCGGGGTGAAATTCTGGACCTGAAGGATACCGTAAACAACATGGTGGACCAACTGCGTATCTTTGCGTCGGAAGTAACCCGTGTATCAAAGGAAGTCGGTATTGAAGGCAAACTGGGTGGTCAAGCCGTCGTTCAGGGCGTGGCGGGCACATGGGAAAGTTTGACGGACAACGTCAACATCATGGCTGCCAACCTAACCAACCAGGTGCGATCCATTGCCGAAGTCACCAAAGCCGTAGCGCTCGGTGACTTGTCCAAGAAGATTGAAGTGGAAAGTGGCGGGGAAATCCTGGAACTGAAGAATATCGTGAACAACATGGTAGATCAACTGCGTGTGTTTGCTTCCGAAGTGACCCGTGTATCCAAAGAGGTTGGCACCGAAGGCAAACTGGGCGGCCAAGCGGTTGTTCAAGGCGTCGCCGGCACATGGAATGAATTGACCGACAATGTCAACATCATGGCCGCCAATTTGACCACGCAGGTGCGATCGATTGCCGAAGTGACCAAAGCCGTGGCCAATGGCGATCTGTCGAAAAAGATTCACGTGGAAACGCGAGGTGAAATTCTGGATCTCAAAATCACGGTCAACAGCATGGTGGATCAGCTGCGCGTATTTGCTTCCGAGGTGACACGTGTGGCGCGTGAAGTAGGTACCGAAGGCAAATTGGGAGGCCAAGCCGTGGTGCAAGGTGTTGCCGGCACCTGGAAGGATTTGACGGATAACGTCAACATGATGGCCGGTAATTTAACCACACAAGTACGTTCCATTGCCACCGTCACCATGGCCGTCGCTCATGGCGATCTGTCACGCAAAATCATCGTAGAAGCTCAAGGCGAAATCCTCCAGCTCAAGTAAGTATAATCTCTCTCTCTCTTTTGTCTTGCCTAACAATAATTCAAAAAATCACATGATTTACCGTTTTTTTTTTTTTTTTTTTTTTTGTTTCCAGGGAAACCGTGAATTCAATGGTGGATCAGTTGCGTGTATTTGCGGCCGAAGTGACGCGAGTGGCTCGGGAAGTCGGTACGGAAGGCATGCTGGGCGGTCAAGCGACGATTGTCGGTGTGGACGGGACATGGAAAGACCTGACGGATAATGTGAATCTGATGGCGAGCAATTTGACGGATCAACTGCGTGCCATTGCTGCGGTGTGCAAGGCGGTAGCTCAGGGTGATTTATCAAAGACCATTGAAGTCGAAGTTCACGGTGAAATCGCCGAATTGAAGAATACCATCAATACCATGGTGGAACAACTCAGTTCGTTTGCTTCCGAAGTGACACGAGTGGCAAGGGAAGTCGGTACCGAAGGCAAACTCGGCGTGCAAGCTCAGGTCATGGATGTGGAAGGCGTGTGGCGAGAAATCACCAGCAACGTGAATACCATGGCATCCAATCTGACCACGCAGGTGCGTGCGTTTGCTCAGATTTCGGCCGCGGCGACGGAGAATGACTTTTCTCGACTCATTACCGTGGAGGCCTCGGGCGAAATGGATTCTCTAAAGACCAAGATCAATCAGATGGTGAGCTCGCTGCGAGGTGCGATTCAAAAGAACCGACAAGCGCGTGAAGCGGCAGAACTAGCTAATCGATCCAAGAGTGAATTCCTCGCCAATATGAGTCACGAAATCCGTACCCCCATGAATGGCATCATTGGCATGACTTCATTGACGTTGGAAACCGAACTGACCCGTCAACAACGTGAAAACCTCATGATCGTTTCCAGTTTGGCCAACAGTTTACTGGCCATCATTGATGACATTCTCGACATTTCCAAGATTGAAGCTGGAAGAATGACCATTGAATCCATTCCATTTTCGCTTCGTTCCGCCATCTTTTCCGTGCTGAAAACACTGGCTGTCAAGGCGAACCAGAAGAAGCTCGATTTGATCTACGATGTGGATGTCAATATGCCGGATCATTTGATTGGCGATCCTTTGCGTCTTCGTCAAGTGGTCACTAACCTAATCGGCAACGCGGTCAAGTTTACCACGCAAGGTGAAGTGGTGCTTCGAACCCAGCTCGTGCAAACCCAAGGCGACGGAGTCATTGTTCAGCTGTGTGTGAGCGACACCGGTATCGGCATTCAGGAAGACAAGCGAAGTTTGATCTTTGATACCTTTTGCCAGGCGGACGGCAGCACCACGTAAGACTTTTTTTTTTACTATTATTTGTCTTTAGGATTTAAGCAATAGGTTTTACTTACGGCATGTTTGGGGTCTTTTTTTTTATCAGTCGCGAATACGGTGGTACAGGTCTGGGATTATCGATCAGCAAACATCTGGTGCAATTGATGGGAGGTGATCTTTGGGTCGAGTCTATTTATGGTCGCGGATCCGAATTCTATTTTACGGTTAGCCTGCGCCAATTCAAGATGGAGAAACCGCAAGTGCTGGAGATCATGAACCGATTCCGCGGTCATCATGTTCTTTTCCTGGACAGCACCAATGATGCGACGGGTATCCTGGACAAACTGCGTGAATTAGGTTTATCACCTGTGCGTGTGACAAGTGCTATGGAAGCCACGGAACTACCGGATACCGCGTTCAAGAAGAATGCCCCCATCTTTGATACGGTGATCGTGGACAAGATCTCGCATGCGGAGAAGATCCGTGAAGCGGTGCATCTACGCTACACGCCCATTGTCTTGATCGCGCCAGAACGACACCACTTGAATATGAAACTTTGCATTGATTTGGGCATTACAGGCTACATCAACTCTCCCGTGAATCTCGTCGATCTCGCTCACACTTTGCTGCCAGCGCTTGAAAGCCATGCGGCTCTGCCCAGCGACGCTACGAAATCGGCACCGTTGGAGATCTTGCTTGCCGAAGACAATATCGTGAATCAAAAACTGGCGTTACGTATCCTTCAAAAGTTCGGCCATCATGTGCAGATTGTCAGCAACGGCAAGCTGGCCGTGGAGGCGTTTGAAGCACGAACCTTTGATCTTATTCTCATGGATGTACAGATGCCGGTTATGGGCGGATTTGAAGCTACGCAACGCATTCGAGCCATTGAAAAAGCGGCGGGCAATGGATCAAGAATTCCTATCATTGCTCTCACGGCTCACGCCATGATTGGTGATCGTGAAAAATGCTTGGAAGCCGGCATGGTATGTAAAAAGGAACCCGATTTGTTTCGCTGCTTTTGTCTTGCTCACACCTTTTTTTTTTCATTATTTGGTTCAGGACGAATATGTCACCAAACCACTGCGATTCCCCGACCTCATATCCGCCATCAAGAAATTCGCCCCTCAATCCGCAAGGTTAATGGCGGCCAATCGGCCTTTGAGTTCAAGCTAAAGTTTTACGCGCTTAGGGCGAAAAAATTCATGATAATTTTTTAGCAATGCCATACCCGACCTCCATCTGTGTCATTTTTTTTTTGTTCATGTCATAATTCTTCTCTTATTTTTTATTTTTACCATATTATCCCATTTGCATATCAATTCTATCATTTGTATTTGTGTATAGAAGAAAAAAAAACATAATTCAGCACGCCAAGTAAAACGAAAACCATTCTCTGCTGTGTTTGTATATTCTATAAGTATCAGTGTGTTCCTTTATTGAGAATTTTTTTTCTTCTTTAGGAAGGAGGATTAGAGGGATCAATGCGCACTGGTTGATTTCTTTCATAAATCATGGATGAAAAAAAAAATTAAGAAGAATGTTTAGGCGAACTTGACGTCAATGTTAGCCTCTCTAGCCAAAGAAACGATGTTGGAGAACTTGACGACCTTCTGGGCAGCCAAGTCAAGATCATCCAAAGCAAAGATACGCATGCCAGAGTCGGCGATCAACTTCTTGGCCTCGTTGACCTTGGTACCTTGAAGTCGGACGACCAAAGGAATGTTGAGGTCCAAATCCTTGGCAGCAGCAATGATACCTTCGGCAATGACATCGCAACGCATGATACCACCGAAAATGTTGACAAAGGCCGAGGTGACGTGAGGATCCGAAGTGATGATTTCGAAAGCAGCCTTGACAGCTTCGGGAGTGGCACCACCACCGACATCCAAGAAGTTGGCAGGCTTACCACCGTGAAGCTGAATAATATCCATGGTAGCCATGGCAAGACCAGCACCGTTGACTATAAAAACAGTACAAAAAAAAATGGTTCATTTAATCATTCGTATTTTCTCGTCCCCTCTTTCTGACTCTCTCTCTCTCTCTCTGTTTTCCCACGCTCGAATGGCATCTTTCTAACCCTTTTTTTTATCCTCTTCCACGAATCAAAGGAATGATACGTACCCAAGCAACCAATGCTGCCATCCAAACCAATGTAGTTCAAGTTGTACTTGGCGGCGGCAATTTCACGGGAATCTTCCTGGGAGGGATCGCGGAGGTCAAAGACTTCCTTCTGTCTGAATTCGGCGTTGTCATCAAAGTTCAACTAGTCAATGCAGAGAAGAAGAAAAAAATCATTCATCAGCATCTACTATGCGCGGCATCCAGGATAAAACTATTGTCATTGACATTCAAACGATGATGTTACCTTGGCATCCATGCAGAGAACTATGGAGAACACAGGGGGCGACAAAATGAGTGATCTGAATAATCTAGTGAATTGACTTTCAAACTTACCTTCGTGATCGTTGGATTCGGAGAGAGGGTTGATTTCAACCTGAGTAGCATCCTTTTCGATGAAGAGCTTGTACAAGTTGACAAAGGTGTCGGCGGCAGCGTCCTGACCAGCGGTGCTGAAACCGACCTTCTTGGCAAGTTCCAAAGCCTGTTCCTTGCCGAGACCGGTCTTGATATCGACGGGCATGGTGACAATAGCATCGGGGTTCTGAGCAGCCACGGTTTCGATATCGACACCACCTTCGGAAGAGCAGACAACGACGGGACCGGCCGACTTGCGATCCATCAAGATAGCAAAGTAGTATTCACGTCGAGCATACTTGCGTTCACAGATGTACACGGCGTTACAGGGCTTGCCCTCAGCACCAGTCTGCTTGGTCACGAGATTTTGACCGAGCATCTTTTCAGCAAGAGCCTGACCTTCTTCGGGACTAGAAGTAAAAAAAAAAAAAATTGGGGAGGTCGGCGTAAGAAAAATAATAGCAAAAAATGACGGAAAAGGAACAATAAGCGAGAAAAGGAAGGATAGCAATAGAGAATAACAGAAATAACGAGGTAATAAAAGAAAGGGATATAGATCAGGTTCCTCCAAGAGGAGGCCTCCAAAAAATAAAAAAGAGAGAGAACACTTACGTAGAGAAGGTCTTGACACCACCCTTGAAACCGTTCTGGAAAGTACCTTTACCACGACCACCAGCCAAAACCTGGGCCTTGATCACAAGGTCATCAGAACCTAAGGTGAAGAAGTGGTGAGTTAGTTTCTATTGAAGACACACAAAAACAACGCTTCTTTCTATTGTTGGGATGACAACAGCAATAAAAGATGCTTACCAAGTCTCTTTGCGATTTCAAAAGCTTCCTGGGGAGTCTTGGCAACCTGACCCTTGGGAGCATTGATGCCATATTCTCTCAAGAGGTTGACAGAGAGATATTCGTGAATGTTGAGGAAACGCTTCTGCTGCTGTTGAACGGCCGATTGGCGAGTAACCTGTCATTTTGGGGTCCGAGAGTAAGTCCATTGAACCGAGTGGGGTAATAAGATGATCTCGGGTGTGGAGTCACAAAAAACAAGAAAAAAAACTTACAGTTGAAGCACGTGCGGCGAGGGCAGAGACGGATTTCAAGGATCTGAACATGGCTAATGTACAAAGAGGAAAAGAAGAAGGGGATATAAGTTTACAAATAAAAAGAAAGAAGGACTTTCGGTCCGGCTTGGTCGCGTTTAGCTTACCTTTTAAGTATTGAAAATGGAAACGTAACTATTTTTTCTCGCTTTTTTCAATGAAAACACGGGTAAGTACGGGACATGATTTCACAGTCCGACTAAAATGGTCACGGCGCCACTGATGCAAAACCAATGTGAAAACACAAGAGTGAGCGGTCAAAGAAAAAAAGTAAGCTATGAGCATTTTTCGGAATTTTTTATTCATAATTTCATATGGGAAGCGAATGATGACAGACATAGACACTATAAATACCTAAAAGTGTTATAATAAAGAAGCGTGGCCTTTTTTTTGGGTGCAGATATAAAATTACATAGGAAGACAATCTCTTAAATGTGCCTTTTGGCGCAAGTGTCACAGACTCAAACCCTCTTTTCTAGTCAAGTCACACCCTTTTTTCATATTGAGAGACCGGTCAGCCAATCAGATTGTCCGCGCGTAAGAACAGAAATTACTCTCTTCTCACCCTCTGCCACCCCCCCCCCACCCCTCTCAAATTTTTTCTGTTCCATTATTTCGGGCCCTTGCTGAGCTGAAACTCAATTCTGCTGCATATCACCCGTTTCGAAAAAAGGGAATAACCCAATTTAATACAAACCTCTTAGCAAATAGGCCCACACCCAACCATGAGTTCCGCTTTTTACTCTTTTCTAAGTTCCATCACCAACCCCATCACCTCTCGATACGATATCAAGTCACAGATCGCGACAGCAGGTCCTTGGAAAATATTTCTCGGCATACGCAAAACCACAGGCACACAAGTCGCCGTATTTGTATCCTTTTACATATATATATTGTTTTAACTATGCAATGGCCACCCATCGCTTCAACCATTCTATCCTTGACCTTTTTTCTTCATCGATGTCATATATAGATCTTTGAAAAGAAATCGCTCGATACTATATTCAAACGAGAACGCGGGGCATCAAAGAACGACACGGAAGCAGTCTATGAATTACTAAAGAAAGAGGCAAGAAAACCTAATGACAGTAGAATTACACCAAGAACGCCATCAACTTATCTATTTTTTTTTAAAAAAAAAAAAAAGGCAAGCAATTTGGCCCGTTTACGCCATCCGTCGGTCCTGCAAGTGGTGGAACCTGTCACGGAGACACGATCATCGATCGCGTTTGCCACTGAACCCCTGATGGGTCCATTGCCGCACTTGATTCGCAACAGCAATAGCTATGGTAGCGATACCACCCCAACGTTTGAACTAGATGAACTAGAGGTATATTTTTACAAACACCATTGTTCAATGCCACGTCTATTAAGACCATCACTGCAGATTCAAAAAGGATTACTGCAAATCGGAAAAGGTTTGCAGTTTTTCAACGATGCACGAGTGGTTCATCATAACTTGACTCCAGACGCCGTGTTTGTCAATGCCAAGGTAACGTCAGATTGCCAAGGTGTTTGTGCAACAATAATTGACTTTTTGAAAATGCATTTTTGTAGGGTGATTGGAAAATTGGAGGGTAGAGTATAAACGACGATTTGTTCGATGCTTTTGGTCAATGGGTGCTTATTCCGCTCCTTTTGGTAGACTAGGGTTCAGTATCTTTCTCAATAATACCAATGAGACGCCCAATGATTCTTATTTTGAAGTCAATGACTATTTGCCAGAGCCATGTCAGATCAACTTGGATTATACAGGTAAGTGATTGCGTTGGTAACAATTGAAACATGGGGCAATCCAGAAAATCTGAACGCGACGATGATGTACAGCACCTGAATTCGTCATGGACAATGAAATAACGCAAGCCAATGACATGTTTGCACTCGGCTGCCTGGCTTATGCCGTCCATAACCAGGGCCAATCTCTGCTGCAAACATTCAATAATCGACGGACATATGAGCGCAAGATCCAAGCGTTATCAACCATGGAATTCGGAAAAATGCCATATCACTTGCAAGGTAAATAAAGTCATCTGAGCGAAGGGGAGATCGGGGAGGGGTTATCTTTCCTTGATGGATTTTAATGGAAACATGACCGTAGATGTCCTTCGCCGGTTACTGACGCGGTACCCTTCTCAACGTATTACGGCGGCTGAATTTCAGAACTCGAAATATTTTGACAATATCCTGGTTTCCACCATGCGATTTCTGGAATCATTTGCGGAAAAAACTCGTGAGGAAAAGGCGCAATTCATGAAAGGGTTATCGCGCGTCTTGGGTCAATTCCCTGAACGTGTACTAAAACGCAAAGTAAGTACCGCTAATGCTTGGTCAATGGATGATGGGGTAAAAAGGATCTTGTTATTGATCAACATTCATGTGGCACAGATCTTACCTTCCCTCTTGGAAGAATTGAAGAACCACCAATTGCTCCCTTACACCATCCCCAACATCTTTATTATCATTCAACAACTGACGCCCCAAGAATTTTGTGATCTTGTACTGCCATCTTTGAAACCGGTTTTCCTTGTTCGCGATCCTCCACAAAACATGATCGTGCTGCTGGAAAAATTAGACGTGCTTCAGCAGAAAACTCCACGCGAAGTCTTTCGTGATGGTAAGGCATTGGGCTAAATTACACTGATGTGTCCTCTGAAAAAAGGAAACTGTTAGATGTGATGCCGTTGGTCTATGCTGCTCTTGAGACTCCGACGGCTATGGTTCAAGAAAAAGCATTACGTATTGTACCCTTACTAGCTGAATCACTCGATTATACCACTGTCAAAAATTCTTTATTCCCCCGAGTCCAGGTAACTACAAAGAAATGGCCAATCAGTGCAAACGCCTTGTTGATGATAAAGTGCATCCCTGCCTAGACTTTGTTCGTACAAACCACCGTCCTGTCAGTAAAAGTCAGCACATTGATCTGTTTTCATTCCATGATTAAAGTAGTGGACAAGGTAACGTGTTACTTTTTTTTTATGATGCTGTTCATTTTTTGACTTGCTGATCCGTCCCTTTTTCAGTTTACTATGCAAGAAAAATTGGTCCCGCTTCTCAAAAATATCAAGACAAAGGAGCCGGCGGTCATGGTAAAAAAGACTCACCAGATCCACAAGGGAGGAGACAAAATGGTAATAAAACAATCTTTGTCTCAATATAGTTAGCTACCTTGGCTGTTTACGATGAAATGGGAAAACATCTCGACAAGGAAATCGTAGCTACTGAAATTTTACCGCAACTGTGGAGAATGAGCTTTGGCCCCTTGCTCAATCTTGATCAGGTAAAGAAGAAGAAGAAAAAAAAAGAGTTCATCAAGGCCTTTATTTATCCCTAATCGCTTGTGGGATGTCTAGTTCCGGAAATTCATGCGAACCATTCGAGAATTGACGAATCGGGTTGAAGAAGCGCATACCCGTCATTTGCAGGAAGTAAAGTCGCTTGAAGATCAGACACGCAGTGTGAGCGCCACTCCCGATTCTGTCAAAGGAGCGGCTGATATTATTGTGGGAGACGAAAATACATCGTTTGAAGCGCTTGTTCAAGGCAAACCAGCAACGCCTCAGGTGGGTCACCTTCCTTCTGTGATGGATGCCATGAATGGTCCATCCCAGTTGACCTCTGGCAGCGGATGGTCGACGGCCAGCAGCAGTCCTGCCATGCGTCCTTTGCAACCCAGTTCAGGCACCACTCAGTTGCGACCTTCGTCGCCGGCTGTGCTTCAGCAGCCATCATCACCTGGATGGACAAACACGATGTTGCCTACACCGACCCAAGCCCCCAAATCGTCCAACACATGGTCCGCAGCCAACACCTTTTCAGACTGGACCACGCCATCCTCCAGTCCATTCATGAACCAACCTGCATTGTCGACTCCAAGCTTACCTCCTCCTCCTTCGTCCTCCTTTGCCAATTTAACCATTCAGTCGAAACCATCTCCCAACTATTCCGCTTTGCATACATTGACAAGCCATCATCCATCGACGCCCAGTACTGGTATGGCATTGCTGCAGCCTACTACCAGATCAACCGCCACGTCCACCTCCAGCGCATCTCAACCTGTAGGCCATAAACTCAACAACTTGAATGCGTTTGATCCCCTCGGATAAAACCGCATAATTTTTTGGTCATCTTTTCATCGACTTAAATCTTTCTCATCATTGTCATCACAGTCCTTTGTACTTATAAATCATTGCAGACAGAAAAAAGAACACATACCTAGATAACTATCTGCCTTGTATAACAGATCCCATGTGTACCGCCTGTTGTGCATATCTTTGAACGAACCTGCTTGGGCAGAAAAACTAGTGTACGTATGTAGTACAGGGTGGTAAGAGACTGTCCTTATCTTTTTTGATTTAAAGATTGATTACTGCAAACAACAAGGCTTCGTTCCATGGCATCCGTCGTTCTCGTCAAGGGATCATCCATGTTTCTGATTCGACACACTTTTCATCGCCAAAGCAACAAAGAATATGCAGTCATGTTTCGGATCAAAGTTGGAGTATCATAGACTTTTCAGTCCGCATTTGCGAGAATCGTAAAGCAGCGTTGATTTTCATGCGAAACGCCCTTGAAAGCTGTTTGTGTCAACTGCAGGATGAACGAGAAAGAATACGCTTTTTGTTGCTGGGGTGACAAAAGGTGCGCCAAGAAAAAGAGTTGCGCTTCTTCTGTGAAAAAAAGGGATAACTAGAATCTTACCGTGACATTGTTTTCCTAGCAAGATCATCTCTCAATATTTTACGGTCAAGTTTATTTATGACAAAGCGTTGAATCTTTGATTAAGGAACCTAGGGAGTACAAGTTCGAGCTGCGGTACCAGTTTTAGCTAAAATGAGGAATACGAAGCTCATATAGAAATTTATCATTGTCCTTCACGTATCTGTCGATAGGTGGCGCATGACAATAAGATTCTGAGCTGTAGCATTACCTTTTCCGTCTCTTGGGGCGTTTTGCAAACATATCTGTCTCAGGGAACTCTTCAGAAAACGGCTAGCCATCATCTTACCTTTTTTTCATTATACATATTTGTAGCGGCGCTACACATGGCTTCAGTAATACGTTTCCTGCAATACATAGATGTACCACCCTTCTGAGGGAATCAACCGAGAATACGATCCACTTTGGCATAATGAGAAAGACCCATCGGCATGATTTCCCTCTTCACGGAATAGCAGAGGGTCGATCCTATTCGATGGCAAAGTCACTCCCTTTCCTTTAGGGCAGGGATACAGAAAAAAAAGTTGATTGGGAATCCGGAAACGGACCGGTTTGCTCCTGGAAACGTGTCTGCCTGAAACCGCAATCCACAGAGGATTGAAATTGATTTTCAATTTATGAATAATATCCGAGATATGAAGAGGCCTGTCGCGCATCCCTTGATTGAGAAGACCGAATGTTTTCTGGATTGAATGTTCTTAAATAACGAAAATTAATCATACTTGGATGTTGTCAGGTGTTTTTCTTACTTTACAGAACTTTGGGAAGAGAGGATCACCAAAAGACTGCAAACGAATAAGCAAGATACTACGTCTTTTTCTACATTTTTGAGTTGGATTTTGGATCTGGTTTCTATACGCATACTTACACTTTTTTCTCTCTGAGTAGACTATGTGAACTGCGGTACGCGAGCGCTATAATAAACCATGCAGCAGAATAAGGTTGCTTGACATTTCAGTAACCAAAAGTAATATATTAAGTTATATCACAAGAAAAGAATACAGTTGGACGCAATGCTGCAGACTATGCAAATTGGTGCAGTTGATACGCAGCGCAAACTAACCGCTTCATGGATGATTCAGGCTTGGCTATCATTCTTTGCTCGCTCGGATGGACAAGGCAGAGGGGGATGACGGACCAATGCAAATCAGGTTGTTCTTATTATCATCTGCTAGTTCGCTTGTTGTCGTGACTTTTTAACCGACAAAGAGAACATTGAAAATTGGTACTCCTAAATGCAGTGTCATCGTTTCCTTTGATACTCACGATAGTATCAACGCTTGCCGAGCTTCTCGGATAATTTTCCGTTGGCTCGCCTGGTTAAGAACGGGCAAGTTATCATCATTATCCTCTCGTCACTTATCAGACAGCATCTTACAAATGTTCCCTACAATACTTGACTCCTACAGTACATCCTCTGATAGACACATCTTACATATCAAAGATGATTTGTGCACAGGCTATGCAACGTTCTGGGGGTCATGCTCCATTCAACGGCTGTCAGCTTTAAAAAGTTACAGCTTTCAGGATTAGCTAGGCGACAAGTCAAACCTCCATGCTATGCTCATTCATATCATCAATCATTTACAAGCTATTAATGAGGTGACAAAGAAAATGGCTGCGTATACGCTAGACTTTTGAGAGCCTACCCCTTGGTGAAATGAAAAAAAAAAAAATGCAATGCCGATCTGTGTAACCTATTCGTGAAGACTTCCTCAATTTGATTTCTATGAACACTGCAGTGAAAATCATTATATCTACCGTGCAGGGGAAATGAGGAGTGTCGTTTCTTTTCTTATCTTTAGTTTTTTTTTTCCCTTGGAGAAAGAAGCATGAGTGGATATATATATAAAGTTTAGATTTCTTTTTCCTCTAAATTCATTTGAGACAAATTCATCACGCTGGTCGTCATGCAACGTATTCTTGCTTTATTTTTCATTGCGTTATTTGCTACTTTTTCAGCATCCACAGCTTTACCACTGTCCCGATTAACTCGCAAGGGAGAGGCGACATTTTATACCACGGGGCTAGGTTCATGCGGAAAAACAAGCCGGAATAACGAAATGGTGGCTGCACTCAGTGGTTTGCTCATGCTCTCTGGGAATTACTGTGGTCGCAAAATACGAGCTTCCAGTCAACATGGATCTGTAATGCTTAAAGTCGTCGACACATGTCCTGCATGTGCTCCGGGCGATATCGATATGAGTCCCGCCGCTTTCAGAAAATTGGCCAAACTGGATGAAGGACGGATCCCCATTTCCTGGCAATTTGTCTAGTCCCTTTTGTTTTGTGTTATGATAACTTGTCAATTGTGTTTTTGTGTGTATTGTGTCTGTGTGTGTATCATGATTCTTGATCGTTCGTGTTTTCAGTTTATTATATTAACAGTGCGTGTATTCAATGATAGGACCCCCGATTTCTGTGATCTCTGGAATAGTACATTCTATGTCGAACACTTTGGCTAGAACGAGCTTGTAAATTTTCTGAACATTGATGGATTCTGCCGTGGAGCAGAAAATTAAAGGTGCTTTCATCGCCCGAGAATATTTCCGTGCCTATGCAAACAAAAAGGATGGATACGTTCGCCCTCGATCAGTTTTGATTTCCCAATTTCATCCTCCTGTCTGCTGTGGAGCGTTTCACAACTTCTGTTCCATCACGTAAAGATACCCGACAACCAGAAACCACCAGTCCCAAATAAACGAAAATCCGAGACAAAAGTGGTGAAACCCATTGCGTACCTGTCGTGTGATTTCTTCATGATCTTCTGGCGACGAGTGTATGAATTCGTCGTACTTTGTTCCGACCAACAGGGGCACGGCACTCTGTCATCCAAGAAAAAAAAATTACGATAAGCGATCATGTCATTGCCAGCCAGGTTTTTCAACTGGTTGCTTGCCTGATTTAGACCCCGTGCTTGACGGTACCACTCTTTGATATTGTTAAGCGTCGAGCGTCGTGTAAGGTCGAATGTGAATAAAATGGCCACGGCATCGTTGCATACCAAAGGCAACATGCTAACAAATTCCCTTTGACCTATTTCCATGATAAACACGTTGTTAGCTGTGGCGTGGTTTTTCACTCTTTTTTTTCTCATGATGCAAACCTCCTAGATCCCAAATACTAAAAGTAATCTCCGTCTGACGAATCATGATGGACTTTTCCATGAAATTAACACCTAAGCATAGATCGACGGAGTTTTAAATTTCAAGCGTGATGTTTGTGTTGTTTTTGGCAAGCTGTATTCATTTTTTTTTGGCTGACCATAAAGAAGAGCAGGGCAGGAATAAAAACAACGTACCCAGTGTCTGAATGTAATCTGTATCGAAAGCGCCTTCAGCATATTTCACCATCAAGCTTGTTTTGCCAATCTGAGCATCACCTACAATGCCTGTTTTCAAGATGATGCTGATATTTCTTGTGGTTAGAACTGACCCAAAAACTCCGGTCTCTCGCTATCTATTTTTTTTTTTGTTCTTCAAAATATCACAAGTTTAAAAAAGAGGGGTTTACCTGTTCTTCGGTGTTTCGTGAATTGAAGTGGCTGTACTGCTGGTATTGGAGACGGTGGATGGTAAAGACGAAGCCGATAGTGTGGAAGAAGACTCATGCGAAGAGGTCATAATGGAAAGAAATAGAAAGATAAATAAAGAATCGACAAAATGGATTCAAACAAAACACCCATCCATAATGAATGTATAAGAAAATAAACGTCACCATCTCAAGGACAATGAATACACACATACACATACACATACACAACCCACCCCGCACAAAAAGCTTTCAAGGGAGAGATCTGCCACACCCGTCTATTTTTGAGTACCTTCAAAGTGCTGCATCTTTCTCCGATTGGTTGGTTTTTCATGGGTTCATCACTGCTGTTTGGCTCAACCCCGAAAAAGTATTTTTTTTTTTTTGGTACGCTTGCTTTTCTTTTCTTTTTTTTTTTTTTTTTCTTGTTCTTGGAAAGAAAACCGATTAGCTTTTCTTGTGCGTCTTGTTCTTTTTGGTTTCCTTTACTCTTTTTTTTTGTGCTTCGTTTTGTTTGCTATTTGCCAGCCGACATGGACAGGGCTAACGCTATGTCTTCGTTTCAAGAGAGCGAGTTTGAAGGATCGCCTCAACGTCGCCACTCGGTTACCACGACGGCTATTGATGTTTCATTCACCATTCCTTACCATCGGACTCGGTCATCATCCATGTCGGCCGCTTCGTCATGCGCTCCGTCTCTAGCAATGGATATTCTGGCGTCGGTCAATAGCAAATTTAAAGAGATAGAAGACGCTGATTCCACTGGAATAATTCGCTACGTGGATGACTCGATGCATGAAACCTGGGATACGGCCAAGGCTGCCATGGTAGGCGCTCAGCGTTTATTGCGATTTCATGAATTACCCCGGGAACGACAAGAAAACAAGTATATTTTATCAGGGTAAGTGGTTCTTTTTTTTTTAAAAAAAAAAAAAATGAGCCTGATGATAAATTAGTTGGAGTCTTACACCAAATTTTTCTCTATTCAGCTATCGTTTTTATCAGTCTCACCGGGATTGTCTTCGATCCATCTTCATGCTGCACAATGAAACGATGAATATCTGGAGTCATTTGATAGGCTTCATCTTCTTTTCGTTCCTCAGCATTTATACCTTCAATGTAAGTTTTGTTTTTCATCCCGTTCCGCCCCAAAATTTTCGGCTTTCAATGCTGGGTTTGGCAATACTCGTGCTGACAATCTCGTTTTTCTCCACCTTCCTTTTTCGTATATTTTTTTATTTTCTGTCTCAGAGCAAATTTCCTGAAGCCACTCCGAGCGATCGTGTTGTTTTCACCACTTTTTGTTTGGCAGCTCTCAAGTGCTTGTTTTGTTCTTCTATTTATCATACCTTCATCTGTCATTCTCATCACCATGTGAAAAATTTCACCGCCACTTTGGATTACATCGGTATCGCGTTCTTGATTACCGCTTCGATTCTCATCACCGAATACTACGGCTTTTACTGCAATCCTATCGCTCGATGGCGCTACATGGTGTTTAGTGGTTTCTTGGGCACGGTGGGGACCATTACACCCTTTTTCAAATTTTGGGATACACCCAGATACAGACCTCTTCGTATTGGTGTGTTCCTTGCCATGGGATTCTCGAGCCTGGTCCCTGTACTTCATCTCGTCTCCTCCAAGGGATTCATGCCCACCGTCCTTTTCTTGAAACCGGCATTGGTCAGCTGTGCCATGTACATACTCGGTGTCATTTTTTGTGAGTGTTAAACGAACAACGTGTGACTGGTTTGATTTCTATTTTTTCTAACCGCCCACGGCTTCTTTAGACGCCAATCGGTTCCCTGAGCGCGCGTTCCCTGGTCGTTTTGATTTTGCTGGCATGACCAGTCATGCCATTTGGCATGTGTTTGTGTGCTTTGGTATCTTTGTAAGTGGCTTAATGCATGTGGACTTGAGATAATCAGTAGACTAAACCTCTTTTTTATGTAGTTCCATTATATGGCGTCGCTCCAATTCTACGCCCAACGATATTCCTACGGTTGCATGGCAACTCGCTAATCCCCCCGGCAACCGCCCTTTTTTTCTTCGTTATTTAACATCGCTGTGAGCAGGCTCATCGGTGTGCTCTGTGATTCTATTGTTGTGCGTTGTTTTTTTTTTTGATCTATTTATTTCACTACCGTTTTTAGAAACGGTTCATTTTGAATTCTGCATAAGACGACATCCATTTCCTTGACGGAAACCTTTGTTTTTTTTTTCTATTGCTTTTTTGGTTCTTTCTTCCTCCATTTTCCACCTTACAGTACATATTTAAACACTTTCTTACACGGAAAGAATAAAAAAGCAATGTGATTGATTAATTTACAAGATGGCAGTAATGTGAGAGGAGGAAGTGCAAGGTTCTGAGATCCAACTTCCTCGATGCAGTTATCTAATATTGCCGAGCCATTTCTTGGATACCAGCCACATCAAAGATTCCCTTTTGCTTTGATTCAATCGAGGCCACCACGGCGGCAGCGACAACATCAATATGCAGAGGAGGGGTTGTCAACAATTTTCCGAGCGGAAAGCTTGCAATGTCTCTTGCTAAAGGTGCAGTGACGCAGTTGGCGGCTTTGATCGCATTCGCCAAGGGAATCGCGGCAGGACGATCAGCGCTGTACATCAATCCTGAAATTGCACATATCTTACGTTAGACAAAAAAACCACGTCAACTTTTGGCCGTCATCCACTGCATTTACCTGGTCTCAAAATAATGGAGCGATATTCAGGTCTTGAGAACAAGAATTTCTCCGCTTCACGTTTGGTGGTGATATAGCGAGGGTTGATCATGGGAAAGAGATCACTTGCCGAGATGTAGACAAAAGACTCCATGGTGGAAGATTCTTTACCTGCCGCTTTGGCCAATTCGATGGCTGAAAGGGCCCCGTTTCAAGGCACAGGTTAAACTCGCGCACTTTAACGTGTGATATTCAAAATTTTTGCTTCACCTGTATCTCGATTCATTCTTTCATATGTCATTTGGTGGTTTTCTTGGTTAGGATCTAATGGATTGCCTCTATCTTTCATGCCTGTCATTTCCGCCACGACACCGGCCGCACCACTGAGTACGCCACACAGAGATTGAGACTGCGCGACGTGCTTGTAATCCTGTTCCAGGAGAATACCCACACTGTGTACAACACTGGTCACTCCTGGCAGTAAGTGTTTGTAGGACTCCGGCTCCAAGGCATCGCCCGTTTCCCAAGTAACCTGTGGGTTGTATATTCGTCATTGTCTGCGACCTTCAAAAAGGGGAATATTATATTGGATTACTTTACCTTGTCAGCCCAAGGAGCGTTTTGAGAAGAGATACTGGTAGGTTTTCCTTTACGACTGTAGAGTATCTCATTCATGTGAGTTGAGTTTTCATGGCGACTACGAGGACGACTACCCATGTCGCGTATACCTTAGACTGACAATATCCCATCCCTTCAATGCCGCCGCTTTACAAATGCTTAAACCTGCATGTACCCATGAATGTAAGCTGAGCGTGTCTATATGAAGAAACAAAGTATGCTTATTACCGAGAAAGCCGGTCCCCCCTGCCACCAGTAGTTTTCGCGGTAATGTTTGTGCCATGGTGCAAGTGAGTGCTCACTGTCTACCAAAAGCCACAACCGGTTGTAGGTAAAAATCTCAAAAAAGTCCGACGGAAAGCGGGAACTTTCCACATTGGGAAAAATTCAAGGGCTTTTCAACGATCTGTTGCCCATGAAGCACATTTGTAACTCGCTCTATTCCAAATGCTTTACCAACTGTCGACAGTTGTAAACCTTCTGTCTGATCTGTTTCTCAATAAATTATATTACATTGCATCGAATTAATCGCAAACGCTGTGGAAGCTATCCATGTGTGGGAGACGAAAAGCAGTAAGAACTGGCAGTAATTTCAATTGTCAAAAGGAGCATTATGGCTAGCATCTGCCATTTATATTATCAGGTTGTCCGGGTGAGGGGAGGGAGAGACTGATGCATGAGTTTTATTACGATTGTTATTACTGAAATAACGTGTAATATTTCGAGAAACCCATGAAAGACGTATTGATTTAGGAAAAATCAGATGAAAGATCGATCCGATGGCTTGACAGTTCAAGACATATGCTCGTTAAGTTACTTTGGGAGCACTCATTGTAAATCAAGAGGTTTTGATTTTGCCTTCACATGTTTTTTCTTATATTATGTATAACGTTATTGAAGTACATCATTGTTTATCAGCGGGAATTGATTTGTTACTGAAAGTTAATATTTGAAATGTCATGACTAAGAAGGAGTAACGGTTTGATGAGAACAAGCTCACCGCGGTTGTGCTAAGCGAATTTTTTGGAATTAACTTGGTTGGGGCAGCTATTGCATTGTTGCCATCCATTACTAGTGCGGTGTCCAAAGTCATAATTGATTTTCACGTGATTGTATGTGACGGCCTGCTTGAAAGCACAAAATGGGAAACCTCGTGAAAGTGTGAAAAAAAAAACTCCTTTTGGGTCACAGAGCAAGTTGTTTTACACACTTCTATTTTTTCTTCCTTCTTTTTCTATAATGGTTACTTTATGGCTCGTTTAAATGGCACACCAAGAGGAGCGTATATTCTACTTTTGCGACCCTTTACCGCATACCCGTTGTCAAATTCTTAGCTTGCCTTGGTTGAAAGCCTGGCAGAGTAACACGTCCTCTCATAAGCAAAGACCCAATCATGACATACCCATTCTGAAAAGCAATCACAGCATGTGAGTCAGTGGAAAATAGCTTGAGATAAGAAAAAACGCACCTGAACTGACACTGTTTGACAGACTCATTTCATATACGCCAATAACCTATCTTCTCACATGTCTCATTATTCTATTTTCCTTGCATATTTTGTATAGTCATCCTCCGCCTTGGACACATACTTTTCCTCCTGTATTTGTGTTTTTTCATCTTGCATTTCAACTATCGCATCTTGTAGCCCATACCTTTGAATACCTGACCGTGGAACGCCTGTGTGTGGTTTACGGTACATGGCTCTTTTGGGCGGGCTGGTTACTGGGCGTTTTTGTGTTTAGCGAACGTCTGACCATTGATCTCACCCATCCTACCACCACGCTCTTCTGGTTTCTGTTGCTCGAAAGACGCAGTGCTTGGGGAATTATCGTATGGGAGTTTGTCAGTCAATTGGATCAAAACGTACCGTCTTCATCTGATCTGGGGACCGAGAAACTAAGGTTCTGGCAGCTGGGTAATTATCGATTATTGGCGTTCCGAGTGTGGTGCTTAGTGGGCACCGGCAGTGCTTGGGGATTGCTGTACATCGTCCTCGCTAAATGGGACGGTTTCTCTCTGTTATACCTCTTGCAGCTGTCAAACATTGTCAAGCTTTTGTTCGTCAGTGCCACAGGTGGATTGATGATGATCTGTTTCTGGAGTTTCTGGACCTTTCAGTACCGTGGCGTCATTTGGCAACGAGAGTTACGAAAAGGCATCGCCGTTTGGTACAGCGACGGAATCGCACGAGCTGGCGACGTGATATAAGTAGAACGGATCATTCGACCCATCAGTTCAAGCATGATTTCAAAGCGGCGATCCAATCATGTGTTCCTCCAACAACCCCCCCCCCACCTTAACCCCCAATTCAGCAACCAGCGAGTGACGAAAATGATGTGTCCTGCATATAAAATTGCTCATCGGCCATTGGAATCATACCGTCGTTCACAGTCACCTCACAGTCAGGAAAAGCCATGGCTCACTCGCACGCACGGAAAAACGATTCAAGCAAACCTTTTATCTTATAGCGTGATAATCGGTCAGTCGATGGATGGATGACAGTTGCTTCCATCAACAATTTTTTTTTCATTGTTGTTGATGATTCTCATTCTATTACGGTTTCTTTCATCAGAAAGAGCTCATCCAAGACCTTCTTACGCAATATATGCAACGACGTATTTCATTATACTGCCATTTTCAGGCTTGTTTCGATTAATCTACTGGCATTTCGGCATAACGCATGCTTTTCCATGCATGGTTGATCTCCAAGATGCAGCTCGGACCTTTATTTACGCGAATCTAATCTATTTTACTCTGTAGAATAGATTATCATGTCTGGATAAATAAATAAATAAAAAAAAGATCATGACAGTCCTCCTCAAGGCACGTTTTCGCAAACGTCAATGCAAGATGAAATCATGAAGAGATAGAAACATCATAAGACAATATATTCCAGCAATGAATAGCGACAATTGACAAGGTTACCTACGCATGTGAGTCGTACAGTAAATGAAAGAAACCGAGATTACCGGCATGATACAGGAACTAGGTTTAATGAGCGGGAGTTTATCATGATCCGACTTTTTTTTCGGTGTGCGGAGTGTCATGGAAGGGCAGAGAGAAAGGGTGGCACAAAGGTTATGCGAAAAGGCCAAAAAGCAAGTGACCCATTTTGGGAAATAGAGAACAAAAAAGCTCCGTTCTCTTTTTCTTTTTTCCTCGTACGACCGACAACGCACAATCCCTCTCCCTTGGCCCCCCCCCAAACTGGTAATCCTCGATCCATACTTGTCCACTTGGGATCCTGCCATCCTTATTCCTTTTTTTTCTCGATTCCTTATTCACCAACCTTTTCTTTTCTTTGCTGTTCTTGACGTTTTTCTTTCTCTTTCTCTCTTTCTTCCTTTTGGTTCTTCGTTCTTTATTTGATCGTTTGAACCAATCATTAATATACCAAGAAAGAGACGTACAAAAAAAAAAGAAGAGAAAAAAAAGTGGCGAACAGTTTATTTGTTTATTTCTCATTCTTTTTACATACAGTGCGGTTCGTCTCAAAATATTACATGAGAAAGTGCGGTAAACGACAAACGATTTCTCTTTTTTGATATTTTTTCCTCTCTCTTCTTTGTATTTTCTTTTTTTTTTCTTTTACCTGGGGAAACTAAACTTTGTTCGCCATTGGCATCAGCATGTTTAAGCAAACCGGCACACCCACAGATAAAGATGGCCGCGATCCGCTTGACAAGGAATTCACCATGGCGTGGAATCAACATAAAGTGACAGAGTGGTTAAAAGACCGTGGTTGGCATCATATTGCTCCCCGATTCGAAGGTATTTCTTCTAAACGACTCACACGAAAAAAAAAAAAAAAAAAAAAAACCTTCCGAACATAGAATAGTTCTTGATGAGCCTTCTTTTTTATCATTGTTAAATCAATGACATTATCTATCTGAATTAGAAAACGATATATGCTTTGAACGGTTTTTACATATTACATTGGCAGAATTGGGCCGAATAGTACCTCGTCCTTTTACCACTTACTCTGAACGTCGAAGATTACTCAACGAAATCCGAGCCCTGACCACACAAAAACCAACTACCACCACCAGAGTAAGACGACGCTACCCTATTTATTATTATTCTCTCTGTTCTTGGTTCAAGCAGATATATTAGAACGTATCAAATTCAACTCATCGAACTCTTTCTCACAGATTTCCATTAATACCAATTTGCATACCAACTTCCACTCATCGAATGAGACCCCGTCAGCCAACACACCGACTTCCGGCCATTTACCGAGCAATTCTCCAGCAACCCCTTCCAGTGGCCGAACCGCTTGCGAATGTCATCCAGATAACCTGTATCCTGTCGATCCTTCGAGAGACAGTGGCATCGCCTACCTCTGTCACAGCCCACATCATTCGGCAGGTCCATCTCCTTTGCCTTCACCCTCCTCTTCTGAATTTTCCTGTCCGCCACGAACCAAACCATCACCCACTCGCGCTTATTCACCCAAAGCAGCTTTTTCCAAACTTCGCAACGCTTTTTTACCCCACGCACCCTCGGTGCACCACGCCGATCCGCCTCCAACCACCAACGCGAACCCTGTCACCCATCCATCTTCTGCTGCCACCGCTCGTACCAACGTCGCCAAACACGATCTGCATTCCGAACCAGACATGGACGAACGCACACGACCCACCATTCCTTTACGAGTTTCTTCGACCCCCGATAAAATATCTCGAATCTGGGCCAACTATTCCCAGTGGCATTCGTCCAATCGTGCTTTCAAAACCAGTTCAGGAGCAGGAGGAGACGCTTCCCCTGTCTACAGTAAGCGCGTCGTAAGCATCCAAAACTCCTTATCCACCGCCGTAAAACAAGAAAAAAAAATAAGCATGATCTATCGGTGGATCTATGTTGTTGCTTGGTTAATGCTTACGTGTATTATTTTTTTAATATACACAGAATATCCTTGACCATCGCATTCAAGTCACAAGTGATAAGGATACCTGGTACAGCCTCAACGTCACTGAATTCACCGATCCCAATGCCCTGAAAGATAGTATTCTAAAGCGGGTGCAACTGGCTGGTGAACGTGATCAATATTGCTATTTTCATGAAAACGGCCCTCATCCAAGTAAGGCATTTATTTGTCTATTTTGTTGTTAATCTTTTTGTTTCGGGTGACTTGACTTTTGAGTCTCAAAAGTCATCAACCGTCATAACGCTGATGACCAGACGTGATCACACTAATACTGAACGTAATTTGTGTTCCCTAGACATACCCTTGTCACCCAAGGACTTGATGCGTCTATGCTCCATTGCAGACTATACAGCCACTCATCGTATCTTGGTTCTCCCTGCGAACCAAGTCACCGACTCGACTCATTCCCTTCTTTATCCTGCGCAAGTCAGATCAGGCTTACCACAACAACCACTGTCGCATTCACCGTACCAACATACCACCTTTGCCTCATCCACTCCCGAACTGGGCCACTCACCGTCCGAAACCACATTTCCCTGCTGTGCATATGGCAACAGGTAAGCAAATGCATGCAAGTTACAAAAATAAAAAGAGAAATACACACGAACACACACACACATACATACACACATAAACACACAATTTACAGTATTATTATTTTCCAAATAATTTATCGCTCGTTGCAGACTAGATCCAAAATATGCGACGTCTTATGCTGTCACGCCTCACCACACATCACCAAATAATGCCACCGCATCCTATCGAACCTTAAATCGTCATAATGCTGCCGTTCCACCTTGTCGTTACCGCTCCGAACGACCGGTTGGAATTCAACTCTCCGATCCTCCAACCCACCCAACTACCGTTCCCCCGACTCACACGCCACCATTATCAGAAGAAGAATCATTCCACGAATCATCCCACTATCATCCTTTAAGAAAGGATAGTGCTCCTTTTCTTGGTCATTCTCCCGTTACCGCCAAAGCTCGTACTCGTTACTCTGAACCTTACTTTCACCGTGCATCGCGTCCATCCGAGAGTCAGAATGATGTGGGTTTATGGGCCGTGCCGCCTAAAAAAAGTTGTCCCGAATTATCCACTCACGCTGCAGCAGCTTCATCAGCAGTGACCACCACGAGTCTGTGGGCCGTGCCGCCCAGTGTTCATCCAATGGATACGGCTCATCTACGCGACATTGATTTGGAAGCACTGCAACTCAATGATCCCTCCTCATCACAACATTTCAATGTGGCAGCGTCGTCATCGCAGGATGACAGAGCTGACCAAACCTCGGCGGTTACCAGTGAATTCTGGGGTGAACGACCACCCACCGAAGTCGTCTTTCAAAATATGGAAAAGTACTTTGACGATCACGATCTGGACAAAGAAGTCGTTGTTGAACAGGAACCACAACCATCGCCCCATCCTTCAGGAACCGCGCTGAGACGGTACCCTCACACGAAATCGATCCGCCTCGTAGCTCGTGAAGCCAGTCGACGGCTTATTAACCGACGCCAGCATAAGCATGGCTCCATGTTACGGCGAAAAAGTACGAAATTATGGGGTCAGCGTGTGGTTGAAGTGAAGCCTTTGAAACGACTGCCGTCCTTGAGCGAGCATATGAGCATGGCCCATGATGCGTCGGGCGACAAGCCGGTTCAGTGGATCCGTGGTAAACTGATAGGGAAAGGCTCCTTTGGTCGCGTCTATTTAGCATTCAATGTGGCCACTGGCGAAGTCATTGCCGTCAAGCAAGTCGAGATAGCAGAGGCTCAAAACGACCGGCGCGATCCTCATCAACAAAACTCCATCGAAGCGTTGCACCAAGAGATCACCTTGTTACGTGATTTGGATCATGATAATATTGTGCAGTATCTCGGCTACGGTGAAGATGAGGCCGAAGGAGTGATCAATATCTTTCTTGAATACGTAGCCGGTGGCAGTATTGCCAGTCGACTCGCTTTACATGGAGCGTTTGAAGAGCCCTTGGTGAGACACTTTACACGACAAATTAGCTTGGGTTTAGCCTATCTTCATTCCAAGAATATCCTTCACCGCGACATCAAAGCCGCCAATATCCTTGTAGAGGCAGACGGTCAGTGCAAAATCTCCGATTTCGGCTTGTCCAAGAAGAACGATTACGACGAGGTCTATGACCAAAATTCGCGCATGAGCCTTCGAGGTTCCATTTACTGGATGGCCCCCGAAGTCGTGAAAAACGAACCCTACAGTGCCAAAGTCGATATTTGGAGTCTCGGTTGCACTGTAATTGAAATGTTTACAGGTCAACGACCATGGCTGACCCTCAATCAAATAGCCGCCATCTATAATGTAAGATCATCTGTCTTTTCTCCGCGTCCATCCCTATCGTTGGTAAGCTCACACCAGATGAAAATCCTCAGTTAGGTCGCCATAATACCCCGGATATCCCTGATCATATTTCACCCGAAGCCAAATCATTCCTGGAACTTTGCTTGACCATGTAAGCAATGGCTATTTTTTTCTTTGTTTCTCTGCTGTTCTAATTTTCTTTGTTTTTCAGTGATCCACAGCAGCGACCAACTGCGGCCGATCTTTTACTGCATCCTTTCTGCTATTTGGATCCATCCTTTGAGTTTACGGTAAGCTAATCTGGTTTGTTGAGCGCTGTTTATATTCATTCCATCTCATCTCTTTTCATATACAGGAATATGTCGTTCAAGGCAGAGTTTAACTTGTTTTTTTTTTTTTTTTGTCAGCATTCTCATTATTCATCTATACCATTTTTTTTCAAACGCATCTCCCCTCCTTTTGCATCATGTCCTTCCATACCAAATTTAAACAGAAAATACAAAAACCCAAAAAAGCAAAGAGCTATTTGCAGCTCACAGCATCATCGTTTTGCTTTTTTCATTCTGCCATCAATAACAGTGCCTGATTGCTAGCTTGGATTGAAATTGTCTCGAACTAATAGAAGATGGTCGTCTTGTCTCGGGTATCCACTGCATCGATCAATGGGAACAAGTGGGAGATATATTTGGTGGTCTGTAATGATGTTACAGAAAAACTGATTGTGCAACGGACTGCATCCAACCAGTGTAGTGACACGGTGCACTGTTTGTGTGCTGGGCCTTTGGCATATTCTCATGACTCGAGTACGACTAAACTTTAAGACATGGCACAAACCTAAATACTTGAAAGAGAAACAACAATGGTCACAGCTGAGTTCATACAGGAAGCAGTTCACCAGAGATTACGCGCATATACCCGTTAGGCGTGTGCAGCGATACCAGCACTCGTTGCACATGAAGCAATGGTGCAACAACAAAAGCCGCAACCCCTGTTTTTAACAACTTTTTCAAGCTAAACCGCGACAGAGGATTCCCAGAGATGATGTCTATGGCTGAATTTTACGTCTATGGGAAAGTCTATTCCAATGAACTGGGGACGTGAAACTGTATGATACAATTATTTCTTTTGCTTCCTGATGTGAAACTCTAGCAGCTCCATACAGGTTTTCGCATCTTCGTATGAATCGTGGCCATCCGAACCATCTTGAATGAATTTGGAGAGATATTTGGAGCAAAGTAGTCGAAGACTGTAGCGGTAGGGAAGGCCTTCCGGATGAGGGAATAACTAAAGCAGGTTCACAGTTAGCACAAGTGGACATATGCCGACCAAATATCCAATGGACTTACAGCAGCTGTATCGATGGATTTTTCGTGAAGTACCTACGATAAAATGACGACAGTGAAAAGCAAAAAGAGTTAAATACAATATAGCTAACTTACTGTATCATTCTATGCCTTTACTTACTCGCATTGCTATCAAGTCGTTTTCCTTTTTTTTTCGTGAGATGGTTTGATGAGTTGATTTGTATCATATGATTGTCGCACACTCAACGCTCTTACCAAGCCATGTCCAATGAGAATCGTATCCGCGTCCACGTATTTGAACAGTTCTTGTCGAACAGAGGTTAAATCGTGTTTTACACCTTCCAGTGTTTTGACACCACTAAACTGGGTATTCAAATCGATCAACATCTGGGACGGCAGCACAAGCTCATCCAGCAGAACTTCTAAGCGCTCGTCCAAAGCCGTCAGACGGATCAGCTCCATGCCTGCTGTTGTATATGCCTAACGATACGAATGAGCTCAGCAGTCCAAAAAGCATCTACTGTATCCACCCCGTTTACGTACCATCTCACAATCCAGGGCGACCAATTTTCGACGCGTAGTCGATGAAGGATCCTTTGCTGGTGTTGCAATAAATGGAATAAGGTTATGGAGAGACTGCAAATCCGTTTCTGTGAGGATATGTCATATTAACATTTTAGTCCAAGTTTTTTTTTTCTCCATTTTCTTCAATACCTTTAAAAACATGCGGTCCGTGTGTACATCCCTTATCTTCGAATGATCCATTGCAGCAAGTGTATATTTTATGTTTTTCGCCTATTGTCAGGGCAAGTCGTCAAGGGGCTTTTTCTCATGCAATACATCATACCAGGGACCACTGGGCACATGGCTCGATCTTACCATACTGTCTTACGACTCGGCTACGACCATAGTGATATTCACAGAGTGTCACGTCGGTTTCATCTAACACATCTTTGACGATATAGTTTCTTTTGCACCGGCAACACTCTCGTTCTGTGCCTACAATGGTTGGTATAGGTTCCGATGGGGCAAGCAGCGATGCCAGAGGATAGCCGAGCTGCGTCATCATGTCCACGGAAAGACAGAAATTGTTGGCTTCTTCGACAATGTCGATCTTTGGCTTGGTGGCTGGATCCACCCAGTCTCCAACAATACCGATATCGCTGGGATCGATGGCTTCGGGCCGTCGTTTGAGGGCCAGGAGCACCGTGGTTGCTTGTTGTTTATATCCTGCTACATTCGTGGTGCTCTCAAGTATCTGGGTTTCCTGTCTCTTCGCATGCTCGGTGGCCAGTGTAGGATTGTTTAAAGGGGCATAAATTCGTTTGAAATGCTCAAAAACCTTGGTGGCTGTCACCTGTCGGATTTTCAGTGGGGCATGAGCCCGCATGTTGGGCAGAATAGTCGGTGGGCCAGCATCCACTCGGGTGGGAAACTGCGGCACATAAAGATATCGATACGTGAGTAAATAAAAAAAAATGATATTCAACTTGTATCAATCTTCTTACAGCTGGCTTGTGGGCCACCCGCCGTGCTGCATGATTTGTTTCGGCGCTGGCAGTAGACGTGCTGCCCGAGGGAATATTAGGTTGGAGTTGTGTGGATGGTTTGACGGCTTGGTTCGCACGCAGTTCAGGCTGCGACAACTTGGTCTTGCTCGTTGAAGCTAATGCTTGATTTAGCTTGTTGCCAATGGTATGCCGCTGAATAGGTGCTAACGACGATGAGCTACTGGTATCGGCTGCGGCTACTTGATCGATCAGTTTTACAGGTCGAAACATTTCAAAACGACATTGGGTCGATCTAGATACCTTTTGAAGCAAGTTTGGTATGACTGGCCGCTGTCGGGCGAGTTTTCACAGCAGCAAGGGAACTGGCTGCCTCCGATTGAGAGGCTGTCGTGCTCAACTTTTGTCGCTTTATGCTCGATGTTGGTCTTTCTGTTAGGAAAAAAAAAAAACAAGAGAGCATTGAGGACATTGGGAATCTATCTGCAGATCGATCACTGTCTATGAGTACCATCAAGATTAGGACGGCGAAGGACTTGTTGTTGTTGATGAGAATAGAAACAAGCTGACCGCGAGCAATTGGGATAGAGAGGACAAGGAAGAGATTTGAATAGACCCAAGGAAGGCAACATGGAGCGAAAGGTACGTTGCTGCAGACAATGTCTTTGCGTGCAAGAAAGTGAATACAAATGAATGGTTGTAAAAAAGGAATGTAAACGAAAGGACATCAACCGGTGGATCCAGAATCTATTCAAGCAGCAACAACTATAACCTTGATCTTGTACAGTCCCACCCAAGATTATGTGGACAAATTAAGCAACTCTGACAATGAAATAAAAAAATCGAATGTCAATCAATTTTTTGTTTAAACATCCATTTTCCTCCTCTACTTCTTTCCATTTTACGTAATCAACGTGAAAATATGGCAAGCCTTGCTTTCTGTGGAAAAGATCATGTTCGTGGAATGCGCCAAGGAGCAACGGCTACGGCACAAATCGCCTTGGAAGTCGTCCGGTATGGCAACGTTTTAAACGTAGCGAGAACAATCAACACCAATTGAAGACTCAAAAGTCGATGAGACGTCCATGAAAAGGTTGTTAAAAAGATTACCAGGCCCCTGATAAACTGCGTAAAGAAGAACAGATCGAGCAAACTCAAGTGACATCATGTACAAGCAACCGAGAAAGGTGCCCTAGTCCACAACTCGACATGCGATCGTTTCACCGCGACCAAAGTCGCAGTTCTTCTTATGTAAACAAAATGACCCCGTTCCTTAGTCTACCAGGAAAAGTTCCAGGCAACGTTGCCTCCTCTTCTCATGTCTATAAAATTACGAGGCGTCTTGCACCCGAAATTTTTCAAATCAATTGTGTACGTGAATAACAAGCTCCTCAATCTCAGCAGGCAGTGCTTCATGCAGAGGCTAAACAGAGACAGGAATATCATATTATGCAGTGTCAAAGTTGTGTATTTCTGAAAAAAGACTGCCCATATTTTCCACACTGTGTATGTGATCGCTTTGGGTTTTATCAAGGTTGGGCCGTTTGTCGGGTAATACGACGACTAACGTTGTAGTTCTTATACTCTTTATCATCCTCATCTTCGCCCGACGAATCTTCATCAGTATCGTATCGTCTTTTCCGCTTCTTTGGTTTGCGTTTGTCTGCATTATCGGTTGGCTTGTGTGAACCATGCTTGCTGTGTTTTCGAAAGATCTTTTCCACCTGTCCGTCGGCAGTTTTCTTGTCAAATAAATAATGTGCCTTGCCCTTTTCATCCAACACGTAGTTCGGATCATGAATCTGCTGTGTTTCAATCAACAGTCGATAAAAGTTGGAGCACTACCGTATTCCAAAATAAAAAAAGGTGTTAACGACCAAGTCTTTTCGAAACATCAAAGTCTTCATTACCTGATATCCTACGCGGCCGGGAATGGCCATGGAAAAAATACCCCACTGTGAGTTTGCTCCCACTTCTTTGAGCCGATCAAAGAAGAGTCTTTTTTCTTCTTCAGACCATTGCCCTTTGCGCTGTTCCTCTCCAGGCGCATTGAACCGATAGTAGTAACTGTTGGGATTCTGATCAATCATTTGATATGCACGAATGCGAGCTTGAGACCACCCTTCAAAGTTGCTTTTCTCTTCCGCCTGCTTCAATGCATCATCCAATGCCAATCGGCCATTCATACGGTTCCACCTTAAAAATGCAATGTTACCAATGTGGGGTAAGCCCCTGCCCATATTCATCCTTTCAAACCGATGGACTCACCTTTTATCCTTTTTCGCGGGTTTTTCTATAGTGGTTGGTACCGGAGATGCCTCGGTTAGCGGCTGAGCAGTAACAGTACTGGGCACTATTTTTGGCTGTATCGCTTTTGAAAATAATATTGCTTGTCAGTTGCGTAATCCTTCACTTTTAAACACAAGAACGTGGTGATGCTAACGTGTAAATTGAATCTTTTTTTCCAATGCCTGTGGCACTGGCGTTGGCGGTGAAAGCGGTTCCACTTTTTGTGTTGGCGGAGCAGGCAAAATCAGGTCCGGAAGGGGTTTAGGGGCAGACAACACTAGTGGACGTGCTGCTGTCTCTTGCTTCTTTGCTGTATGGTTCTGCTGTGAGTTTATGAGTCGACGGATGTTGGCCAAATAGTCGGCTTGCGTGATGAGCCGCAACATCACTTCATCCTAACCGGCCCACAGGTTTTGAGCACCGCTAAACACCAAAGCCCTTGCCTACATATAATAATAAATCATACTTACTTCGTTTTCTTGACAATCTGTAAGCATGAGATGCATTTCTTCCTCTGTCACATCATGACATACAGCTCGTATTTTAATCCATTTACGTTCCCTTTCCATCTTGAGTAACTGATCATAGTGTGGCGAAAGAGCGAACGGGGACGGCAGAAACGAAAAACGATGCATGATATTCAGACTGTCCAACACCCCGCCATAATGTCTATAAGGCTTGTTATATCAATGACCTCTTTCTTTGTCATGCCAACAAAGTACCCTTCAACCACGGGGTATGAAACAAGGGTATGTGTCGAATGGCTGTTATCTGGACATTCTTTTTTTTGGAACGTTAGCTGTCATTCCATGTCAAACGAACCGTCAACTTCTTTCTCCAACCTGGTCTTTTGTTTGCATCGCCAGAGGTTGTGGATGCTGTCGATCCTAATGTATAAGAACATGAGCCGACATTGACAGAAAACTCGGCATTATGCAACGGAGACTCCGATAGTGTACCTCGGGACGATGCCTGAGGGCTTGATAAGGAACGAGGAGACGCGTTTGAAGCCTCGATCAAGCCATTTTTGATATCTTCACTGGACCGCAAACCATTGATCATAGTCTGAAGTCGTGCTGTTTTTTTGGTTCGAACCATTCTATTCACTGCCTGACAAGCTACGAGGGGAGGAAGAAGGACCGGGAGATGTCACTTTCATCAATCCGTCGACAAGCGGAGTGGTTTTCGGATCGTGGATCGGGTCAAAAACTGCAATTTTTTTTTCTCCACCGGGTCGAAAAAGCAGTCTCATATTACTTATTCCCGAAAAGAAGAGCAAGCACATCACCTTTTCAATATGAGGCCAAAGCAAACAAAAAGAAATTGATGAACTACTACAGACTATTTATTATGAAAAGGACACTTTTTTTTTCTTCCTCTGCAGATCTAATCTATAAAAAGCTATAGACAAAAAACATAAGAACACAAAAATATAACAAAATGACAAATTACAAAAAACTATGATACTTTTTTTTCTTTTGAACTATATACAAACACGCGCATAGGGGGGAAACGAGGACACAACCAAAAAAAACATTTAGAACAAAGGATCCAACAATTGTCCAGCATTGAAACCGTCATCAAAATCTTCCATTTTGATCACATCTTGTTGTTGCAAAGCACTCGAAGGAAGGGAGGGCGAGGTTAAAGGATCGTAATACTTGAGTCCCAAATCTTGGTCGTTGAGGGTAAGGAAGGTGTCGTTGACGGGAGGGAGCATAAATGAGTCATAGAGATCCATATCGGACATTCCGAAAAAGAGCGAAGAGGCTGGAGGACTGGGCGTGCACGCTACACTGTTGGAAGTGGAGGCGGTGTGACAGCTTGATTCGTCGAATCCAGGGGACAGTAATCGATGGGTGGCGGCGTTGGTGTCTTGCCAAAACGAAGATGCACTGATGGGAGAAAGGGTGTCGTTGTTGAGGGTAGCGGTGGGGATGGAAGGAAGAGGCGGAATGGAAGAGGACGAAGGGGTGGTGAGAGCAGTAGTAGCAGTGATGGTGGTGGTGGTAGTGGTGGTGGCAAGTGATTTGTCTTCTTGTTCATCCGCCGCCTGGACGGAAGAGGATTCATCGGCCAGCGAGAAACAATCCCCAAAATCAAGCGACGCCGTGGTGCCGCTCACACAAGAAAGAGTGGGTGAACCGGGGGTGGAATTCTTTTCTTGTCTAGCGAATCGTGCATTTTGTTCCGACAACGCCGACACCGTGAGTGGCATGGTGGGAATCATTGGCATCTGAGGAGGTTGTGGAGGAGCAATCGGAGGTGATCGGGTGGAATTTTTACGGGGATGCAAGGATGGAATAAACTTTGTACGATACATGTCGACGGCGCGTTGAAGGAGATTCTTCTTGTTGGCGAGGATCTTGGGGTTGAGCCACGCCAATTTCCAAGCAAGTTCGTTGCACATGGTTTCCTCCAACCAACGCGTACGACCAGCGATGTAGTGATCGGCTTCCATTCCCATCACACGAGAATAAGGACAGTTGGCTTTTCGGAACTCGGGTGTGATATCGTCCAAATTGACCGTTTCCACATTGATTTTGATTTTGTGACGCGTGTTGGTGTTCAAGTCATCGATGGCCAACGTTTTGGGATGATTGGCCGGTTTGACGATCAATGCATTGAGAGGCGACGTTGTGGAAGTGGTGGGAGTAGTGAAGATGGAAGCGGTGAAAGCGGCGTTGCACGACGCCAAAGACGAAGCAATATCGGCCAAGGTTTCTTCCTCCATCTCTTTATTCTTTCTCTTTCGCAACGTACCGTTCAACAACTTCTCCTGACGAGCAACGCGTCGTGATCGCATACTCGGATATCGATTCCGGTAACTGTCCACGGCTCGTTGAATCAACCCACGTTTACCAGAAATATCGGCCGCATTCAACCAGGCCAGTTTCCATCCCAACACATTACACTCGGTTTCGTACGCCCATCGATTGCCACGGTATGTCTCCTTGGGGAGATTGGCACGAGGATAAACCTAGTCACAGAAAAAAAATCAATTTTAACTTTGCCAAAAAAAAACTTTTTTTTTTCTTCTTAGAACATTGAAAAAGCGACAATGCTACTGGATGAAACCACTTGCGGGGAAGAATTTTTTGGGTCTCAAAAAGCTTTAGCCGCTCAACCGGCGGAGCTTGACTCCATTTTTTTTTTTTTTTTTTTGGAATCTCCAGCCAAAAAAAAAAGAAGCCATTCGGCGTCCCCAGGGGATTTCATCCAAGAGAAAAAGAATAAAGAAAAAAGTAAATGGTTGAGAAAGAGAAGGTACTTACGCAGTTTTCACTCTTGAACTTGTCATCAATGGCATCCAAAGAGATGGTATGGATATCGGTACGAATCTTGTATCGTTTGAGGGTGCGATTGTGAGAATAGACAAAGGAGACCCATTCCACGCCATCCTTAACTTCGGCAGTAAGATCGTGCGATGGAATGCCGCCACTGGAAGCGGAAGAAGGTGGCGGCGGTGAAGGGGTGGTCGATGCTTCCTTTACTGATCCGGGCTGCAAGGGAGTGGCGGTCAAAGCTGCAGCTAACGCATCGGCCAATACAGCCACGGCGGCGGCGGGATCGGTTGCCGTCGATACTTGCTGTTGCTTGACGAACTTTCTGCGCTTAACACGGTTGATGGTAGATTCGATCATCTCAATTTGATCGGAAGTGAGACGATCGAGGATATGTTCAACCTTGGCCGGTTCAACTAGGAAATCTTGCAGCAACAAGGAGGTGGGTTCATCGATAGTAGGTGACATGACGAGAAATAAATAGAATCACGATGAATTTAAATGATAAGCCAAGGATAATACGAGAAAATCAAGATCGAACAGATAAAATCTCGTAATAGAACAATGATAAAGGGCTCATGCAATATCCAGGAGGAAGAAATTGTCGAACAATGCAAAAGGATAAATCGTCGTTTTGCAGAAAAAAGAGAGTCTTTGAAAGAATAGGCGAATCACTTCAAAAACGTGATGTAAATGCGCGAAGCAAATAAAAAGAAAAAGGGAGTGAGTTTAACAGAGGTGAATGAAAAAAGAAAAGAAAGAAGCACGAGCAAAAAGACAGACGACATCAAGTAGACTCGACGGGAATTGAAATGACGGTGAGTGGGACGCTGACGGAGTATCAATTATCCCAATAGAAAAAAATTCTTTGTCAATGACGGAATTTTGTTTGTGTCACAGAAGCATTTCAATGGCACAACTTTTGAACAATAGAAACCTATGGGATGTCATCTTGCATGTTTCAATTCGATCAAACGTTCAATAACCATCCACCATCAAAAAATCACCATTTTTTACCGATTACTGGTCTAGTTGCTTCGATACCATTCCATCCGAGAGAACCCAAAAGAAGCATGGGCGCCTTGGTTGCACAGCACAAACAAGCAGGCGCTCGTTATTCCGACATTTCCGTGAATGGCCGAAATAAACTGTGGTAGCCTTGCTGGTCCCCCACCCAGGAACCAACGGGCAAATGTACGGGGCCGATCCCATTAGCCAGCACGGAAAATCTATTTTCGGGGAACGTCTACCAAAAAAAAAAAAAAAAAAAAAAAAAACCTCTTTTGTTGTGGAGAGTGATTCGTAGTTGGTTTTAGATCCTCTTGCAACTAGGAAACCATATTGTTTTGTCATCGTATTGTGACATGTTTACTTCCATCGTTTCTGTCAAATGTACTCATATTTTTCGATTTTCGTGGTCGTCATCGCCACGTGTTTCCATCACAGCAGCATGTGATATTCAAGGCAACGTGCCAGAGACCAGAAATTTCAACCACTGAGCCTTTTTTTTTCTGGCGGCTCCAATCTGAATTATATCGGACTGTCGGCCGCATAAAAGAATTGAAAAGAAGCCAAAGTCCTCATCACCGAAAACAAGAAAACCTAGGACAATGATTGTAACCCTAATCAGAGCGCTTTGGCTTAAAACTTTGGTGATTCAAATACACAGAGTGTACCCTACTGAATAATGTCCATATCACAAGCATATCCATAAAAGGGATGAGCGACCCCACCTTTTCCAAATACATATGAGACTTTTTTTCTTTTGCTTCGTAAGTCTTACGATCCAATGAGTCATTTTGGATTCCGAAGGTCCGCCATTTTTTTTTTTCAAATATGGTCTGATGGTTCCAGCTCATGGTCAAATGCTTTCTCAAAAGCTATCCTAGGTTACCACGTAGTCCTACATGGGAATCTAAGGGTAGCCAAAATAGGTACTTTCGAATGGAATTTTCAGAGTCATAACGATCTACAGATAGGATCTCCAGAATGTATATTCCCCAGTCCTTTAGTCTCATCGCGTTTTGAATTGCTGAGGCAAGTAATAAGCTATCGCTAAACAACCGATCGTCCAACTTGGGATAAAAACCAATAGACAATCCACAGACGGACGATCTTTTTTTATTTATTATTTATCCGACATTTGCCACAGCGGATGCTGATAGGTAATATAATCTAGTTGTTGCTCATTAATCACAGTGAAAACTATGTAAAGAAAAGCGGGGTTGATCCGCCCATTTTTATTGTTACCAAGGTTTGTAACAAGAAATAGGATTTCAAACCACGCTGTCGAAGCTTTTTTGTTCTTTTTCAATTTCTTTTTTACTTTTTTTGATCGGAGCAACAACAATTATTCTCATGCTCCTTGAAAGATCAATCTATACTTGTTTGTCACGTAAGCGAAACTGATAACCCAGGACTACAATTTGGGACTATTTTATTTTGTTTACAATCTCAGGAACCATGCGAATTGATATGAAATAAATGAACAGTTTTTTCGTATTGTCGGGCTTATGTTTAAAGGATGATCGACTTTATTCAATCGTCGTTAGTCTGTCTGCGGAGCCGACCATCCGTAAAATGGTTAAACAAGCATTTGCGTCTGCGGGCTTTCCATATTCAATGTCAGAAAAATCCAATATCTCACCACGGACTGTTAATCTCCAAGTCGAGTATAGTGGGGTCAAGCGATTGAGGGTGAGTCAGAACAATAAAAAAAAGATTTCGGGATTTCTTTCATGATCCAGCAACGGTCGTGTTACAAGATTCCTCCCTATGGATAGCAGTCCCTTCTTCGCACGCATTGTTCTTTTCAGCCAATGACCACCTCTTTACAAAAAAAAATCCAACACATTTCATGGCATAGAGTAGGCTTGAGTTGGAGTAATACGGTAACGGGGTGCTGTGCGCATGCCGGTGATACTGGATAATCTATTTTGAGGACCTTTTTTTTTTGTTGCATTGCACGACAGCGTTTACCCATTGAAAATAATTTAGCCGTCCGTCGGACAGGTTTCATTGGCTCGCTTAAACCTGCCCGCCACTCTTCATCGTTGCGCTGCAACCATGGCAATTATGTCCGCATCCGCGGAACATCAAACTTTGTGACTGATCAACCTTCGGCAAGCCCGCAGAGTTGATCCTCGAGCGAGGATGATGATGATGATGATGATGACCAATCACCATAGCATGTACCGTCTCCACAAATGTCGGGAGTAACCAAGGACAATTGTCCTATATTTGGTACTTATTGTCAATCTTTTCGCTATTCTGCTTTGGTGTCCTTGCAATGATTTGAAATATTGCAAATACACATCTATAAAACGATCTATTTTCTTATAATCGCTCCTGGAATAAGCGCGATGCTTTGTGATTGACGTGACTGCTCCTGGGCAGAAGGGACTGTCCATAACATCTTGTCCCATGTTGTGAAAGACGACAACGCACTGATAAATGAATATCGGGTCACTCTATTTGTAGCTCAGAATTTTGGATGGCCATGCTTTTGAATGGGAGCCAGTAACAAATGAAAACCTTATTTCCAGTGGCTGCCTGCCATGACGGCTTTCTAACATATACCGAACCTCCACCGCGTAGTTTGAATAATCACAACCAGCTAATGTGGGGATAACGCAGCTTGTAAGTCGAAGCTGCAAACATGCATAGGACAAAAGAGTGCATGTCCTCCAAGTGCACAAGCCACCTTTTTTTGGATTTACACTTTCAGGAACTTCAAAGCCCGCATCTACGAGTAATTCTGCCTTCCCAATTACCGGACTCTCCATTGCGACAAAAAATAAATTCAACATTACTTTTTCGTTATTACACGTGTCCGTAGCTTTGGAAGATTACATGGTTGATCTTCCATTAAAACTTGTAAAAATTTTGGGATGCCAAAGCCAGCTAAACACAGGACTTCATACATACAGCACCAGAGCCAAAGGCGCTCGGTAAACTTTGTCATACTGCTCATTTTCGATTTATCTCGAAATTGATGAGTTTGCTAAATCGATGGCAGCAACCATCCCACTCCGCTTTCCATGAATAAAGGGCACTTGTCCATCTTATTGTACTGTAAATACATCCCTCTTTATAATGTTATACGACCAATCGAAAATTATGTCCAGTCATTAGTTAAAAGCGGTCAACTTTATTCCGTTTCAGCCACATCATGATGAGAGGTAGCAAATATCATAGACACCATTGAGTTTCTCCGTTCGGCGCAAGGCCATCGATCCACATTTCTACCAATAACTCCGACGAAATTCTTATGTGCTTACTCTAGTCCTGGAAAAACTCTGGCGACAAACAAGTTCATGTCCTTGAGCTAGCAGTGTGTTTGCGAGGCTGCTGGTTTTAGATGACAGTGAAAACATAAACAAGTGCCAATATCCTCAGCATTCACTGAAGGTCTCGCCTACTCGTTAATCGTATATATTGCTTGAAATGGGAATGTGCTAAGCATCCGAATGGGGATGGTCGATCTGATCTGATATCGGTCTCCTTTTGGAGATTTGGATACTCACAGAGTTCGTTAGAATCGTCAGATCATCTTGCCTTAAATATTACTGAATTGATCAGTTAGGATCAGCGAGTGTAGGGCCTTTTTCAATATGTCCAGGAGTCGTTGGTATAAGCAAGGCAACGAGAAACGGATTGCGTAGACGATTATCTACTTGCACAAAGCCCTTTATGATTGATTATTGATATTGCTTGCTTGACGCTATTTGAATTGGCTGAGCCGTCAATGCTCTCCTCATTTGAGGAATTCCATGCTCTTTAAGTCCACGGGCTTTCAGGTCTTGAAGCATACGGTGGTGGCGATGTATCATGATGCAGTACCGTGTTATGAACCTCATAAAGTCTGTATGCAATTTTTCGCTCATAACAAGCTCAGTTACAAGAGTCAAAAACCGGGCACCAAACACCAGCAGTAATCGGCTTGTCGTTTATTTATCGCTTGTGCCTTAGAAGGAAGTACATGACGGTTCATCGCGTCAAGTAGACGACACTATGTATGACTGTATCATCTGTGGTTGAAACATAAAGTAGGCAACTAAAAGAGACATGAGAAACATAAAAAGAGGTGCTGCTGACCACGCAAAAACCGGGACTCTGCTGTGTTAATCTGGCACGATGGTAAGCGGTACGGGGCCCGACAGTCGACTTCAAGAGCCTTCGACATACTATGTGTCACCTTTCCTTCTTGCGCATTCTCTGTTTTGGATGATCTACCCGGAACGGATTGATAAACATCCTACGCCAGCATGGTTTATCTATAGCAGAGCTGTCGTACTCGTTTTAAAGCAGTGATTACAAATTCCAACAATAGCAACGATGCCTCACAAGTCACAGAAATTGATCGCGAGTTACTGCAATACGATCAGCTATTAGATAACAAGCGTATGACAAGTCATTTGCCAAAAAAAAAAAAAATTTGGACAAAGAGTATCATGTAAACATCTCAGTTTCCTGTGTCACATTAGCTACACGTTTTTTAGTTTTCATGGATCGTTCCTGGGGCCACCGTCCGGCACTGTAACACATCGAGCAACCAACTTTTTTCATGGATCCAAGAGCAGCTTCGGTAATTCTAGCTCGTCCCCATAACAACTGTACCACTAAACATTTCGTCGAGTTGGTGTTTCAGATATCTCGAGTTGATCCAAAGGGCAACGTCGCGCTGTTTAACACGGCTGGGATTATATTCTTGTCTTTTGACAACCTTTTCTCCTCATTGTTGTGCCGATAAACTAAACTGAACTTGTACAAAGGAACCATAGAAATATCGATCCGATCGATCGGAACGAATAAGAATGTAGATAGCATGGAATCCTTGTTTTAAACTATTGCCAGTTCTCCGAAAGCACGGTGACACCCGGTTGGCTAAAATTGGAAACTCGCTCTTTATCCGTGCATTATTGACTGTCCGTTTTTTCTCAATTGTTAGGAACAAGCTTGTGTAACCACCGTCCCCGCATCGAATCATCAAAAAAAAAAAAAAATCGCTCAGAGCCCTCCGATTCATCGGTTTCTTAGCGTAAACTTCATACAGCGGACCAGTAACCATTTAGACGACTCCATTTTATCATATATTGATGACACATTGATGACTAGGACAACTTGGACGATGTTGACTGAGAACTTTTATCAACTTGGCAGATCTGCCAAGTGGGAAATCATAAAGTTCAGAGAGTGGACTTTACAAAGTCAGGGTCGCACGTTTTTCCAGATTTCTCACGATTACGAATAGAATCCGATCAGCGCTGGCCGTCTGACCAATGGAAAAAAACTCTTGACGGTCGGAAAGCGGGGTAAGACTGATTTTAATCTGTGCACATTGATTACGTATACGATACACAAACAATCACGTATGATGGTTCAAGTAGTTTTCATACAACTTTCATTGTTACCTACCCGCCTGTATCAAGGATCGAAAATGATCATATTATACTAGTTGTTATGACGAATCAAACGAACCCCATAAAGCCCGGGACCTTATTTCACTTTTGACCAGGTACTTGCTCCGATCACACACGTGACGTTGCGTGGGCGGCAGAGGGAAGCACAACAATCAACAACACGCGCTGTCGGTTCGCGTCACTTTTTTTTTTTTTTGGGAGCCCCATAATGAGCAATGCACGATGCTTTTTGCGCATGGGGAGCAATGTCCGGGAAAACGCAAGGTAATCTTTGAGCATGTCGAAAGGTCAAAATAGCTTGGGGTTTAGTGAAAAGATGCCATTTAGGACCATTCTCGACTTTGTGATTCTTCAACTGCAGCAGAAGTCGTTAAACTCCGAGGAAGTATCCGCGATGGGTTTAGGCGCTGCATACACCACAAGACCTTGGGCGTTACTATTTACCAACAAGTCGCAAGCTTTCGATGAAGTATTCCAAGACATGGCGACATTGTCAGCCAGCCATGACAGTGGCACTCTTCAACACCAAAAAAAATGGCTCGATGATATTCGAATATGGTACGTCAAATCTTTCTTTTTTATTATTGCTGTGGAAGGAAAAAATCAATGATATATCAATGACAAACAATTGCAACGGATTGTTTATCTAGTCATGTTAGCAGCATTCATCAGTTACGGGCTCTGCTTTGCACGATTCATACTCATTCACCCGTTTTAGACTCAGGACAACCTGCCAAGGCGGACGGAGATGACCTGTTAACATGGATACACAAGGAAAAAGACGACCAGCCTCCCTGTTTCCTGATTGTCATGGATCTCATGGACCTGATTCTTATGACTGATATCAACTATCGCAATCAACTCTCGGATGATTTGAATATTCCTATAGAACAGAGATCCCAACGCTATCTCCAGGTTCGGTACGATGATCCCCTGTTTCTCCTTATTTTTATTTTTTTTCTATTATTCGATTTTTTTTTCCTTCCATCTAATTTTATGAGTCCGACGCATGTCGACTTTCCTTTCTATAGGCAAGACTGGCTGGTGCAAATCCTCGGCCTTCTTTCGGAAACCGCGAATTATCTAAGCTTCCAAGCGAATCAGTGGTGGAGCGCTTTTCCAGAAGTGATGGTCCACCGACCGACGGATCTTTTCATTACCGACAGCGGATGCCTGGAAACGCTTCAGCAACCTAGTAGCTCGTCGGGAGTGACCCCTGATCAACAGGCTTTGGAGGATCTGTATCGCATCATCAGTTATTATATCGATCAAATGATGTGAGCAACCATTGACACCATGATTGTCATTCATCACCGCCGGAGCGGAGATATAAACGATATCCCTCTCTGTAAACCAATCATCGTCGTCGCCTGGGGATGATAGGCGTGGTTTGAAAAATATGCAAAATTACTCACAGCTGTCGGCAGTCCCAAAACTTCTCTTTTTTTTTTTTATTCGGTTTAAAAGGCACCCTTGCTTCGATCTGTCTGTTACCCCATCATTTGTATTTACTATTACTTTTTTTAATAATCATGGATTCTCCTGCAAGTTTTTCAAATTACCACTATCCCAGTGAACTTCCGGAACTGGATCCAATATATCTTGACGATTGGCTTGAAAATGATCTACGTCAAGCCGGGATTCTGCCCAACACGCCTCCGATGGAATATGCTGACAAGCCTTTTTTCCCTTCCATGACCGACGCGGCGGTCGAGCAGAAGCAAAGACTACAGAATATGACGGCCGCGGTACTGAGAGAACAAGCTATTCAATGTGCAAAGTCCAATCCCAAAGACGCCAAGATCTCTCCCCAGCAAGTAGCGATACTGATTAAAGCCTTGTCACTTCTTGGTTCCATACGATATACGACCAATCAGGATGTTACCCACTGTGCGCAAGAACCCGAGGTCCGAAGATACAAGCATGAACGGAATTCCAAACAGATCAAGGAGTCCTTGAGTGTCCAAGCCCAGGTCGCTCTGAAACGTCAACGAAACACCGACGCTGCACGAAGATCCAGATTACGGAAAGTGATGAAAATGGATGCTCTTGAACGAAGAGTGCGCGACCTGGAAGTCGACAACAGTCAGTTACGGTTACGAGTGGCCTCCATTTCCGAAGATATCAAAGATACCATTACCGAAGAACAGCGAAAACGACAACGTATCCAGGAATTGGAAGCTCAGTTGGCCCAAGTGCATCAAGCCCTTCTCGGTGAACAAGCGACAGACGATGATGAAGAAGAAATTGCTATCGACTGATTTCCTCCATTGGATATGTTGCGACTTTTAACTAGTTCCCTCATATCATCCTTTTTTCATTTTTTTCCCCTCAACTCCTTCCTTCCATTTCCCTCATATTTCATGCTTTCATCCTTTTTCTCATTTCTTCCGTCTACAAGACGTATTTTTCTTTTTTCCTTTCTCTACTCTTGAAACCGATATTGGCTAATGAAAGAACTCGATGCTTCTTGCGATGCTTCTGCCTTTCTATCTGCCGTTTGGGAGTAACTGCTTTACTTCTTCTCGTCTTCTCTCTTTCTGTAGGTATGTCCGTGAGATTGTCACAGTGGTATATCTAGCTTGGGTTTCCCGCTCCGATTGGTTTCGTTTTGCCTTGGTGGTTTTGGTGTTGACACACCAACGATGATTTGACATTTCGAGGTAAGACCGTTGAACAGCTGATTTTTTCTGTAGGACACACGATCTACCGTACGGGGATGTCGATGAAAAAGGACTTGAGATGATGTTTTTTGAGTATCGGTTGCCTTGTCCCATCTTCCTCTCTCTTCGGTCACTTGTCAACTAAAAGAATATAATACCTGATTATGATTCCCATAAGTTGATCGCGTGAATACAAACAGTTTACAACATCCAAAGTATCCGCTTGCACTGAATGCTTTTGCTAAAAGCAAAACAAATGTTGGGATTTTACTGGACCCTTTGACTCACTCACTATTCTATAGATACTGTTACGAAAAAAAAAAAGGAAGAAAAGAAAAAGAAAAGAGGCGAAAAAAAAAGAAAAAACTAAACCAGGTACTGTAGTTGCGACCGTTAATACATCCTTGTTAAGTGTATAGAATCGCGCTGCGTTGCTTTGACAAAAAAAAAAAAAAAAAAAGAATAAAAAAGATGATCTTCCACCTAAACTATTTATTATTTCTTGTGAAGCGTGTTTACATATCATTGCCGAGATAGACGCATTTTCAATGCTGCTGACTTGGATACACCACCAAACATTATCCTTCAAGTGGTTTTTTTTTGCACATGGTGCAACCGCATAAACCTAGTTTACATGTCATTTTTCTTTTGTATTAATAATCGATCTTCCGATACAAACTTGTACACTGCGTATGAAAGAAACAAAGGGGGCATAGAGCGGCAGCTATACCTTTATGCTACATTATAGCCTAACCCACCTTTCTGCGCTTGCATACCTCGTGTTCAGCAAGTACTTTGACTATTAAAGTCATATCAAAAAGACGGTCCATATGATATTTGTGCTGGCATCCATGAAACACATCAGCCTAGATACTGGAAAATGATGAAGCTCAAAAAAATGCGCTTTGTACTTTGTGACATCACGACCTATATTCAAATTCCGACAGGTGTATGACACGTATGGAGAAGTGAATGGCTGTGGAACTCTTTATTCTTGGTCCTTTCGAGTCATTCTCATCAGGTGCTTAAATTTCTGTACTTTTCTTGGAGTTTCTGAACACTGGTTCTTTTTTTTCCCTTGGACTTGCTACTTATACGGTGTACTTTACTTGTTTTTATTTTGCTATAGGGAGCATCACTAGCTATGGCCAAGAAACTTAGCGAAATTCATCGCACCGCGACCTTTGCGTGGGGTCCTGGACAGCAATTACCGCTCCTTGCCGCTGGTACTGTGGCGGGCGCTCTCGATGATTCTTTTTCAAACGCGTCCGAACTCGAATTATTCAAACTTGACCTTTCTGGACCTCAGACCGGCCAAGGGTTGGAAGCCACGGGCAAAGTGAATAGCAGCTCAAGGTAAAACCATTGCAGTTTAGGTGGCGTCGGATTAGGTTATGTTGCCATCTGAAACTTTTTTGCTCACCGGCTGATTCACAGATTCAATACTTTGGCATGGGGACAGGCATCATCTGACAAACCCTATGGTATCATTGCCGGTGGTATGGAGAATGGCGAACTCGCGTTGTGGGACCCAAGCGCTATTCTCGATAACAAAGGGTGAGTATACTTACCAGCTTTTTTTTTTGGGAACTCGATTCTCGACCGTTTAGTCTTACTTATCGAATTTTTCTAGTGATGCTGCACTAATATCCACCAACTCCATGCACACAGGCTCTTTGAGAGGCCTGGACTTTAACTGGCAACAACCCAACATTCTTGCATCGGCTGGTAGCAACGGCGAGGTAGGCCAGACTATTGGGTTTGGCAAATGGGGATAGAATACAAAAAAAGTACTCATCTGGATATAAAAGGTATATATTTGGGATCTTACAAGCCCCAAGAAACCATATACCCCTGGCGCCCGATCGGCCAAGATGGACGATATCACCGATGTTGCGTGGAATTGTCAGGTGCAACATATTTTAGCCACTTCTTCTACTACCGGGCACACGGTTGTATGGGATCTTCGCAATCGAAAGGAAGTAATGACATTGACCTACTCTGGCCAAGCCGGCAGTGGTGTGAGCGCTGGCAATCGACGTGGCGTTACTGCTATCAGCTGGCATCCTGATGTGGTATGTAAATTGTGTGAATTTAGGAGAGTGTCTTTTTTCTAATTGTGCTGATGCGTTTCGTGGTATCTAGGCGACACAACTGGTCACTGCCGCGGAAGATGATAATAACCCCGTCATCACTTTATGGGATCTTCGTCACGCGCATTCGCCTGAAAAGACATTGGCAGGCCATACCAAAGGCATTTTGGGTGTTTCTTGGTGTCGTCAGGATTCCGACTTGTTAATGTCCTGTGGCAAAGATTGCAGAACCCTTTGCTGGAACCCTCGTACCGGTGAAATGCTCGGTGAGCTGTCTCGCAGCAGTAACTGGACCTTTGAAGCCGAATGGTGCCCTCGCAACCCGGATTTGCTCGCTTCGGCCTCCTTCGATGGTCAGGTAAGTTGACTATGAGGACAATCGCCCTGCAGGGCACAGTCCGATTTTATTTTCTTACTGATGGTTCTCTTAATTTGTTTTTACAGATCAATGTTTACTCTCTTCAAGGATCAAGCGCTGAAGATACAGCCGCGGCTGAAGCTGAACAACAAGCTGCCAATGCAGACGATCCATTTTCCGCCGCCATTTTAGCCGCCGCTCCTCGTGCCGAAACCTTTTCATTGAAGCAGCCTCCCAAATGGCTCCGACGACCTGTAGGCGCGTCGTTTGGCTTCGGTGGTAAGCTTGTCACCTTCAATAACAAGGCTGGCGAAATCGCGGCCAAAGCTGCCGCGACCCTTCCTCCCGGCACCGCTCCAGCCCCCCAAACGGTGCCTCGTAACGTCAAGATGACCGCTATAGTTACGGATCCCGAGATCGTGACGCGTTCCGAAGAACTCGAGAAAGCCGTGGCCGAGGAAAGATTTGATCATTTGATTGACGAGCGGTGTCAGCAATCCGCTTCAAAGAAAGACAACGATGACCAGGAAAGCTGGCAAGTACTTCGTACTTTATTCGCCGAACATGCCCGAGAACAGTTAATGGATCATCTCGGATTCAAGAAAGAGGATGTCCTGGCCGCTGTCAAAGCAGCCACGGGCGGCCAATCAGAAACTGAAGTAAAGAAAGAAGAACCATCTTCTGCTGCTGCTGCTGCTGAGCCGACGGAATCTACTATCGAAACCGCTGAGACGGAGCAAAAAGAAGCCGCTGATGAAGTGTCTACCCATGAAGAGACGCAAGAGCCAACCGACGAAGCCGCTGATGAAGTGTCTACCCATGAAGAGACGCAAGAGCCAACCGACGAAGCTGCTGAGTCACAAGATGACACGGGCAAGCGTGGTGATGCGCTTTCAGGTTTATTCAAATCGTCCGATGTGACTTCTCCCGAAGAAGATTTCTTTGTACAGACTAGCCAGCAATCGGAACAACAGCAAGCAGCGGCCGCTGCGGAGGTCCGTGAACCACTTGAATTATATCCATCCAGCAGTTCGGATACGGACCGATCCATTACCCGTGCTATTGTTACCGGCGATTTTGAATCCGCAGTTGAACTATGCTTCAATGCCGAACGATTTTCGGATGCCTTGTTGCTCGCAATTTGTGGAGGCAATGATTTGCTCGCGCGTACGCAGAAACGCTACTTTGAACAGCAATCCAAAAAGACATCGTACCTTCGTTTACTCGAAAGTATCGTCAACCAAGATTTGGCCAGCGTTGTGTACAGTGCCAGTTTGAACGATTGGACTTCGGTGCTCGCTGTGCTTTGCACGTTTGCTCGTTCGGATGAATTTGGATCACTTTGTGAAATTTTGGGTACGCGATTGGAAGAAGCCTGGCGCTCCGACAAGTCGAAGCATGCCGATCATCTTCGCCACGCTATCTTGTGCTACCTTGCTGCCGGTAATTTGCAAAAGGTGTCTGCCATTTGGATTGACGAGCATGAAGAGGAAAACAAGGCGGCCAAGCAAAAGGGCATGCTCGATAAAAGTTACAGCGACAGTCTTCAGAATCTGATTGAAAAGGTGACGGTATTCCGCAAGGCCATCAATTTCGAAGATACCGCGTTGGTGGAAGAAAAACCATCGGGTGAATATGAACTGTCGGCATTGTACGACAAGTATTGCGAGTACGCCGAATTGTTGGCCACGCAAGGCAAATTGTCGGTGGCCTTGAAGTACATTAATCTGACGCCCGCCGTGTATCGACAGATCATGGCCGATCGATTAGCCATTACCCGCGACCGTATTTATCATGCCTGCAACAGTCAAACAGAAAGTCAATACGTCCAACCTGTTTTCCCCTTCGAAGCTCAACCTTTGCTTTCTGAATTTGAACTGCAAACCGCCAATACTTACGCCACCGGTACCGCTTACGAAACGACTCAGCCGGCTGTTCAACCTACTGTTCAACAGCAGCAACAACAACAGGCCCCGTCCCAAGTCTATGAAACGTACAAGCCGTATCAATCGGCAATGGCGGCTTCCACCGCGCCTGTACAACCCATGGCTCCCTCTTACGCACCTGTTTCGCAGTCTTTCCCTGGTGTCAACAACTATCAGCCTCAGCCTGCCATGTCTAATGCGTCAGGTTATCAAGGAACGGCCGATGTGAACGGTACATCGCAGTATGGTGGTTACGCTCCCACCGCCTATGGCCAACCGGCCCCTGCTGCCTATGACAACTATGCTGCTGCAGGTACGTATGGTGCTTACGGTGGAGGAGGATATCAAGTGCCACAACCTGCTGCACCGGTTGCACCTCCGCCAGCGTCCACTGTACCACCTCCACCACCAAAGTCATCCATGCCTAGTGCGATGCACGCGCCTCGAAGTGGTTCAGGCCATTGGAATGATCCGCCCATGTTGGCCAGTCCCAGTATGGTGAAGAGCCCCAAAGTGTCGGCCGCAACAGCTACAAAGCGAGTGACTTCGCCGTTCCCCAACATGCCTTCGGCGAACTCATTTGTTGCTCCACCTCAACAGCCTTACATGCAGCAGCCACCGGTGGCCGCGACTCCCCCACCGCCCATGAATGCTGTCGCGCCCACTCCTTTGGCTAGACAACAGCAACAAGCCAATCCGGCCTATTTTGCTCCCTCTGTGCCTGCCAAGTCGCCAGCGACTCCTCCACCTGTCCAGGCACCTCAAGCAAGACCTCCTCCTCCTCCCATGGGACAACAACAACAACAACAGCAACAACATCAACAAAATGTACCGTCAGCACCTTATGCTCCCAATCCTTACGCGCCATCGCCGCAGCAACAGCATCAACAGCCACCTCAGGGAATGGCCGCTCCGGCGCCTGGACCTTATGCACCACAACGACCGCGATTTGCTGGAACACCTCCGCCTCCCTCCATGGCAGGTCCGCCTCAACCGGGTGCACCATCCCATCCTATGCCTCAAAACCATGTTAGCCCACCCAACGCTGCGCCTCCCGCCGCAGCACCACCGGCTCCTGCACCGGAACCAGTGAAAAAGAGACATCGTAAGTATTTTTGTGACTGGAAGCGCGGAACGATTTTGATATCATTCATGAATTAACTTTCTGAAAAACAAAAATTTAGCTAAAGATGATCGAAGCCATATTCCTGCCGATCAACGTCCCATTCATCAAATTTTAGCCAATGAGATGCAACAAGCAAGGCAGCGAGCTGCAGTAAGTGGTTGTGAGGTTTTGGACTCGGTGAACGGCTTGACTGATCACAATTTTGTTGGATATAGCCTAACCAAAAGAAGATGATGGATGATACGGAAAAGCGTCTGAATACACTGTTTGACAACATGAATAATGGTGAATTGTCAGACGACGTGGCAAAACAGATGCTCTCATTAGTGCAAGGTATGTAGCACTGGATGGGCGCAAGATAAAGAAATAACAGGTTTTTGACTAACGTGTTTCATGGGGTTGCAGCTTTACAAAACCGGGATTACATGACGGCTCATCGCTTACAGGTGGATTTGGTGACTACTAAATATGCTGAATGCGGATCATGGTTGGTCGGCGTCAAGCGCATCATTGATCAAGCACAACAAACCATGTAGAGATACAAAAACCCTCAATTAAAACAAATGTAATGGACTCCTTTTTTTTCCATCTAGTTTTTGATCCGAAAACAGGAAAAGAAACTTTTTTATCAATGAAAATACCGCGTTCATTCGTGTTGCATGAGTAATGACATGGATCGATCGGTCATATCATTTTTTCGTGGAATTGCATAAAATGGTCCACGACCTTCTGTCAGCTGGAAATTTTTGCATTGGGCATACTTGGCCTGAAACGGATCTGCCACTTACCGATATGGTAGATCAACCCAACGATGAAGCAGACCATGCATGTTTCCCGCAGATGAAGTTAAAGCAGAAAAAACTCATTGTAGCGTATAAAATGGAATGAATCTGCGTACATACAACAACTTCACCATCTATCTATTTCGAAAACATGATGGCTGTCGGAAGTCACGTTATCTCCAAATATTCGAATCTCGATCTAAAAGGACACACTCTCGTGGAATATGTATGGCTGGAAGACAACGGTGAAACATTTGATTCTTTCACGAAATCAACAAGAGACCCACCTCAACTGTATAAAGCCCTAACTATGCCCTTGGATTCTTTTGGCCAAAAGGAACTGAAACCAGCAACTACGTTTCGTGATCCTTTTCGAGGCGACTATAATAAGATTGTACTATGCAACAAACCATTGATGTCCAGTCAGCTGGACAAATGCGAAACAGCCATGACACGCATCGACTGTCATGTTTCTTCGTACCTAATTAAGGAATGTTACGAGTTGTCTGGACGTGTTGGTAAAGCCGGAATGACACCCAAGGTATAGGAAAAAAGCACTGTTTATAAGGTTCTTAATGAACTGAAAATTTATTTAGGATCTCCAATGCCCTGGTAGAAGTGGTTGTGACGTTTTGCAAGCGAGTTTGTTGAAGCACATCATCGGGCCTGCTTATACGCTGGTATCAACGTGACGGAAGTCTACTGTCGTAACCGCCAGTTCCAAGTTGGCCCATGCAGAGACGGCAACATATGCGACAATTATTGATGGCTCGATATTTGCTGCAACGAGTTGCTCAAGACTTTGGCCATTACAGTTTCTATTAAAACGGGCGCTAGATGTGGCAGCACCAACTATCATAACCGTCATCCACCGCCTGTAACTTGGCCAAGATTAGGTCTACAATTTCAATATCCTCGGTTTGTGGATGACTTCAGCGTCCGAGAACATGACAGTTGCACCATTATCAATCAATCAAAAGATTACCTCGAAATCCACTGCAATACTGGAAAACTGAATCCTTATTTGGCACTTTCTTTATTGCTTCCTGATAAGTATTCTAAGTGAAGCCTGAATAAAATTGTTCTTATTGTATATCATTTGATAACCATCATCCTTCATTTAATTTGGCGAACAATGATGTGTAACATCATATCTGTCAAAGGATCTCGGTAAACGCTGGAAAGATTGTGTCAGAGGAAAGGTATTATGAGCCAAAGGATCACAGTTTTTATGCCAAAAGAAATTAACATTACTTAATTGACAAGAATCACTGAAGTTAGTCTCAATCACGTTTTGTGGTGGCGGTGCATGATTTTCAGTCAGCTGAAAATTTTGTAGAGCATTTGCCATGGCATACTTGGTTTGAAACGGATCGGCCATCTGCGCATGCGGTGGCAAACAGACAACCCGGATTTGCAACACGAATTTCGGCCATTGATAAGGCTCAGATTCCGGTCCGCCACACGGATTGCATCAACGTTATTTTGCAGCGCCCTCGGGCGAAAGGTCAACCAGAAACTTAAGGAATTAATCTTATGCTAAAAGTGGGTCTCTCATGCTACATTTTTGGTTGTTCTAAAGCGATATCGACATATATTGCTTGGAAACGCTCTATATCAACGATTTAAATGCTGTTTCAACTTGAGAAAAATTTGCTTTGATGAAGGTGTGTGCGAATATTGAGAAAAATCTCGTTCTTTACTGCAACTCGTAAGTTTGCACTATTTATTGAAGGTCTTCTAGATTCTACGTAGCTTTTAACAGACAACTTCAATGATATGCGAAATTATAAAAGTAAAATCGATGCAATGCGTTCTTTATTTCAAGAGAGAATTTAAATAGGAGAAGTAAACATGGGAAGAAGCTGAAGATGAAGAAAAAAAAAATATTGTTATCGTTGTCATTCAGCTATGAGTTGAGACAGGTGACCCCCGTCCAACTTATAGCTGTGCCATGGGCTTGGGAGCCGGCTGGTCTGGTCGGAAGCCTACAAAATGTCAGTATCATCAAAAATGCCCTACAAAATGTCAGTACAGTCAAAACTTGCTGAAACGCCAATCAGCGGGCACCAAATTGTCACCGAAAGAGCAGAACGGCTTGAAGCCTACAAAAATTAGTACTATCGGGAGGTCGGTCGGCAGTGATGGTCAAAGGGTACGTCTGGGAAAGGAAAAGAAAAAAAAAGGGAAACGGGGAAGAGGTGGGAAAAAAATTCTTTTTGCCGTTCTCTTTTGTCCCTTTTTTTTTTTTGTCAATGCATTCAATGGTTGAAAGGCAGCCATCGAATGAAAAATCGAAAAAGACTAACTTTGCGAGATTTAGATGTAGAGAGACGTGCCGAACTTGTATCGATCCGTAAAATTAATTCATTGGGTATCCCGGCAACAATGGGGAAGAAACAGAAAGGTTTCTCACTATGAAAAGTTTCACACACGTCTTCAGAAAAAGACAAAAGGACCATGCATTAAAAGAAGTCCAAGCGGACATTGTGATGATTTCAAGTCCGAAAGACATCGAACAAGATGGAAGCGGTCTATGAGCCCGATTCACTTGATCCTGTCCCAAGGCACGGCATCCATTACTTTTGTTCAAATTTTGATCCATCCGAAACCACCCTTTCAAGACGAATCCGTACAAATTCGAGACATCTCTGTAGAGGCGCACCGGACCGAGTTACGGGTTTTTCCTCTTTTTTATGCCAACCATGAACTGCGGATAATGTGCGCCAATAGTAATGAAGTATGCCATTGAGAAAACCATGCCTTTTACTTTTGACAACATCGATCAAGGACATAGAATAAATTAGATCAATACAATAAGCAGCCTTCATGAACGTGGGGTTCTGAGTGTCACAAGCTCTACATCATGCAGTTACTGATCCCAGGGCTCGGTTACTGAATTTTAGAACACCATTGTTTGTCTGTATTTCGCGATCCTTTCAAAGGCGGCAACTATACTTTGGCGTTAAAATATGGTTTGAAAAAGTCGGTCGGCCTGGGATATTGGCAGTACGATTTTCCAGAGTTGTATCTGCATTTGTACAACCTGTATTTTAATAAAGAGACCAAAAGCTGAGAAAATTCAGCCAATGCATTTGCGGACCTAAACATGATAGCGATGAATACGAGGAATACGGCATAACCTCTTGAAAATGTGGAATTATTAACCCTTATCTAACGATTCTTGCAGTGCTGATAGAGACGTTTACAGGCGAACGGCTATTGATAAAAATTGATCATAAGGACACAGATATGATAATCCTATATTGTGTGGAAATACAATACAGGGACTATATGGTTATTCCGCTTGCATAAATGTACGTAGTTTTGAAGATGATTGCTTCATGGCACCAGTAGAGCGCTTATTTGTATCCACATAACGTAATTTTCAGTTATTTGTCATTACTTTACCACACCCAACAAAAGTTTCCTGCAAATGCATTGAATGCACATAACGACTACTGCAAACGCTGGCAAGGTTGGTCAGTGCAAAGCTAAATGAGCCGAATGACCACAGTTTACGGAAAGAACTTTTTATCAGTGCAAAGTGACTGCATGCTACAGTTGCCAAAGACGCTCGTGTGAGATAAAGTTTTGCCAAAATATAGACTCTGAGCAGGTGATTCAATATGCAGTAGCTTCTCGTATGGCGTGGCAAACAAAAAAGCCATTGCGCCTCTTTTTGTGTTTTTCGCCACGTGTATGACAAAGGAGGTTCTTTGCAGGCTATCGTTCCGCTTTGAAGATACACGAATTTTCGATTAAACGATAATCGTTTTGTCAGCACGTAGATTAAGCAATTTCTAGTCGATAACGGTATTCCTTAATCACTGTTTATTTTTAGCCAAAAAATTCACCAACGGTGGCTTGATTATCGCAACAGGAACAAAGCGTAATCTGATTTCTTTTTATCCGTTACCAATGGATAATACTCTCCTTCCGCGTTGTGTTTTCTAAAGAGAGAGTGTGTTCAGCCGTTGATTCGCTTAAATAAATGGAGTACCTTTTTTACATGGATTGTTGTATGCCTATTAAGGTAATTGGGTGTGCCGTATCTCTTGAAAATCCTGTCATCGACCCCTTTTCGGACTTGGTGCCCTTGCATATTTCCAGTGATGGTTCTTAAATCTAACAAATAGCATTCTCCTTGAATAATACTTTTTTATTTTATTTTCTTTTGACTCTTTCCATCGACCGGGTTAATTCTTACTCTTTTGTTTTTTTTATATACGTACGATATTTCTTTTTATCTAATTATACGATGGTATCTACTTACACACCGCACCTGGACACCACTCAATTTTGTAACACAGACAATCTAATGCATCATCTTTGTAATACCAATCATTTCACGAAACAAGACGACCATGATCCTCGTATGATACTTGGGCGTAGTGTCGTTAGCGACGAACCTGAAACCATCACCACCATCGAACCATCATCTGCATCTTCTTCGGCCAAATCTTCCTTATATGATCATCCAGGATCCGAGGATGCTTCTTCTCTACATCAAGCCGCTTCTCAGGAGTCACTCCAGACACAACGATCAATAACAACTGCATCACCACATGATGTTTCTTCCCGTCTTCCACAAGAAAATACACGAATAGCACCCCAGGTAAAAGCAATTGAGAAAACAAAATCACATCAATTCGACGGGCCTGACAATTGGTGGATGGCTTTTTTGGGCATGTTAGGATTCAACGCATCTTTGCTTGGCACAAGTGGAATGTCAGAACAGTATTCTAGAAAAGGATCCGAAATCGATCTGCATGCAATCCAACGAGCTAAAAACCCACTTCTCAAAAGTACAGCAACTCATTAGCGATAACATCATCTTTTCCACAACCTGCAATGCCTACAACGATGAGAATGAACAAGAAATTGACTGGAGCTTCTGGGAAGCCGTCATTCAGGATTTTGATCGTGTGACGGACAAAATGTCACATTTATTATCAATCAAATTGCGTGCCGGCATTCCACGGCACGTTCGTGGTTTGATCTGGCAGATCATGTCCAAATCCGGTTCTCTGCATTTAGAAACGGTGTATGGCCAGCTGTGCCGTGAACGGTCACCTCACGAACGCATCATTTTGCGTGATCTGTCCCGCACGTTTCCTCACATTGATATGTTCAAGAAAGATAACGGCACCGGTCAAATGGCGATGCGACGGATCCTGGAAGCTTACAGTTTATACGATGCCAATGTCGGTTATTGCCAAGGATTGGCGTTCCTTGTGGGCCCCTTATTGATGAATGCAAGTAATACCGCCTTCAAATGGGACCAAAAAAAAAAGGTTCCTATATGAGATTCAACAAGCTGAACCCTGCTTTATAGATGCCGGAAACCCAGGCTTTTTGCGTGTTTGTTAGGTGAGCTGCTTGAAAAATGTCAACTGACAGATATTGATGTGTACTCATGGTGAAGAAACAAAATTGTAGATTAATGGAAACGTACGAAATGCGATCCATGTTCACACTCAATATGGAGGGATTGCACCTGCGATTATACCAATTTTCTTCATTGCTTTCTGAAATTTTGCCTGAAATAGCCGAGCACTTGGAACTGCATGCAGTGCATGCGGCGATCTACGCTTCGCAATGGTTTCTGACATTGTTTGCCTATGCATTCCCTATGGCGTTGGTCATGCGTATTTACGACATTGTGTTTGTTGAAGGAGCGGCAGAAACCATTATGCGAGTCGCCATTGCCATGATCAAACGATCCGCCGATAGAATATTGCAGGAAACTGAATTCGAAACCCTATTGGACTACATCACGTCGCGTCGACTGTGCGAACCGTATGTGGATGATTGGAGCCAGGTGGTCCACGATGCCATGGCCTTGTCCCCCATTATCACCCGAAAGAAGATGGTAGATTTGCAGACGCAGTACGAAGCCGAAGACTGTTACAAGGATGAGAAAACACGTCCTGGTCAAGCGTTAACCGGTCGGTTCGGATTCTGGCGACGACGCAGTATTAAAAAATCGAAGTCTTTCTATCGTACGAAATCCGTCTGCAGCAGTGATGACGGGTTTATGAGCAAACATAAACCGCGCACGAGTTTCAGCTCACTGCGCAGTTTTGCATCTGCAGCGGCGATTCCCAGCATGGCAGAACCCACGTCGCAGCCCACTTCGTTCCCATCGAACGATCCGGAAGTGCTACGACTTATGCATGCTCTGACCCTATCTGAAAAGAAACACCAGTCGCTTGTCAATGAATTGTTTGAACTCAAAATGGCCAAGCAAGATGTGGAAACCGAGCGGGACGCATTGAAAATGACCATCATTGAACTTGAGCGACATCATTATTCGACCACCACGCAGAGAACACGATCACCGGAAATATCCCTGCTGAAGCGTTCCAATACTGTAACTGAATATGGAAGGCGCATTTTCCATCAGTCATCACGATCCCTGAACGATATTCTACTCACGACCTCCACCACTTCTGGCTCGGTCATGGATGATACAGAAAGTATTGACAGTTCAAGGATAGACTTGTTTTCTAATATGAGTGATAAAACCTCCATCTCCACGCGCCAAGAAGAAGAGGACAATGCAATGCGGGCCGAGTTGGTTCGTGTCAAGGTTGAAAATTTCGAATTACAGCAACAGCGGGAAAAGATGACACAAGACTTGGACGATATGCAGTCGCGTTTGGATATGGTGAACGAGGGGCAAATGGCTCTGGTTGATCAATTGATTACGATCAAGTCCGATATGGATGATCTGCTGCAAGAGCGTAAACGCAAAGAGATGGAATGGGTCGAATTAACGGAGGAGAATAGTGCTCTCAAACAACAAGTCGAGGAAGCGAAAGCGAATCTTGCCCGTCACGAAATGGCCGAGGCATGGCAACAGCAGAACGTGTCCCACCGGCGGCAACGTCGACATAGCGCAGGGCACGCGCACTACATCTCACCCCAGAACAGTTACTTGGTGATGCGTATTCGCGAGCTGGAAAAGGATTTACTGGACACCAAGCAGAAGCTGGCGGAAGTCGAAAATGCACAATTACCACCGCTCGCACTTCATCATCCGCTCAGTCCCAAGAAGCGATCGCCAACGGCGCAAGGACGTCCGAACCATCGGAATTCAATGGATTCGACTGCACCGGGGCTTCAAAGAACATCCTCGCTGTATGGTCGTGTGTGGCACGCTCTTTCCCCTCGATACAGCAGCTTTGCAAGCAATAAACGTTCAAGTCTTGCATAGATTTCCCCCCTGTGTGGTTGATCTTACCAATATGTATAAAAAATGATTATATAAGCTTGTCCTCCAAGATTCACTGGAGTAATTTCATTGTTTGATTTTACGCTTCTTCAATTTTTTTTTGCATGTGATCTAAAAGAAGACCCTGTGTCTGTGTCTGAAAAAGAATAGGCTTCACGTAATCCTATTTTCTTCACCATGTCGTTACCACAGTCAAGATTGGCTGCTGTAAAAAACCACATCACTGCATCCTCCAATGCCTCTTCAAAGCCTTCACGAAAATCGGTAAATACATACCGTGAGCGGAGCGATTACAAGTATTTTGCGCCCGTTCAGACCAGGTACACAGAGATGATAAAGTCGGGTTCCGATGATGGTTATTAATGGCTGTCTTCAAGGTGGGCCGATAACGATCAGTATGGGCATGTTAATAATGCCATTTACTACGTTTACATGGATGCTGTGATCAACGCCTATCTCATCGAATATTGCAAGCTTTCGCCGACGGATGTCACGCAACCGCTCGGGCTAGTCGTGACCTCTCATGCCGATTTTTACAGCGCCGCTTCTTACCCGAGCATGCTACAAGCTGGTCTGGTGGTGACAAGAATTGGCAAATCAAGTATCACCTACCGTGTAGGTATTTTTGATGACGAACAAGCACAAGCTTGTGTTGTCGGAGGTTTCACGCATGTTGTTGTGGATCCGATGCATCGACGACCCGTTCAAGCGATACCCGAAGACATACTGAATGGTGTCCAAGCGATTCTATCTCCTGAAAATGTGCAGTAAAATGGATATACATATTTGTTTATGAAATGGAAGAAGAATGATTATCATTTACAGTCAATGCCAAAGATATATAAGAAAAGTAAATGGGGGTGATTAAGCAGCCTTGCTGGTCGTGATATTTCTAGCGTGGGATTGAAACGTGGATTAGAGGGGAGAGGGGCGGGAGATTTCTGATGTGAAAGCATTGCGAGGTATTTACTTTTGTTTTCGAGGCGCTTGGCCTTCTTCCTCATCGTCACTGCGGGTATCTTCCGGTTTCCGTCCTTGGATTACCTTCCAGAGGACCTTGAGGATCATGATAAACCAGTAGACCATGATGATATTCAACGCAGCAAACAAGGTCAAGTAAACCTTGTGCATCAAAGAATTCATGTATTTGCCATTGGCTGGATCCCACTTCATCTCGATATACAACGGAAGTTCAGCTAATACGCCCTTTGTATAAGTCTCATCATTTCTCGACCAATTTTTACTCGTGTGACCGCTGGTCGCTTACCTGCTATAGACCAAACAATGGCCGATAAGAAAAATTGGCGGGTGATTGGCCACGAGATGGCAAATGCGGCGAAAAGATAATCACAGAGGGTTGTAAAGTTTAGGTATTTTAGAATCTTGGCAAGCTGTCAAAAAAGAACCACGAGTTAGGTAAGCTTATCAGGCAAGAGGTTCCCAATTCAGACCATGCATCTCTTTGTTTCACTTACGGAAAGTAAGATATCGGCCACATCCATCGTACAAAGTACAGCATTTCCCACGCGAGTAAAATTGCCGCAATAACTTGATCCGATCAAAGCAATGGTTATAATATGATGGAGAAGCATAGGAAAATGATCCTTGCGTCGTTTTTCTACGTGCAACACATAAATCTGCTGGAAGTAGAACCCCAATTGCATCAGATAATAACTCTTCATCGCACCGGTAATGGGTATGTGAGGGTAATCAATCCAGTAATATTTGGTGTTGAACCAGTACGGACTGTTATACATGAGAACCTATTCCAACGTACATCAACGCCCGTCGTGAATAAAAAAATGAGGACCAAGCGTCATCCACTTTTTTGCTCTCACACACTACGACGACTTACCATGCCATAAACCCAAAATATGGAATAATAAGTGAACATAAACCCTTGCTCTTCCAAACGCTGCCTTTTTCCAGTGGATGATACATGATACGCAACGGCAACAGGCGAAAAGACATAACGCATAAGCGCGGCACGGAGAAAAACGAAAATAACGATCCACAAGATGACAAAGTACAAATCATTGATCCCTTTGGTGTAGGCGTTTGGGGCCACTTGGTAAGACAAGAATAGACATTTCGAAGCAAACGATGACCCGCACATGTAAGCCAGTAGTAACAAGCAACATACAGTGCCTGAGATTTCTGCAAAAACCCCCATATCTTTAGCAACGCATCACGGGCAATCCACTCACATTATTTTTTTGAGCATACCTAGTTCGAACTTTGCTACCAACGATCTTGACTGTGATTTACGCATACTAAGCGATGGATCATTTTGTATGGAAGGTTTTTCGTGCATACAGAGGAAAGAAAAAAAGAAAAACAAAAGAAAATCAAAATCAAAAAAAAGAGAGAAGAAAAAAAAACCGAGTGATAAAAAAATATCGAATCATCTGCTTCGCCTCAAAAATAAAAAAAAATAAAAAAGGTATTCGAAAAAGGGAAAATTTCCAAAGATTCTTTTTTCTTCAATTCGGGACTTCAAATTTTCATATAAGCTTTTGGCACCATTGTCTGCTCATCCACTGATGACCCTTTTTGCATCATGGCATCCTTTTCCTGACAATTTTGGGTTGTCAATGTGTACGCGCCTATCAGCTACTTTACATACTATCCGGTTAACAGTAGATTATCGTACAACATGTACGTATATAACTGTGGAGTGGCAGTTGAGTAACGCTTGGCGTTCTGGGTCGTGAATGAACCTTAGACCTCCTCTATTTTTAGAATGGGCAGAACTGAACATTTGGGCGATAGTTCCCAAAACCAAGGTGGGCTTTTTAGTGATAATATGGTGGGGATTTTAACAGACAGTGGGTTCATCATAAATGCACCGGCCCACTGAAACCGCGAACGAGCGTTAAGGGAAAGAAAAAAGACCACGCTCGTACGAAAGTTGCAACCTATTTAAAGCGATGCCGACGAACTTTTTATTTATGCAGAGCCCATCGGTAGACAATGAACAGAAGCTGAAGTCTTATTATCACCATAGTGAATGATGCGTACGCTTTAGCAACGAACCGAGATGGTGGTAGGCTTCTGCACAAACATATCTGCGCCTATTATGAAGATTTTTTTTTGTATTCCAAACTCAATTCCTCATTTGCACATCGATAAGCATTTTTATGAGATAAGCTTTCCAGCCGAAACTTTGTACACTCACTTTACAGTTTCAAGTATGTTATCGCTCTTGATTCGCTCACAGTAGATGATACGTGAGGATGATGCATGACAAAGATGGTATCTCTGGTTCCAGATTTCCAGCAAGCGAATAGTATCCCAAACCCAATAAAGCTATATAAAAAAAAAAAAATTCATCAATTGTCACAGTATGCGGAGCAGGTCTCTCTCAACGATAAAAGTCGGTCCATTGACTGAAGCCACCAGGAGATGCGGACTTTTGAATAAGTGGGCACTTGCACTGTCAACCAAAATTTCGGTTGCTTGGCAATCCAGTGTCTTAGCAAGACAAAAGAATGCCGTTGTTTCCAAACCAATGATATGCCGCATGGGTCACATTGACAATTTAGACTGGCATGAATCGGCGAAATCCCGATAGCTCGAACGGTCGCCAAAGCCTGGGGTTTCGGACCTCGAAACAAGACTGGCTTTTGAACAACTGTGTCATGTCGATCAAACCTGCTTTAAGAAATCAACACCAAATTGCTAATATATACGGTTATTCATTGCTGTAACTGCCAACACAATTGCCTAAATGCTGCTTTATGTGTTTAGCATATATAGTAACAGCTGCAAGGTTTTGTCACTGAAATTAAGCGATTCTGCATTAGGTCAAGCGGCATCCACTCAAATTTCACCGTGATATCCGACCCATTGGTTCCGATATTCTTCCAAATTTGGGAAATTGAGGGAATTTTAAGCTCCTCCTCCTCTTTTGTGGCAAGCCGTCAATGGCTTCCAAAAAAATCAAATAACTAGGGTCTCACAGAGCCACTTGACGTTTATGTTATTTTGATATCTTTTTTTAATTTTCAACCATGATACCAGATTCATGGCTCGCCAGAACCAGTATCTATACGATAGCCGTTCTGCAAACGGCGGTAGCACCTCTCTCGTTTGTCTACTTTATTTATAACATCGCAACAGAATCCATGCTGTTCAAAGATCACCCTACTCTCAACACCTATATGCACTATTGGCTAGGAGCCGAACTCGTATTTTATGTATTCTTTTATATCACGCGTAATCGTATGCAACGATGTTTACCGAGTGTGACGCCGTCGCCTAAAGAACGAAGAGAACTGTTCAAGGTTTGCCTGGCGAATGTGGTGGATGCCAAAGAATGGCTGCGAGGTTGGTTCATGCAAGGCAACAATGCCAGTTGCCATCCGTCATTTTGCGAGATTTATCGCGAAAATGTCGCTGAATGGTGAGTCTGACTAAAATAAATGAAGTGGGATCGTCTACTTATCTTTTAAAAATGCAGGTTGGCGTGGGCTTTCTTCTCAGCTCCCTTGGAAGATGTCCTGGAAGACGACAGTTTGCGTTCAGAGCTCGATTGGATGATTAATAGGTTCGAGTCCATGTACGACGTGGTTTTTGCACCTGGTTACAATGACGACATCTCAACTTTCCGAATTAATTTGGATCCGATCAATGCGCACCACCGTCCACTCGTTTTTTATGTTTTAGTCATTGGATTATCCTGGGTGTTTGGATTAGTACTTCAGTGTTGGGGATTCAAGAGCTACGGCCCTGAAACTCGTTCCACTATCTGGAACCTGATTGAACTGCAGCAACCTTATACGAGCCATAAACGAACCGAACGCATCTCGTACTGGTTCCGTGATGGTAACCGAGATCTCAAACCCATTATTTTTATTCATGGTATTGGGGCAGGACTCATGTGCTATGGAAGGTTTTTGCGTATGCTTATGTCACTGGATGCCCCGATTTTCTGCATCGAACTGTCGTTTGTGGCGATGCGATGTGTGGAGGATGTACCTACCATGCAGGAGACGATCCGTGATTTTGAAAAGATGCTGCAGCATCACGGTTTTGAAAACGCTATTTTCGTATCCCATTCGTTGGGCACCGCCGTCACCGCATGGACGCTGAAATACCTGAGGGAACGGGTCGCAGGCGTGGTTTTCATTGACCCCATTTGCTTCATGCTGCACTACAAGGATCTGTAAGTTGGGGAAATGGGAGGAAACACGTCTTTATCCAATGTGTCTAACTAACTTCATGGCCGTGATGATAGATGTGTTAATTTTGTGTATCGAATTCCCACCACTGCAAGTCAGGTAAGCATAACCCAAATCATTAGTGCAGAAACAATGAAGCTCAATCGGTTCCGTTTTTTTTCTTCTTGTGTTTCTAGTCCATCATTAAATATTTTGCTTCGACTGAACTGTATATATCGTACTATATTTCCCGGCATTTCCATTGGTTTCAAACGGCTCTCTTTCTCGCTCCAGAGGACACGGCCAAAAGTCCCATCACCATACACATGCCCGAGCGAACGACTGTGTTCTTGTCCGAGAAAGATAACATCATTGACTCTTCCCGTGTGGCGGCCTATCTTCAAGAACATCAGATCAAAATGACTCTGATGGAAAATCTGGATCATGCTTCGTTCTTGATTAATGCAGGATGGGAACGACGCATTGTAGAAACAGTGGGGGAATATGTTCGTTCCAATGCAAACTAATCCATTAATATTGTAATAACTTTTATATCATCCATACCCCTTAGAATATAATACTGTCACTTTTTGGTAATAAATTTCCTAATCACGATAACACGCCATCAACATGATGATTACAAATTTATGAGTTTTCCGTTTGATAAATGAAATGCAATAGCGTCAAAATGTTTTGGGGGTAACCCTTGGGAACACATCAACTAAGAGACAATCTGTTTTTTAAAATGTCTCTTATAGCCTCCACAAAGAGAACGTATGGGGGAGGGGATACGGAGCAGACTACTAGACACCGATTCGCTGCGCCAGTCGTTCATATTGTTCACCTGCTATCTTTCTTTGACGCCATACCAGGATTAACAGAGACAAGATAGCAATGGTAACATTGATAGTCTAATGATCAGAAGAGGTTGACGATTGTGATAATAACAGCAAAAGTGGATAAGAACTCCTTCTTACCTCGAACCGTATAAATCGCCACCGTTCAAGGCGCTTGACACGGCGGCAACCTTGGAATGACGGTAGCAGAATGGCGTCAGAGTCAAAGTCCTCTGGCTGATGCTCTTTATCGTTTAACGTAGGATCGTCCCATTCACATCGTACTGGTTCTTTGTTTCCATATTCCATGCAATAAGGAACGGTTTTCTAAGGGAAATTGGTAAGAGAATGCTGTAGGAAGTTCCCAGGTTGAGCTTCATACTTTTTCGATGGGTGTGCACACATCACATTCGCCGATGGGAGTACAGGTATAAGTGGATTTTTCAATGTCCTCATGGGATTGCGTGTAGTTGCCCAGAGACACTGGCGGAGTGGCTACTGTGTCGTCTTCAAAAGGTGGAGCTCGTTTGATGTGTGCAAAGATTTCAATGGGAAATATGGAGCACAACCTATGATGACCATTAGCCAACGGAAGTGAATATTATACAAAAGTAGGGGATGTTACAGGAATAAACAGGCCCAAAAGGGTATCCTCATTGCAATGGAATGTGTGTCAAGTGAGAGTGAACAAGGTGCTGCAGTGCGCTCGAAAGCCTGTCACAGAGGTGGCATTTTTTCTGACACAGACCGTCATGCGCACCTACAAAAAAGCCCACACAAGGACAACGGGTTGGCAACCACACTTCTTTTAGAATAACGGTCTGTTTGGCTGAAAGTGGAGGATCCATAGACCTATTATTGCAGGTCTGGCTACGATACTTTGTCATCTGCAGCTATTGTTTCCTGCTTTTTGCCACGAACTTTATTTCGAAATTGCGGATGGAATCGTCTCTGAATTTTTACGCTGCGGCATTTGATATCATTTGTGCAATATCATATGTGCCTTTTTTTTTTTTTTTTATCTTGATAATAATCTAGTGCTTCGTTCAATCCTCTGCCATTCTAAGTAGTTCAACCATTGGTTCTCACACAGATAAACTTCAGAAACGTTCATGTTGGAGTCCGACATTGACTAAATTTGGAAAACACGTCACATGACGTCTTCCCTCCGAGAAAAAGGCGATTACCTTGAGAAGGCCCAAAAGTTTATTTCATACAAAGCCTCGGATCCATAATGCAACGGAAATCCTTGTGGGGTTCTTACAAATCGCTCTCGCCTCGTACACGAATGTACCTCGGTATTGGTAATTCTTTCAAGTGATTGGCCTGGCAATGCATATACTAAATTCCCAGCGCGAAACTAGGCGGTATGGCATTTGCTACTGCTGGCATGCTGCTTTCTGACTATCTCGAAGAAAAGCGACCAGCCACTGAACTTGAAAAGGAAGAACTTGAGATCATGTCTCCCATAGTTGTCGTGGATCACGTCGATCATTCCAAACGATGAGCGCTCATTTCTCAATCACCAACACGTCTTAAACCATACTTGTCAATGCACACCAATACCTAATGTCGCTGCGATCTTGCACAGGGATCTTATTTATCAATAGGCTTTCAATACATGTGTAAAATTAACGAGCAAATCGTCATAACTACCAGTGACGAAACTGCGTCCATTTTCGATTCCATGCATTTTGTTTTCTTGGGAATTGTCACTATCACTATTCTTCATACGTTATGAATGCGTCTATGATTTATTGGCTATTTCTGCATGTCAAACGCAGTGAATGAAGGAGGTGCAAAATGCAAGAAACGGGTATCATAGAGTATGAGATATTCGGTCCAGCAAATGGGTGATGCGCCGAGCAAGAGCAGCAGGATTGTATGGGAACCCTCCAGCCTCCAGCACATGAAGTAACCGTTCAAATACATGATAGATCAAATCCACACCGTCATCACCCAGCATTTCACAGCTTTCCATAAATTCTGGGAGATGATGATCAACATATCTGAGGTACGCAATTAAAAAAGCAAGAAACTCCGTTTCGTTCGATATGAGGAAATCCACCAGGATCTCGTGGTCGGTGCCGGTTCGGTAAAGAAAGTAGATGAACAAAGTGTGTGGCGTGATCTCCAATTGCTGTAGCATTTGCTGCATAAACCGGGGCTCATCGTGCGCTGTGAATCGTTCATAAATAGCCAAAATTTGCATTTGTAAATCAACGGCATCGTCATCATTGTTTCCGCATAAATCAAAAATCCATTCGAGCAATACCATAGGATCATTCACATCTACTCAAAAATGTTATTCCAAGCGTCGAAAACAAGCAATCCTTCATATTTACCTTGAGCGTTTTGGAGAATGTGATGAAATTCTTGCCACAGCTTTGGATTGTCGTCGTATCGCATTACTATTGTCTGACAGCTGGCAATCACCATTTGTAGGACAGACTTTAGACATTCGCGATCAACGACGATGTTCACATTCAAATCTTGATAAAAGAATTCGGTACGATCCGATTCTCGAAAAAGTTCCATCGTTGATTCGGTCAAGTGTTGACGTACAGAATTAATATATGTATGCAGCATGGTCACAAGTTCCGATACCTAGCGTGTTGACTTGCCATCAGTTTAGTAGATTTACTGATGCGCAGACTGCACTCACCATGATCGGTGTCGGACATGCCTGTAATAAGCGTTTCGACAATTCCATTGATTTACGGACAGCCGTGATGTGAGAGGCTTGCCAATACTTGCCTATCTAAATAAAACAACGTCTCAATGAGATAACGCCAAGTCTTGATGTCTACTGTCTCTGTGTACCTGGCCGTAATGTGAGGTCAAGCTTGATATCACGGCGTCACAGCAAACAGATTGACCGCTTAGTGAATCTAATGTCTTGACAACATCTATCATGCAAACCAAAAAAGGTATAATGTAGAGCTACGAGATTCAACATTAAATCATAAACGGCCAATAAAAGATGGGGCATGATAAGGTAGCTTACGGTATTCTGGGTCTGCAAGCTGCGGTGGATCCAGTCATCCAACTGTGGATGCGCATTCATCGCTTGTAAAAGCAATCGACCTGGATGATCTTCAACAAACGGGGCTTGATTGTGGCGCAACTGTTTCAGTAAGGTATGAAACACATCGAGATACACAGCATTGATGTCTAAGTCTGCCAGCGACGCAACGCGAGCCAAAGCGCGGGTGATCCAATCGCGTTTGACTTTCACCAAGGCAACCTTTCACTCACTTAATAACAAGTTGAAAACATACAGTATAGTCTTAATTACTTTCACTCACAGGATCGAGTGTTAAAAGAAGCACAAATAGTTCCTTTAACTTGTAAACAGCAAAGGGATCCTTAACTTGCAAGTCGGCATGCTACGAGATGGTATTTATATTATGTTATAGATTTAATAGAAAGTAACTGAACAATTGACATTTTACCCACTGATCATCTTGCAGCAATTTCAACTGAAGAGCTGACGAAACAGAGGAATGATGAGAGAGAACGTCAATATCACTCAACAGTCTGTGGACGCATGACATTCAGAAAGCAAGACGGAAAAGGAAAAGAGAGGGAGCTGGAAACCAGTCACAGGGCACATGTTCGTCATCAGGGTGTTCTGAAAAAAATATGAGAAAAAAAAAAGCTTCATTCAATTGGAAGAGATTCGCCCTATCACATTCTTTCAATCGTTAAGAACGACTTCATTGGCTCAGTTCCCTATTTGCCCTGATAGCCCTAAACATCCAAAGGTGAGTCCCAAAAGAAGATACTACTTTTTTTCTACTTTCTGCTTACGCTCTGCTTCTTTCTTTTTTTTTTTTTATTCTTGTCGTCATGTTGACAATGAGCAGACAGTACCATGGACCGACACCATTCACCTTACACCGCTTCTAGTGCTGGGTTATCCGCCACTTCTTCGTCGGCAACGGCGGAAGTAAGCGTACTTTAAGAACCAATAGAAAGTAAGAGTAGTTGCTCACACAACCTGCACTTAGGACGCTGCGCATTCGTACGAAGCGAATCGCCTCAATTACCCTTCTGGTCATGTCTCTCTGGTAGGACCACTGAGATAATTTTTTTTTATTATTCGTCCTGTTTTCAGGATTTTTTATTTTCGAGAATACCTTTTTTTGTTCATTCACGATAACGTGTTGTAGCCTGCAGCTGCAGCGATGATTGCCGCACAACAAGCCATCTATCCTCCTCAGGGTCAGTCGTCACCGGCGATGCATCCACCCGCGGCCGTGGCTCCAACGACTGCGCCTGAAGAAGAGCCTCTGTATGTCAATGCAAAGCAGTATCACCGTATCCTGAAGCGCAGAGCAGCACGTTTCAGACTGGAAGAAATGAACAAACTTGCCAAAGCTCGTAAACCTTATCTACACGAAAGCAGACATAAACACGCCATGCGACGCCCACGCGGCCCCGGTGGACGCTTTTTAAGTAAGTTCATCGCAGATCAAAAAATCTTGGAGTTCCGAGTTTTTTTTTTTCTGATGGTTCTCTTTCTTGTGCTTTGCAGCGGCCGCCGAAATCGCTGAGTTGGAAAAGAGCGGCAAACTGCCAAGTTCTGGCAATAAAGCAGACGACAACAATGACATCAAACAATCCATCAAGCGAGGAGACAACGACAAACAACAATCATCTCAACAACCGTCTCCACATCAATAAATTTCAGCAGCAGTATTAATATCGATGACAACTCAAAAGCTAGGCTGACAGGGTTGTGTCATGATATACACAATCATATTCTCTCTCGCTTTGTTTTCCCGTCATACAAACGAGAAAACAAAAACAAAAAAACAAAAAAATCCTGATTCTTATTACTTTGCTGCCCAAGCAACTTTGCGTTCCTGTTTACCTTCACTTCCTATTCCATTATTTGTTCTTATCCCCCAACCCCCCAATATCGATAAGCATATCATGTTTTCCAAAAATTAAAAACGATATCATTTCTTATAGTTTCAACAAATATTTTGATGGACTTTTTCTATATCTAAAGGGTATCATGCCTGATAAACAGTAAAAAAAAAGTTGGATTCCTTTCGCCCCTTTTTCAGCTGCGACGTGCTTTCTCGTCAGTTTCCGCAAAATTCAGTAACGGTTTCATTTGCCTTTCCAATAATGTGCGTGTATGCGATTGTTCCGGGGTATCATCCAGGCGTAACAAGGTCTTATTCGCCGACATGGTCGATGTACTTGAGGATGCAGTCATGGAAGTCGCACTGGAGGGGGTGGCAGTGGAAGGTAGAGGAACGTCGTGATGTCGCGCACGGTCACGGTCCTTGTTGGTAGGTTTCCGCCGTAAAGACATGTGACGACGATGCTCGCCAGCCGGTTCCATCCCGGACGAAGAAGATCCGTGATCTCGATGATGATATTCGCGGGTACTCTTTGAACGAGAAATTTTGAAGCCATTGGGAACCGGAGCGGCCGTGGAAGCACTATTCTTTTCCAGCAAGGACCCTTTGCTGAACTTGACTTTATCGTCGATATTGATTAACGTTGGACCGTGGTGGCTATTGTCCTCTGCTTGTCGGTAATGGGTGTGAGTGTGGGCTGACTCGAGATCTTCTTTGGCTAATAAAGATCCTTTGGCAAAAGGAACGGGCTCAGAACAATCGATCAGAGGTCCTTCGCTGGTCTCGGAATCCTTGCCTCGCAGCGTACCACTGCGCGATAAACCTCGAATGGTACCGCTTCGGACAGGTCGTTTATCGTCGTCTCGACGGATGGTGTCGCTGCGATGATGACTGCTATTGGTTCCTGAATTTAAGGGATAATTTCGACCAAGTTCTTCTGCGACTGATCCGGATGCGTTAAAATCGCGTGTCGATTTTTTGCGTCGTAAGGACATGGATTTCATCAACGGTGCCACGGTTTCATCGCCACTGTGTTCACTGCGATGTTCACGATTCGAATTACCCCATCGACTTCGCTTGGCATCATCTGATGCACCTTGCGTTGCCGGTGCACCATAGATAGGAGCCAAGGGGTTCATCACGCGACGGGGATGATACTGGTAATGGATAGCACTCTACAAGGAGAATCATGATGATTAGCAACAGAAATCAAGTCGAAAATTCCTTATTTACAAGCCAAAAACAAACAAAAAAAATTACTTTGGCAGCTCGGATGCTGAGAACCCATTCTTTCATCGCTTCCTGATCATCCACTGCCAGTAAACGTAAATAGTCATGTTCTCTTTCAAACATGCTGAATTTTTCTTGTGCTCTTAATGCAAATACAAAAGGTGCAGGCGCAGCATGAAGAGGTTGCAACAGCGTGTATACATCGAATGTTGCCAAATAACACAAAATTGCCGATGATGAACCCTAAATTGTCATCGATGACGTGAGGATCCTGTTATGCAGCTATCGACTTGTTGAATAGATTTGTACCTTGTTATCCTTGGCGTGATAGATGGCGTTATCCTTGATAAAACAGAACCGCTTCTGCCATTTTCCCTTCTTGTACTCGATGTAAACCCATCCATGTGCAGCTGATGTACGCTTGTGTAGAATGGCCTGTTGTATGTTGCATTAGATTTTTTCTGCCCAAAGATGCATATGCAGCTCTTCCTTGTTTTTTCGTTACCTCGGCGGTGAGAGAAGTATGGTAAGCGTACTTTTTCACCAACAATGCATTGGCCGCATCGGATTCCCATGCTGAAATAACGTCGAGCACTATTTCCCATGACCTGATAGGTCGCTCTGGAGGAAGAAAGGTGTGATTTTTTTTGTTAACAGCAAGACCACACGTAAAAACTATATTCCATGCTTACCGACACCGTGGCTGTTGGCAATTTCAAAGAGTGTCCACTCATCGCTCGCGTCAATGAGAGCTTTCTTCTTGAGATACTGGATGACCATGGCCGCTGTCAGAAGATTGGTCAATTGAACGGTTTTGTGGTTTTTGGCATCGTCGATATAAATGCGTATAGTGATGGTTTGCACTGCTATTCTCGGTAAAGGTTCAGACCGGGCAGTTTCTATGGCTGACATCTGTAATAGCTCATCATGAGTAAACTTATTTTGCATAGATTTTGGCCATGAATGAATAGAAAATCAGAAAAAAAAGGGGGCAGCATGGTGCCACCTAGAGGTTTACCTCCGCTTCTTTGATCGAGGTGTCTGACTTTTGATTAAGCTCTTCTGTGACACCTGATTCAGCTTCCAGAACAGCCCAAGCACGCTGCATGGCGGCACGAAGGTCGTCGTCGGTATCTTGGGATGGTGCCACAGGGGTCGGCTCATCCGGAATATCTGGTTTGATCGATCTAACGTTGACACTTGGACTACGCACTAATCCACCTCCACTGTGGTCAGTCATGGTGGTTGGTAAATGGCTTTTTTTGCTTGCCATTCTATCCATCTGCATTTTCATCGGTCGCTGAAGATCGGCAATGCAAATATCATCGTCGCTTGATTCGGTGTCATCCGCCAGGTGTTGTTGAGCCGGGCGTTGTGTTCGAGGATCCGGTTCACCATCGGAAGAGATGTCGGATGAGTAGATGTTGGCTGGGTCGTGAACTGAATATGATGTGTCGTGCCTGGGCACAGAATGCTGAAACTTTGAGGATGAAGGATGAGCTCCATCTACAGCCTGACGAGTGGAATGGTTGACTCGCGATGATGCAAGATTAGGATAAGGTTGAGTATGAATAGCTGTGGGATTTTCCACTGTCTATGGTCGAAACAAGACGGGAACAAGCGTAAAAAGGAGATTTAGCATATTGTGCTGTATGTCGTATCAGTGAAGGGATGGACTTTTTGCCCAGGTAAAGACGGGAACTGGTTTGTCAACCAGGTCCATCTGGATCGCTTACCAAGGAGAAATCATGCACTTGCTTTTCGAGGTCGCGAAGAATATGATCCAGATCACCGGACATGATTCGGTCAAAAAGAGATAGAGAGAGCGAAAGAGAGAGAGAACAGAGAAAGAGAGAGAACACGTGCAAATCGTTAATTTCGAGGATCTGCTCTTCCTTGGAAACCCCGCTGAAGCAACCACTCGCCTGTAGAAATTTGGCACGCCTTTCATGTTTCTCAGCCAGAATTCCAGGAGCTTCAAAAAAAATTCAGCTTGCCAACCATTGGGTAGGACGAACAACCCAAAAACATCACCCTATCCGTCTTGACAGCCTGCTTAATAGTTACGACCCTGATGCTGCCACTGCTTCCGGAAAAGGAGACCATTCCATGCCATGATACCGTACTTCCACTCCAGCCTATTCCACATTTAACTAGATCATGAAATATATCGTCTTACACCCCCATTCATTTTCTATTTATATGTGATATAAGATTTAGATGAGCTGCCCTGTCAACTAATGTTTTAGACTCTACAAGTTGGCACCACTCAGGAAACCTTATTTAGTTGGCAGGAAGAACTCGGATCACTCAATATATTATATTCCCCTTCTTCACAGTTACTCCAAAGGCATTCATCTGCTACGGTCACTGTTCGTCAGGAGCCCAAAAGATATAGATCGTAACTTCAAGCCGATGCCGATGCCGATGCCGATGCCGATACCGATGCCCCTGTAGCCAGTTTCTTGCAACTAAAGGCAGACGCAATAAGCGGACATTGGCATAGTTGCATTATACTTGCAAATCGCATATCTTACTGAGGCAGTTCTCCATGACCTTTTGTCTTGCTACTGTATTCACCAATGTGGCATGCTCCTTTGCCCTGGGGTGATGACTGCCATTAATAACTGAGATTATCTGTGCCATAGTTCCACAGAGACAGAGAAATGCGCGAGTTTTTGACACAGTTTCTCTAGTATTTTCCACATATTCGGACAAGTTATCATTTTATTATCGTTATCCAAAGTCTGTGCCAGCGAGCAATGCAAAACTCGCCTTATTGTGCTGTGATCGATCATAAACGATTGCGGGTTTTCCGTTGATCTTACAAGGAGTTTATTGTATTGCAATAGGAAAACGATCGCAAGAACTTCTATCCGGCACTCTTAGCAGACCAAGAGAAAGAGACCCATTAACAGAACTATGAAGAAGTACCACGGTTTTTTTAAGCCACGTTTTATCATCGGGAAAGAAAATAAATGATGAGCCTACCTTCCAGTGGTTACCACATGTTACGCACGTGACAAAGGTTGTCATCGGTTCATCGGCACTTCGTGTTTGCATCTGGAAATAAGTACATCGTCTCTTTTTGCACTTTCCACAAATGAACATATCGGTTTCAGCTTGAGCCGAACCAGCGCCTCGAGCCTTGAATAGTGCTTCCTCTGCGAGTTTACGATCGCGTGCCTTCGCTTCCTCAGATGCCATATCCTGATATTGTGTCACATACAATGAATAACCACATTCTGTCAAACGAAAACTACATCGTTTTCAATAAAAAAAATTACTTTACCTCGACACTCATTGTACACAGTTTATCCACGGGTAGCTCTCCGCTAACGACACTCTCTCGCAGAGTAGGATTACTCTTGCTCTTCAAGTTCAATGCCAACGATCGGATTTTGCTCTTGTAACCTTCACTGATGAATTCATATTCTCCAAACACTGCCTTTTCAATCGCCATGGCTCTCTTTAACAGAAGCTCCGAATCTAATGCATAGATATCCATGAATAAAAGAAATTGCGTGTCACAGACTGAATGACTTTCGATAAGCTTACCGGCGTAGCTGCCAAGCGCTACTGCTGCATATAACAGTTCAATGGTTTTATCTCGCGGTGTACTTCCTGTGGTTTTGAAGGTCACTTCATCGGTCTTGACGGTTCGAGGCGGACCTGTCTCTGACGGTGTTTTCGGTGAGGAGGCAGTGGATGATGGATGTGATGCTCTTGATCCAGGTGTATCCGGTTGTGCTGTGATTTAAGAAGCCACTAGATTAGTAACAAGATTCGCATACACGGATGGAGGTGGGGTTGGGGTGGGGTTACTAACTTACAGCCAGTAGATGTGTTGATCTTTTTCACGGGGGACGGTGCAGGCGCTTTGGACTCCAGAATCACATCGTCCTTCCATTTTCGAACGATTTCTTTTGCCTTTTGCGAGACGGCTGTATTGGCGTTACTTCTTAATTTACCCATAATTTTCCCAATGTCGGTTTTCTTTATATAATATCAATTCATTATGAGCTACTGGATATAAATTCTACAATGTAAAAGCGCTGTATCATCTCACCCGTAATAATTCTTGAGAAGCCTTGATTTTAATTAGACGTCCCATGATATCCATCATAGCCTATGCTCATTATCAGTTATAGTTGCAAGAATAAGGTCGATCTTGAACCATGAAAAGAAAAAAAACTTTCGTAAGCAGCGAATGCGAATGGGTGATTGCATTTGTATTCACTGCTTGTTGATTTTTTCTTCTTGCCACGCGATCAAGAATCCATGCCACGAAAAGTGATAATCGACGACGCACCTGCGTGTTGTTGGTTTCATTGGCTTTCTGCAATGCACGCTTTGCTTTGAGGATCTCGTCTTCGCTGCCCATGTTGATCTAATGAGGGTAACAATAGAACAAAGTGGATACGAAAAAAGAGGTTACATATTTTTTCCAACCACGCCCAAAAAATTGAAGGGGATCTTCCCATTCGCAGTCCTCGCGGACGTCGAAATAGCAAAAGTCGGCCAAGCGTTCGAACGACTCCGATAGTGCACAAACCATAGACACTTTTTGATTATTCCCTGATCTTCCGTTGTTGTCGTTTTTTTCTCCTAGCAACAATGTGCGATTTCGATATTGCCAGCTTCCGCGAAAGACGATCCGGCACAAAAAAGAAGAAACGGGCATCGAACAAACCATCTACGAGCGGTGAACGTCCACCTATACGAGACGATTTCGCTCACTATATGAAGATTCGTGAGTGCTCTGCTTTGCGTCCTTTTTTTCAGACAATGACCCACTCAATAGATTGTCATTAGGGAAAACACTTGGATTGGATGACTCGGATTCCGATTCCAGTTCAAGTTCAAGTTCCTCTTCGGGTACTAGGAAGCGTAAAAAGAAGAGAACCAAGTATATGCCTAAGCGATCGACATCTTTTGCCTCTGATCAGGAAACAGAGACATCAGCAGCTACCCAATCCACTCCCTCATCGTCTCAACCTCCTATACAACAACCCGAATCTGACATTCCCAAATCAACCATGTGAGTTTTCTCCTGGGCATACAAAAAAAACCAACCCACAGTACCTCATAATACGATTTCTGATAGTATTCTTTCGGACGTGGAAGACGAACCAGAGAATACCTCCTTATCCATATTGACTCAGACTACCGAAACTCAAGAAACCAATACCACCAATACCACCAATTTATCGTCCACTTCAACGACTAGGTAATTCAGTATCTATACTGGGTTTGGCTTACATTCACTAATCGGTTTTAAAAAAAAAAAAAAAAAAAAAAAAAAAAAAGTGAACAGACGGTGACTGCCAAGAAACCATCCAAACCTGTTATCCCAATGATTGAAATTGACGATCTTGATCCAGAACTTGCTTTGATAGCAGCATCCTCTTCGTCGCCGCTAGAATCGCAGGAGTCTAGTAATACCCCTCAGGAAAATGCTCCGCAGAAAATACAGATCAAAGTCCAGTTCATATGTTTAACCGAATCCACCGATCAAAAACTTCAAAGCATTATTAATATGCTCAAAAAACCTATCAAAATGATTGTTATGGATGTAAGTGGTACTGTTTACATATGATTTGGTCTTGTATAATATGAACTAGAAATCTTTTTTTTTAGAATCAACCTTTCGAGATTTTACTAGATCATTACTGTAAGAAGAAATGCTTGACAAAAGACGACGTGATTCTTGTTCACAATGATGTTCCGCTGGTACTGCGAGCGACCCCGGCTAGTCTGGACATGAAAGCATCGAAAACAAATATATTGGGTGAGTGCGACCGGTCTTACAACCCGACGTGTGCTCTTATTTGAAATCATTCACGGTCTAATTATCAATTTTGCTTTTATAGAGGTATACACTCGCAAAGATTACGAAGTTAAATTAACTCGGGAACAGGAGAAAAAATCGGAGCTGTTGGAAAAGCTCAATGACGCATTTGACGATACGCTTTTTGGTGCAGAGGATGATCCTTCATCGGCAACAAAGCAAGAAGAGGGCGGGGAGCGATTCTTTATCAAACTACGGGGCAAAGATAATGTGGACGTGACACTTCGCGTAAAAAAGGTACAATTTTTATATTCATCATTGCTCAGACTCTTTGATGCTTCAAATTCCGGTATTCAACTAAATTAATTTGTGCAGACAACCACCATTGCTGCTATTACAAAGGAATATGTACGCATTCGAGCTCTGGATCCCGATTTGTTGCCAAGTATTCAGCTATCGTTTGAAGGTGAAGTTCTATCATCTGACTTGACGTTACACGATACCGATCTCGAAGATGAAGATCTGGTCTCGGTCATGTTCTAAGGAGCCAGGATACCATCGGCACGTCTTAAAAGGTCTATTTGTACAGTAATATGAAAAATAATAATATGGAAAAAAAAAAGGATCTATTAGAATTTGAATTTTAAGCAATGATGGTCAGCTTCCTGATTTCAAATTATCCACGGATTTGATAGAGTACGGAAGTTGTATTGCAGTTTACACTGTTTTTCTTTTTTAAAAAATCTCAAAATAAACGATCCCTTTATTTCATGTCAACAAGTATCCATGCTTAAAAATGATAAGCTTTACTGGGAAATGTATTGGAATATGGTCGAATAAAGATATTCCAAGAAAAAAAAAATTGTGAGCAAAAAAATATAAATAGTCAACGGCTCTGCTCCATCTTTCTCTCTTCATCATCTACATCATGAAATTCTCAGCCTTGTTTCTTACTGCACTCGCAGCCACTACCGCCCATGCTCTTGAAGCTCGAATTGCTCAATCCATCAAAGAAGATTTGAGAGTCGCCAAAATCGTTCCTGATGGTATGTTTAATATATAACATTTATTATGAGACGCAAAAGAAAAAATCCCTGACCAAACCCCAATCATGGCAATAGTTGTGCAAGAATTCGAACCCCAGACGCAGATGAAGATTACGTATCATGAGAACAAATTGATCGACATGGGAAGCGTGTTGCTCCCGGAAGAAGTCGTTCAGCCACCGCACGTATGGTTCAGAGATCCTCAGCCAGGCAACCACTATACCTTGGCCATGGTAGATGCTGATGCCGAGGTGCCTCTTGTGCGACACTGGATTGCCACCAACATTGATGGTTCCAAGCCAGGCACCTCCTTCCGCGATAATTCCACGCTCCATCAGTACACCCCATACCACGGCCCCACGCCCCCTGCCGGTACAGGACAACATCGTTATGTATTCGTTCTCTTTTCTCAGCAAACAACCAACCAAACCATGACACCTGTGCTTGAAGATCCCACCGTCCATCGTGCCTACTTTAACCTCACTCAATTTGCCTTGGATAATCATCTCACTCCTGTGGCCGCTAGCTACATGTTGGCCGAACATCAAGACGGATATGACGGCGGTTACATGTCCCGCAGAGCAAGCGCCTCGGCTGCTGCCATGAAAGCTACCCAGGCTCCTCGCTCTGCTCGATTCTAAGCTACTGTAGCTCGGGCCATCTTGTTTGCTCTTTTTACTTTTTGCTACAGACTTAAAAGTTGTCTTAAATTAAGAAAATCCGGTTATGGCGCTGTTAATTTGTGTGCGAACCGTAAAATAAAAATATTTTCAATATTTGCAATCTCGTTTTTGGAAATGTGATATTTCATACTCAAATATTTGCTTGCCTCGTCCTTTTGAATCGAATCGGGAATACAGGCCAATGACAAGAAATCCTTATTCTATCTCAATTGCATATACACTACCAGCGAAGTCATTACCATCAACATACGATGCACTAATATACAACCGGTCATGTATTTAGCTACCTATAAAAATAAGGTATCGAATTTTTGGTTATTCTGCAACACAACAAAGATAAGGAATTCCTAAAGGCAAGACAGAATGTGCTTTCAGGGTCAATTTCTGCATACAATAGACAAATTGCATTATTTCTTTTTATCAATCACAACGTCGTGTCCGTAGGAATTTCATGCTTTAGCACGGACATCTCCCAGAAAAAAATGCTCGGAAAAACATGCTCAACCGTTTTCGCCACGATGATAAGCTAATAATGCAGCTATTTGAGAAACAAAGAATATGTTTGCCATGTTTGAGTTTATGTTATTCTTTTCCGTGTTATAGAACCTTCTGGATGACTTTGCTTTATTTTTTAATTCTACCCGGAAAATTGACGCTGGATGGCGCGAATAGAAATTAAAAAAGCTGTCGCACGCACCACCCTAGGCCGTGGGTGAGCAGCATGCTGTTTACATAGCCTAACGCGTGAGAAACCACATTTTGCTATCAGACAAATTTTGTTCACTGCGAGCCAACTAGTGTTTCGGCGGGTTATCCCGCATTTATTGACAATCGAAGAAGCAATTGCAAGACGCGCTTATCCAATTGTTAGTACGCTTATAGATCGACAACTTGGCACACTAAAATTAAGGATTGCAAACCGAGACATAAGAAGAGAAACAAGCTTAAACTATAAAATAATTTTTTACAATGGTTGGAACTGGCAACAGACTCGTATACATCATAAATAATGCCATTGCAGTTGCCAACAGTTACGGCAACCAACGAACTGCGTGTCGCTTCGGAAACGACAATACCGCCGCCTTCATCCAACAAATCTTAACTATTAATAAAATCTCAGCCATCCAATCAGAATCTAGTCTGTTGATCACGTGACATCTTCGACCAACAACCACACTCTGATTTTTCCGAAAAAAGCCTTCTTGGCTCAGTTGGCAGAGCGTCTGCCTAGTAAGCAGAAGGTCGCCAGTTCGATTCTGGCAGAAGGCATTCGTTTTTGCCATTTCTTCGATGAACGGATTTTTTTTTTTATACTTTTTTGCTATTGTCGTGGCTGCAGCGGATAACGTCCGAAATGGTAATCAGCTTAGCATCTTGCTGAGTACAATCATCCTTTTATCGAAGTTTTAGCCGCTCAGCCCTCTATCCTCACGCCTCAGCGATTATCCTCTTTAAGAACATAGACCGAGTAAGCATATATAAATATCTCCTTGTAATTGACAAAATAAAGCGTTACCTTTCCTATCCTTAATCCTCTTGTTTCCCACTCTGGTGATCTTGCCGGTATATCAGATCCGAGTGAAGTACGACACTTTTTTTATTTATTTTTGTTGTGAAGCTCAAAAACGATGTGTGGTCGAACCAAAATAATATAAAGTAAAAGATTTTTTTTTATACGATAAATAATAAATGTAAAAGATCTAAACAATTAAATCTGGGAGAAATTAGCGATTTGTAAATCACATGATCTACACTAAGTTATCAGGACCAGTTAACCGTTTTTCTTTATCTTCACCATGCCTCGCTGCCTACTTTCACAATAATAGGCGAAACAATCAGCAGCAAGATGCCGTTTGCGCCAGTTGTGGTTAAACAGAGTATCGTCGTCTTTCGAATAAAAATGTGAGTAGAGCTCTTTTTGAAGAAAAGTGGTTGATGATACGACTGGCGTTCTTCTGTAGCATCATTCAACTTGGTTTTTTTTTGTCAGTTATACTGTATATGTCCTTTCATTCTCTTTCAATTTTCAATGAATCGAATAATACATAAGCAGACGTGCTTCGATCTATGAATTCATGCATCAGTGGGGTGACTATTGTTTCATCCATGGAAAACCATATATTTTTGTCTTCAATTTTATCTTTCTTCTTTTGATTTTCTCTCTCTCTTTCTGTTTGCTTGATAAACTTTCACTATCATTGTATCAAGATCCCATCCGCATCCATCATCCAGACCATTCTTATCCCGTGTATCTAACTTGGTTAAATCGACCACCATCCTCAAAAAGGTAAGCGTCGAGTGGTCTACCATCGATTTTGCTCCGGCAAAACAGACTTGGGGACTCTCGATATCTGGAATCCAACTCGAAGTTACCGTCACTTCTGGCCACGTCAATATTTTTTGCCTGCTCAAGCTGACACCACCGATCCATTGCTTGACTGTCCCTGGAAGCAATTTTATTTTCCGCATCGAAGAAGAAGCTTACCTGGCGGTCCGTATCATCTTTTTTTTTTTTGTCCGGTTCACCATTTGGCTCAAAGGCAAGTCCAATTTCTTTTCCTCTGCTATCATGTAATGAAGGTATACTAATTCAAAATTTTTCCAATGTCATATAATCCAGGCCATGTCAAGCGATCAATAACTAAACTCAAATAACAAAGGTAAAATATCTTGACGAAAATTTGAATCAATCAGAGAGCTTACTAACTCATTTTTTTTTAAATACCCAACATACCCACACATCTTTCTAGATCTATCATAGCCTGGGCGGGATGGAACTGAGGGGGTCAATCAGTGCTGCTTTGCGCGTGTTCAGAAACAACTCACGTTGCATGGTATTGCCATAAGGTTGTCATTAATATACCAAAGTCCGTCAAGAGTTCTCGCCCAGGGTATGCCGTGTATGCGTTAGGCTTTTTGTCTGACGAAAGTCGCTCAATGTAAGAGGGTGGCCTCCGGTGGCAGGCGGCATCCATTGCACAGCGGGTGTACGGCCTGTTAAGATAGAAAGTAAAAAAAGAATTTTATTTATGAAGGGTGTAATGATCACGCTCCGTTTCGAACTATTGCTCGCCTTGGATCGGTGAGAAAAAAACGTTCTAAAGAAAAACCACATGCGGAAAATGAGATTCAAGAAAATAGAAACAAAGCACAAAAAGGGCTGTCGTATAGTTTTGATGTTTCATTATTTTACTTTAACATCGTCGCTTCTAAAAGTAAAAAGCGCATGAAAGTTTTTTGTTCGTGAATGGAGAGCTGTCATCCGTACTATAAACCGTCATTTATTTTTTGTGAATTAGGTTAACAGCAATAAGCACTTGAATTTAATTAATAGTTTTCTATTGTTTGTTACAAAATGATTCAGCAATCATAGAAAGAGTCTTCTTGCGCAATATACGAATGATATTCTTAAATCATTGGAAACTGCACGGCGTACATAGTGTATAGCTTCTTCTACATTAGCGTGCCATCTTGTTAACCATACATTTTATCACAATTTTTAATCGTATGAACAGTGTCGATAGTTCTTTTTTCCTTTACTGGGATGGTGAAAACAACAATTCACATGTAATATGTAGAAGAAGTGCTTATGACGGTTGGAAGCAAACCAATATAGTGAAGTGAGATCACACTCACTCAAGTCATTGATCTCGGCTTTTGGGAATTTTTTTTGGAGCACATTTTCTGTGACCAAAATGGAAAGTTTAATTTCCAGGTTGTGCACACATTGGGAAAGCTCAAATGCCATTAAGGATCCAATAGGAGTAAAGCAAAACAATATTGTTGCTTTTATTGATCAGACCCTTTTACGATGCCACTTTTACCCACTCGTCAACCTATTCAGTTATCCATCGCTGACGATTCCGAACCTGAAGACACAAATACCCTGAATACCCTGCGCTGGTATACCACTTGCTTGTGTCTCCGCACTTCATCTATTCGATTACCAGAAGATGCACCAACAGACTTTTATACAGACAACACAACATATGATGCTTCCCTCTCTCCCAGGGATGCCCTGCGGAACATTCTGTCACCTCAGTCAGAAGAACGAGAATCGGTCACTGGGCACCATATCCAGAAAACGCGAATCGTCAATCCTTTCGGCACGTCCCCATCCGACCACAATCAGTTTGTGGATTTCCATGCTTCTCTCATCTCCCAAGTTGAAGAGGCTGAAGAATTGTCGGACCATCGTATCTCGGCTCTCTTCAGTGATCAGACCAAAGTAATACAGAAACAAAATGAAAAAATACCCCAAAAAACTTATTCATATCATGCTGATCGAAGCTGTCTTTTTACTGGTTCGTAGATCGATGCTGCCATGTGTGATTTATCAATAGCTACAACCGGAATAGCAGATCAAACTCAATGCGATCAGGAACTTGTTGACGTCAGTGGAAGTTCCTCAGATACCTGCGTAAACACTGCCATACTACGCGATATGAAAGCAAGCGAACAAACGAACAAAGAAGAATCCCCTTTGGACGATGTAACTCAATGCATACCGCTTGCAACCGGAAATGATTATCATGATACGGAACACCCACTGGGTAGAATGTCAGAGGATTTAGTAGAGTATATGAAAAGTACCGATTCATGTTCATTGTCAACTGCGGAAAACCAGCAAAGTAGATCAACGACAGCAACTGATTTGGAGGCGGAAACGCGAGATGACAAAACTACCTATCCAATGAACAGTAATGAATGGGATGCATACGAGCATAAAACAGCCGAGAACCCTGAGATTACCCGTTCGACCCTTCCCGCGCAGCAGGATTTTCCCATAGCTGCATTGACACGCGCTCCTTTTGCCAGATACGAGTCTTCACCTAACCCCATGGATCCTCAGAGATACCCACACACAAAAGACACCTCAACAGAAATGAGTGACCACCAGGATGATACCCAGACGACGTCAACAAGGCGTTCCTCCATGGCGGCGGTAGCTCACTCTCTCTTGGGTGACAAGCTGGACGATTTGACAGGAAAGCTTGCTTACATAAAAAAGAATATCATCATGAGCATGGATATGGATGATGAAGACGACTCCTGGGATGAAGGCACTAGTCCGAATCCTGTCAGCGATCAAGGAGCTCAGCGAAGGTAATTCGATTATCACGATGTTATGCCGTAAAGTGGACTAAAACAAGTATTGTAGACCATCCACGGATCCATTATCATCATTTCTTTTCGGTGCCAGGCAGACGGACGACAATCAGTCTTCAGAAGTGGATCAGCATGGGAATGAACGAGCGGATTTGGCCAAGCCTTTCATGCAAGTGGGGTCCTCCATCATGCGCTTTGTAGATCAAATCGGTGGACGGGAAGAAAGCCGGTCTTTCTCACCTTCGTCGTTCTTTGCGTCTCTTGCAGGTCCCTCCTCGCCTCCACGGGAATCAGATAACGGCGTCGTCCAACATCGGGGTTCTGCCCAGACGCTTGGCCGAGATAGCCGCGCCACCGCACGCCATGTAATCAGTATATCAGAAGCGTCCGAAGACGATCCAGCAGATTCGGAGGAAGAAGAGCTGTTCGATTTCAGCAAAGTCATTACTATGGGTAAACATATGCGTACCTACAGCGAGACCACCATCGATAACAGTCTGCGGCTGCTCAGTCAAGCCGTTGACCGTCTGAAAAATGCACAAAAGCAAGACAGCTTGCCAGAATACCCGGATTCCCCCACCATTGCACACGACACCTATTCCCCAGAACACCATCTCCCCGATACCAAACTTTTGTAACGTTAGCTCCTCCAACTATAAAGAACCTGATACTGGATACCACACTTTCCTTTTTTTTTCTTTCTTTCCGGAGAATAGTATGTTGGGCGATAGTCTGGCTTTTCATCCTTGATCCTCGGTTCCAAGCCCAAAGTCAGGAATCAGCCATCTTACTGCAGATCAAGATAACACCTTTGATCAGCATCGAGTCGCAGGATAATATGAGACAGTCTCTCCTGCGTTAACCTGTACGCACATTTTTGCGTTACCTGTTGCTTTGCTCGGTTAGTCAGCCAATTAACAAGTTGGGATACTGAATGCGTATTTACAACAATAAATTGCAACTTCAATCGTTATGATGGGATCGCAACGTTTAGGTGAACAGCGTGCGACAGCAAAAAATTAATGGCAACTCCTGTCATCCATCCAAATCTCGAAAACGCTGTCAACAAATCACTTTTCAGGAGCAGTATTCTCGTCTAAATCAAGTCTATATGTCAATAATTACCTGATGTTTATACACTTAAAATAAACTGTTTATTTGGCAAGGTGTCAAGGAGATGAAAATGATAAAAGTAGAAGAGCGAAGTGTTTAACAAAATACCGCCCGTTCTAGTTATTCGGATCAGCTTTATGAGCTGCATGAACATTTGAGATTTTGTGCCCACTGTCAACAAAAAGATGATAATGATTATTATTTAGCGTATTGAGCACAACAACGGAATGACTCTGTGGCAAGCTTACCTCTGGTGTTGGAGTGTTAATCCATGTTTCCACACACGCATCGTCATATTTGTCCTGGTAAGGATTGGCACATGCCCGCAAACAAGCTTGAAGGATGCTAACAGCTTCATCTTCGGATTTGTTATCAAAGGCGCTAATCACATCTTGAGCAATCCAGTTGCGCAACACAAAACGAGGGTTGACCGAATCCATGCGTTGCTTTCTTTCATTGTCTTGAGCGCCTTCTTCCAAAAGTCGATGGCGATACATGGCTAGCCAGGGCGTTAAAGATTGCTTTGATTCTTCAAGATTTGAAGCGTCTTGCGGTACGATATCCAGTTGATCTTGAATAGCAGAACAAGCATCCCCATCTTCCCCTGCTTCAGTCGTGCGGTAATTGGATAATGATCTGAAAAATCGATGATAATCGATCTTATGCTCGGTCATCCAGTCCAAAAGAGGAATAATGAGATCTTGCATATCTGCTTCGGCATTTTGCTTTTTCGTCAATCCCAACTTGAGTTGCATTTTGTGGGCAAGATGGTCCATAAACCAATCGGAGAACTCTTCGCTGAGGAGCTTGGTAACAGTTTCCTTGCCAGTTTCTCGATATTCTGCCCTGGTGCCTTCGCTAGTGACATTGGACCGCTGTTTAGTTTCATCCGCTGACGGGAATACCAAGCTGTCAACTTCATTTCCGGCACCAATCAATTCAAATAAAGGCACACCAAGCTTGAACAGATTGAAAATACACACCGTAGGCTGGCGCTTGAACGCATATTCTAGCATCATCAAAGAATGTCATTCATTAGAGGTAGACTAGCCAAGTTTATCGGATTAAAGCCCTTACGTCCGCCTGTGTCGGTATGATTGCAGATGTATCCTGGTTCGTAAAAGTCAAGCATTTGAAATGGTCCATAATCCAACGTTAATCCTAAAGCATCCAGAAAAATGAGTAAAAGTAACGTAAAGAATATTGGAGAATGGGGACATACCAAGGAGAGACATATTATCTACGTCAATAATATCATATTACATTTGCATCAGTCATTGAAGAAAATCAAAAACAAATAGTATGTCAATATCCATCTACCTGTATTCATAACGCCATGATTAAAGCCTATGAAGAAAAACCGATGCTTTAGTTTAATGCTCAAAGCTCAATACGACGACATTGGTGTTACCGATTGCTTGCCATTCGGCCACCATTTTCGCCGTGTTCTTGGCAATGCGTCGGAAAAAGCGTTCATAGCGATTGCCATTGCTTGAGTCATCTTCACCCTCTTCCTTTACAACTTCTTTGATAGCATAGTCGGCTAATGCGCGGACATTATCATAATCGTCGCGGGAATAAAAAATCTCAAAATTGCCAAAACGTAACCATGAAGGCGCAAAGCGAGCCACAATGGCCCCACGTTCAGGTTGCGCCACATCTAAAGGACAAGGTTACTTTTTTGTTGCTTTGTCCAAGAGTAACCCCACCGTTCCATTGTTCCTGTACCTGCAGGTGCATCTTCTCGGAATACTTGGCGACTGGTGCCTATCAATGCCAAGGCGCGTGTTGTAGGGATACGCAGTGCATGCATATGTTCTGACATGAGGAATTCTCGAATACTCGAGCGCAATACCGCGTATCCATCACCGAATCTCGAGTAAGGCGTGCGACCGGCGCCCTTTAATTGGATTTCCCACCGATCGCCTTTGGAGTTTTCGGTCTCAAACAATGAAATCGCACGACCATCACCAAGTTGGCCGGCAAAAAAGCTGCGAAATCATTGCTTTTTTATTAGTTTTTGCACTATTGGACTCGGTGACCGTTCGGCCTGTTACTCACCCAAACTGATGTCCAGCATAACATAGGGCCCACGGTCGAGTGTTTCCAAGGAGTTTATTTCCTGAAAATACTTGTGCAAATTCGTCGGTTTGAGTCACTTCTGGATCCACTTCCAGATCCCGCAATGCCGTCGACGAAACTGCCAGAGTTTTAGGATCTGGAGCTGATTCCGGAGGAATAAAGGAAAATACACTGTTCTGAACAGGTCGTGACACACGCAGCAGACGGTCCGATGCTTGTAGATCGGTAATAGTTGCAGTGTAAGCATCCGCTGGTAACGATCGAGTCAATACGCTCGGCCGCAAGGGCAGCGATTCCAAAGATCGGTAAGCCATCATACGTACTCCCATATGCCGATCCACAATAACCACGATACCCAGTGAATGCAGGACAATCAAAAATCATATAAAGCCGCTGACCAATCGAAATTTATTGCGCGTGTCAGAAATGGAAGTTGTCTTTTAGAATGTATGTCGCATAATTAGAAAAATTGTCGTATGAGAGAGTGGGCGTGTTTTGCCAACAGCATCCTTTTTTCCACAACAGTGGCTTCCTTCTTTTTTTCTTTCATTAAATTCTGTAAGTCGGCCCAAATGCGCGGACCGTTCAAATACATATAACTTCATTTCTTTGAGATGCTATTGAGTGACATCCAAAAGTTATGTACGATTTTATATGTATATTAATTTAGTCTACTTTGTTTTCTGCCAAACTTCGTGTAAATGTAACTGATGACAAGTTTTACACATTGAAAATCGGGGTTGCAACTATAATCTATGCTCTACTCTGGCACCAGGTTCGCCATGCTTGAAAGCATGATTGTCAAACAACTTATTATACTAATTCAATGATATGCAAGTATGTACACTATCACTACGCAGTGTTATACGTGAAATGCTGTCCTAGGCAACACCACCAGCCCTTCGCCGTGCTTTAGTAAACTGAATACATGTAAATGTAAAACAGCCACAAGCAATAAAAATAAAGTGAAAGTTGATGTAAGAAGTGTTGTTGGGGTAGGCTTTGCTAATGGTGTCTTGAAGTGGATTTTAATTGTCTTCCGTTTTATGGTAGATTATTGAAAGTTGGTATTGAGATTTAAAAGCCTGATTTATTGTAACTAGGGGAGACACACAAATAGTCAATTCGTGTGAACTTGATTGGGAAACAAAGAGACTAGAACTGAGCCACATAGATTCAACACAAAATGTGGTGTCATCACATTGCCAAACGAGATCTTTGCCTCCATCACAATAGGCTTTATAGAAGCTGAAAGCATTAGCTTCAGCAGTACCCAAAAGGAAACCATGTTGCCGGATGGTCGTCATAGTCTGTCGTTGGAGAAGCAACAACACGTTCAAGCGCTTCAATGACATTAATGACGGTGTCAAGTCGCGCAAGATACAAAGGAATCTCTTTCGTCGACATGGTCACTGGACATGGCCTATTTCCGGCATGGTATAGATGTTTCGGCTTTGGCGACGGAGTAAATAAAATGTTGCATGTTTACCTAGTTGAGAAATCCAAAGGTTGACTTTGGAAATATTATTCAACAACAAGAGTATTTACAATAGCTTGAAAGGCGAAAGCGAGCGCGTTGCCATAGTTGTCCGTAACATCCTTAGCAAACGGACCGATTCGCACCTAGTCCATGCTCACAAGACGGTGATGTAACGCGTGCTGCTCCGGTTTGATTTGCCCATATCCCACTGGTTTCTCAAACGATGGACCATCGACGATGCTTATGGCTGCATCTGGTCTGGCTGTTGACTTCCATTGCTCATTGCCCATGGATGTCCTATTTTACAATAATGTTAGACTGTTCCGCTTTTTTAATTTTCTTAACCTCATCTCTGCTGGTGTTCTGTATATTTTTGTAAACCATCAACACGTATACATACCAGCGAAACATTATATTGCGTGGCAATTTTTCAAACAGCGGCACAAGGGAGGCATCAAGTAGCGCGTAACAAGTTGAATTTCGAGTGGGCCACTTTCCAAGTAGTGTTTTGCCAATTCATGCCTCGTGTTACGAAGCCTGATGAATTCCATATCGCACTGCTGACATCTTGCTTTTTTAAAATGACCTGGTGCTCGATGTCGCATGCTGAACCGCGCCATACATTGTTGCTCGTCCGATAGTATACGAAGGACATTATACAGTCGATCTATGGCATTTTTGTCCTTGTCGGCCAGTGCTTCGTACTTGTCAAACTGACGAATTCGGCAATATTCGTCAAATTCCTCAGGAGTCAGATTTTTCGTTGGATCGTTACCGGTTACCGGTTGCCGTCGCCGCTCGCTGCATGTCCTTTCCGGCCTTGGCACCGAGAAACCATGTGTCAAAGTCGTCGGAGAAAAGCGTCATTGACGGTGGGCATGGTACATATAAAAATACCAAACCCCAGTGAACCCGTTCCTCATGCTGCAAGTTCAGATCCCAAAGCTGCCGTCGGCGTTGATTCCAGTTTGGTTCACCTAGAAATTCGTTCCGAGGTCGAGAATGATCGGCCGTCGTTGCGCAATACTCTTTCCTCTACTTCCTCCTCCTCGTGGATATTGCGGCCCCCTTCCTCGTCACGAGCATGGTATTGGCTTTTTATCCAATACCCAAAGTGTCGCCTAAACAATTTTCTGTAAATAAAGTTTTTGATTTGATTCCTGCTTCTGCTCACTTATGGACAACTTACCAATCTTCACATAATTGTAGTGCTCATTTCGTATATCTGTGTCTCTTTTCCCCTTGGAAGTGGGACTAGAGGAGCAATGGCAACATGAAAACTGGCCCTGACGTGGTGCCATCAGCGTGTTCGAGGATGAAGAAACATGCTTTAGTCGGTTACAACCTCGCAGTAGTGTTGTGGCGTAAAGCCAAGGTATCCGAGTCTATAAGGGGACAGAGTTGACCACAACATTCCAGGCTTAGCCAGTTACTCAGATGGGTTGCATTACGGGTCACCGTCGTAAATTTCTGGTTCCTTGATCTTGGGACGAGGGACGGAAGCTACCACCGGTGCAGGTATTTCCAACTGCAGCTGAAGAAGTGCAGTAGTCACCATTCGGATCATCCGTTCATCTTGTTGGTCGCGAGTGGAAGCAGCCGGATTCGGGGGATAGGTCTTGGATTGATCCGCCATGGAAGTATGTGATAGAAGGAAGAAGACTAAAAAAGAAAGCAAAAAAATGTAGGGAGTAAAATATTGGGGTACAGTTAAGAGCGGAAAGGACAAAGAAATGGGCATACAATGAGGATTATAGTCAGCCGCTACCAGTTATGTTACGCCTAGGGAATAGTCAATTTGAAAAGACCTTGCGATAAACTAATCTTCAATCTGTTGATACTCTGACTTGAAGATAATCGCGCTTTCCTGGGATAAAAGGGCTTCTGTAACGTAAGAGAAGAATAAGAGAAGAAAACGGATTATTAAATCGAAAAAAAAAGGTGGAAAGAAGGGGAAAAAAGGGGATGCCGCTGCTGTGGAATAAAAAAGAAGTGCTGGGCCACGCTGTCAAATTAGTCACGCTGTCATAATGACCATGAAAAAGCTGCGCGTGTCAATTTGTATTTTCTTCGAATGCGACATAATTTCTGAGCAGGCGACATGACTTCCCAAGGCTTCCACTTCTAAAACGCCGAAGTTGATTATTGATTCAACCACGACATCAGTTTTGATTGGCCTGCGACATAGTTATTGTATTCAGAAAAAAAAACACAATACAAAGATTGGAAAAGACACAGAATTTTATCAATAACTGACCAAAGTATGTTACAAGCAAGAAAATGGGTCAAAGTGTAAAAGTAGTAAAACTAAAATGAAGATGATCAGGTATAGAAGCAAAATAAATAGATGCAACTAAAAAGTCAAATGTTGTAAAAAGGGAGGAAATGGGTGATGATGCTATAAATGAAAAAAAAAGAAAGAGTGCTTTTATCTATCTGCGACCGCGATTGTAACCACCATTGTTGCCATACGAGCGGTTGCCTCCGCCGTAACCGCCGCCGTAGCCACCACCATTGCGGTTGCCGCCGCCATAACCTCCACGGCCGCCACCGTTGCGTCCACCGCCACGACCACCGCCGTAACCGCGGTTGAAGTCACCACGACCGCCACCGTTGCGGTTACCTTCGCGCTCGGCAAGTTCGGGAAGTTCCTTGGGCGCTTCAAGTGTAATATTGTGCTTGTCTTCCCAAAGCTTGCCACCCAAGTAAATGGCACCATCCTTGATTTCGCATTTGTCAGATGTAATATCGAAAACGACGCCCATCATGTCCTTGGCCATACGCCAGCTCTTCATGTCGTCATACGCCAAATGAGGGTATTCGCGGTTCAAGATGTTGCGAACATATCCTGGGTGTTGGATAGCATACGAGAGCTTGAAATACAAGGTCGTTTGGCCTTCGGTGGAAGTCAAAAGAGAACGGCTAGGAATACCAGTTTGGTAACCGGAGATGTAAGCGAGAGCCGCAGCGACGGCATTCTTGGCACCGTGTTTTTCGATCAGCTGTTCAGCGCTTTCGGCAAAGAAGGGAAGCACGTCTTGATTGACAGCTTCAATTTGTTTAAAAGCATCTTCAGTCGTGGCTTGGATAATATCCTCAGCACGGGGAGCGGACATGATTTCAAAATTGACACCGGTTTTCTTGGTGATGTAGCCGAGAATGCCTTCTTCAGCGGCCTTGTAGAAGGTCACACAGACACCGGAACGACCTGCACGACCGGTACGACCAGAACGATGGACATAAGACTCGGTATCCTTGGGAGGCTGACAGTTGATGACCAAATCGACTTGGGGAATATCCAAACCACGGGCAAGGACATCAGTACAAATGATGCAGCGATACTTTCCTTCACGGAAAGCTTTCATGGTAGCTTCACGCGAAGCCTGGGCAATATCACCGTGAAGCACAGCAGCTTCCTGCTTGAGTTTATCGTGAGTACCAAGCTCGTTGGCATCCGCTTTGGTAGCGCAGAAAATGACAGTGAGACCGCTCTTGCCGTAGACATTGACGACATCACCAATAATGTCAGCGCGAGCTTGATACGAAGAGGGCATGGCAATGTGACGAATGTTGGTGTTGGTTCTATTTTTGGCGTTACCGATCAAATCGATACGAACGTAATCCTCCTTGACGAAACGCTTGATGGTTTCCATAACGGATTCCGGCACCGTGGCGGAGAAAAGCAAAGTCTGGTAGTCACGGGTTTCCTTTTGTTGCTTGATCTGCTCCAAAACCTTGAACATATCTTCTTCGAAACCGCGGGCATCCAACATTTCATCGGCTTCATCAAGAATGATATATCGGAGGTTGTGCAATTTCATGTTACCGTAGTTGATGTGATCCATAATACGACCGGGGGTACCAACGATGATATCCACACCATCTCGGAGAACGGAGGTTTGTTCAGAGTAGGCGACACCACCATACACGGGCAGGGCTTTCAAACGGTTACCGCTAATGGATTCGAAATCACCACACACTTGTTTAGCTAAATCGCGAGTAGGGCAAAGCACCAAAACACGGGGAGCACGACCACGACGTTGTTGAGAGTCCTTGTCAAGGGACAATTTTTCAATGACAGGCAAAGCAAAGGCCAAGGTTTTGCCGGTACCGGTACGGGCACGAGCAAGGACGTCATTACCATCGTAGATAACGTCAAAAGTCTTTGACTGGATTTCAAACAAAGAGTTGATGCCACGGCTCTTGAGGTTGTTGACCGTACTTTCAGAGATACGGAAGTTGGACAAGCGCAAATGTTCAGGGACTTCTTCAGTCGCCTCTTCGGCTGTCTGATCTTCAACCTTGGACTTTTTCTTTTCGGGTTCTTCTACCTTTCCTTCATCCGAGGGAGCACGTTTGCGAGATTCTCTGTCGCTCTTACGGTCTTTCTTGTCTCGTCTATCTTTCTTGTCGTCCTTTTTGATCTGTTGAACTTTATCGGTGGCTAATCAAAGAATGTACTGTTAGATGAACCCATATCAAAACACATACCATAACACTAGCAGTAACACTAACACTCACCTTCCGAGTCGGAATCTTTAAAGTAAGTAGACGGCATGTTGATTCAAGGGTAGGTTCACGATCTTGGATCTCGGACTGATAGGAAGAGGGAATTCACTAAAAAAAAAAAAAAATTGGGAAGAAATTATTAGAATTTTTTCCGCCGTGACTTGAATGTGACGGTTTTGATTTTTTCGATTTTATAGCGCACAAAGGCTGATTTGTTCGTCGGCATTTTTGCGTTTCACGCAGGCCAATCATAATTGATGCTCATATGAAGACTTTTTTCAGATTCATTACACAACTTTGCGGCTTTCCATTGGATAAAAGTCAGCATGATGTCGAGATAAAAAAAAAAAGGCACCTTTCCTTAGCCTGGGTTACCGATAGTCTTAAAGTTTCTTATCTTGCAATGATTATCATGTAGCGAGCGTAAAATATAGCTACAGTATATTGTGAGCCACACAGTTGACTTTCAAGGTTAAGAGGTATGTACTTCAGCGGAAAAAGAGAGCAATTTACGATAATGTTGGTATAATGGTTTATATCGAGTAAAAAGATATTATCTACGGTTGATAGGAAGGATAATCGACGTAACCTTCGGTACCGCCTGTATAAAAGGTGCTTCTATTGTAGCATGTGAGGGGCCATCCGTTGCGCAGGCGCTCTACAAGATCTGGATTGGCGGTATAAGCACGACCAAAAGAGATGAGGTCACCGGTCTTTGCAGCGCGGTCAAAAGCGAGTTTAGTGTCGACCGAATAACCACCTGAGGAAATGAAAGGACCCTTTCAAATCTCTCGGAACGAATCCAAAGAGTCTGCGTTCTTGGGTAACGTGTCGCTTTCAAGGTCAACGCGGGGTTCGGAAAAGTGCACGTAAGCAAGATCAGGATGACGGGCCTGAAGTTGAGAGACGATGTAACCCCATGTTTCAATCGGTGTGTCATCTTGCATATCCTGGAAACCGGACCATGGAGAAAAACGGATTGCGGTACGATCAGGGCCAATAGCATCGGCAATGGCATCCACGACTTCCAACGCGAAACGCGTTCGGTTTTCGATCGAGCCACCATACATATCTGTGCGCTTGTTGCTAGAGGTGTTGATAAATTGATCCAACAAGTAACCGTTGGCTGCATGGATTTCCACCCCGTCAAAACCAGCTTCCACGGCATTCAGAGCTGCTTGACGAAAATCTTGAATAAGAGCCTTGATTTCTGGAATTTCCAAGGCACGGGGAACTTCATTCTGTTGACCGAGCATATTCACTCCTTGAATGGCGATGGGGGAGGCCGACACGGGCTGTTCACCGTTGGGAGATAATTTGGAAGTGGTGGCACGCCCGGCGTGTGCGATTTGCAAGTAAATGATACCGCCTTTGTCATGAACGGCCTTGGTGACTTGTTTCCATTTGGCGATCTGTTCGTTGCTGTAGATGCCTGGCACCTTAGGATAACCGCCTGCCGTAGATGAGATGAGAGTTCCCTCGGTCACCAATAGTCCTCCAGGAGTACTACGTTGCGCGTAATAGTCGGCCACATAAGGAAGTACCACGCCGTTATCGTCGGATCGAAAACGTGTCATAGGAGCCAGAACGATACGATGCTGCAAGGTATGTCGTCCAAGCTTCAGAGATGTAAATAGAGTGGGCGCCATGTTTGGATTGGAGAAAAGTTGGAGCTTAGTATTGATTAACTCTATATGGAACAGTGAATGAAGATTGATATTAATATTTATGCAACCATGTTTCCGTCGATGGCTGACAAATGCGATTGGAATTTGCCCGAAATCCGACCGGCCCACCCTAAAAAGGTTGGCGACTGGGAACACAAACTTGATATTGACATAAAAGGGTAAAATACCTACACGTAGATTTCTAATCTTCCAGAGAATTATTAATCAAGCTTTGGATTGACTTGAGCAGTTCCTAAACACCGGTTGCCATATCGCCTTTCACTCGCCATGGAGAAACTGCTATGCTGCATAACCCTAGTTTCATACAGCCCCCTCTTTAACGAGTTTTCTGAAGCACAGATTGATTCCTCCATTGTCTGAAGAACAACACTGAAAAGATGTGATTGAGTATTGTACAACTTGAGAAGCTCGCAGACCGAGTCAGGCGTTATGACAGAATTCATAAGACAACTCAGATAATAGATCCATTATATCCCATTTTTCACAAATACTCCAGGAACGGCACAAAAATCAGAAACTTATGTACGATGTTATGGATATCTTTGGTCTGGAAAGGAAGAATGAAGAAAGCCTGCATGTACGATCGGCACAGAGTTATTGCAGTTTTTACTGAGTCCCCAATATTTTTATTGTTTCTCTGTCGCAATCGCAATGCTAGTTTGGGAAGCTGCGCCACTTGAATGCCGCTAAAGCCGTCCTTGAGTATAGCCTCGCTTCAAAGGGTCATTTGCAGAACTGCGTCAGGACTGCTTGGTAATCAAAGATGGCAATTATACACACAGAAATTTATTATTCCACTATGGAATCGGGCGAGAAAACGCAATTGATTGTAATGTTTAAAAGAAGCTCCCGCAACCAAGTAAGTACCTGATCGCATCTTTTGCTTTAGGATGCGGTAAGAATCAATTGCATGGATCTATTAGAGAGCAATTCTTTGATTCGTGGTTTCCACTGCTTCCCGTTGTCGATATGACTGATAATGTTCGCGGAGTATTGCCGTTCTACCAGTAGTCAGATTACTAGAAAATTCTGGCAATTAGAAAAGACCTGTTGACGGTCTGTCCAATTCCTCGCATGCACCAAAAAGCTATATCCTAGTAAAACTCTTGCTTTTTAAAATGGCAGAAAACAACCATCGAAGTACCTTTGCGCAATTGTGTAATACCAACACCATGATCTTAAAAAAATATGCATCTATTGAAACTTGTGTATCCTTTTTGAACTCTGTACAAAATAAAGCTGAAAAAATATGAGAAAAATGGTTATTCCAGCTTATCTAAAACCATGAAGACACCCAGGAAGTAAAGCTTCCCGATGACGTTTCTTCAGCTTCCAATGGCGACGATGCGACCGTGGTGGTTTCCTCGGTTGGAGTCACTGAATCCTCCTTTGGGGAATCTTGCTTTGGTGCAGATACAGCTTCTTCAGAAGAGGCTTCTTCCTTGTTATCACCCGAAATGACTTTTTCCTCCTCTTCATCGTCATCGTCATCAATTTCGTCTCCGTAAACATCGGGATATTGGCGGAAACAGTCTTGCATCGCTTTGAATTTCTCAATGCAATCAACGCCCTTGGGTTCGGCTTCGGAGTAGACAAAGCAGCTGAATGCACCCTTGAACTGCTCACCACAAGGACCGGTGGCCATACCGCCCAGACCTACAACAAGCAGACATTAGTTATGATTATCGATGAATACCAGACAAACAAACACATACAGGGACAATCCCAGTTGATTTCGCCAGTTTCGGGATCGTAAGCTGCGGCCTGATCCGATTGTTCTTGAACAGTTTCTTCTTGTTTTTCTTCTTCTTTCTTCACAGGCTCCACATCGGGTTGGCTGTTCACATACTCTTCGTCAATAAAAAGCACAGTGTCTTTTCCGTCTTTTGCTGCGTAGGACATCTTGTTGGAGGAAGCTGGAGAGGGTTCGCTGCTGAATAATATGTCAACGGAGTCTGTTTTTCCAAAATTGTTGGACTGCGGTTATGTTAAATACCCAGTCACAACAGTCAAATTTTGGGCTCCTTTTGGTTGGGTCATGGAAAAAGAGAGTAGTTTTTCGTTTATCGAGTAAATAATATGGGGTTTTCCTGCCCTGTGCTCTCAATATTCTTCTTGCATCTTCACGTTCGCGTTTAAGTTGTTCTAGAGTAAGTCTTACTGTATAAGTTACCACTCTTTCCAAGTTTTTCATGATTAACTTTAGATGATTTGTTTGAATAAAAATTAGTATTATTGGTGGTTTCCTCGGTTGGAGTCGCTGAATCCTGCTTTGGGGAATCTTGGTATGGTGCAGGTACAGCTTTCTCATGTCCTTGTTATCACCCAGGGTCCCTTTTGCCTCTTCTTTATTGTCATTGTCGTCAATTTCGTTTCCGTAAGCACCAGGATACTGGCTGGAGTAGTTTTGCACCGCTTTGAATTTCTCAATACAATCACCGCCCTTGGGATCGGCGTCGGAGTAGACAAAGCAGCTGCATTCACCCTCACCACAAGGACTGGTGGACACACCGCCCAGACCTTCAGAAAAACATACGTTTGTATAATTATCGATAAATGCCATACAAACAGAACACATGCAGTAACAATCCCCGTTGATCGACAGTTTTGGGATCGTAAGCTGCGGCCTGATCTGATTGTTTTTAAGCTGTGCCTTTTTCCTTTTCTTCTCTTTATTCACAGGCTCCACATCGGGTTGGCTGTTAACATACTCTTCGTCAATAAAAAGAACAGTGCCTTTCCCGTCATTTGCTGCGTAGGACATCTTGTTGGAGAAGGCTGGAGGGGATATCGTATGCTGAATTTATATTTTATGCAAGTTGTTGTGAACCCACCAACGTCGTCGTCGGGATATGAATTCGCCAGACGAGGCAGTAACCACGCCGCAGCACCCAAGCAACAGCGACAACGCCACCGCGACACTGGATCGCAGTAGTGTGGTAGTGGGATAGCCTTCCATATTCATAGAATAAGCGAGTTTAGTAATTGGTCTGAAATCTAGCTTTTTCCCTTCCTTCTCTCTCCAATAATCTAATGTCCGGCCTCCGGCTTATTTTAAAGCTACCTTTCAAGCTATCGGCAACCGGTATCGTTTTTTTTTTTTTTTTTTTTTTTTTGGATCTGTGGATCGTTGAAAAAACCTTAATTGTGGTAATGGCACGAAAAAAAAATGTTCCCAAGCTACATAATACGTAGCCAAACAGGTAATGAATAAATAACGGTCCATAGAAAGTAGTCGTATTCATAAAGAGTAAATATGAAAATGTCGCAGCACGGGGGAAAAGGTGCCTGTCTGCGATCCTTTGCAAAGGATAGTGAATAGAATCTCTCAGTCAGTTTATCAATGTCATGCCTATTTGAAAAAGGTTTATCAGCAAAGTTCAGCCATGCTGTCGATTTAATTCTGCTGACTATATTGAAACAGGAGTTGTGTAGTAATTGCTGCACTTCTAATGCAAGTGATTGAATAATATACTTAAGATGCCCTATTTTGCTCTGTATATTACGTGATAATCGTTAAAAATCAATTCTCCACCTTGAAATGAGATGACAGCCTCCAAGTCCAAGTAGAATGCTTTCCCCAAGAATTGATCGCAGGTTAAAATTACCCCGCTTAATCAGATCAATGTTCTAGACCATTGACGGATCAACAATATTGAGTCTAGAATTTCTCAGGAAGATTTTCTCTGGATGCATAAAAGGTTTAAGACTATATCTTTGTCACGAAGGCACACCCGCCCTATGTATATACTCTTTCAGAAAGGTATGTTACGTCGCGTCATCCATTATGATGCTAAACACCAATACGCGCCTTTTTGTAAGTGCATACATCTATCAGATAAGGTGCCATGTATTGTATAGAGCGGATATCTACGAGGATGGCTGATTTCAAGATAAAGCTGTGATTTCCAATACTATTCACGACACAAAGTCTTCTGCTATGGATAAGAAACATAGAGTTTCTCATATGAATGACCCTTTATCGTCTACCACGTGACTTTTTTGAACTAGTTATGTAAAGTTTAAACAAGTTGATAACCGGATCCATCTTGTTCGAAATGCACCGATCTTCTCAAAGCTCAGTGACATTCACCGCATTGACCAACAGCGATGAATGCCATACAGACTATTGCAATGGAAATGAATACAATGAGCTTGGGTGCCTTACTGTTTCAGCTTTGAGTTTTTACAAAATAACATAATGTAAGGATACTGTTCAGCCAAATATGATAATCCACTTTTCTGGCCGCGGGTCCGTCCCGTAGATAGATCATGTGGTCAAAGGATTGTCCCAGGAACAGGCTATTTGACTTTTGATGGATATGCTCGAATAAATTTTAAATGGGAGACATTGACCATATCCTCGCCACATAGTGACGCTGATATGGTGAATCCCATCCAATGTCAGCCTTGCTCCCTGAGTTTGTATGACTTACTGAATGCCCAGAATGTTTTTCTTCTGCTTCGAAATCCCGCTACTGAAGGGAAGACTGTAGCTGAATATGGCTGTACCTGCACCTTGGATTGCATAGTTATGAGCATCATTTTCCAATGTTCAAATGTAATAAAAACTTGATGTTCACAAAAACGCCAAGAGTTCCCTGGAGAATCTGAATGGCCTAGCAAAATCTGATTCGCACAACAGAGTCGTAGATCCTTTTTTAGAACCGCATTACTGATTTTGAAATTTTGAAATTTCGCGACATTACTTGATGAAAAATATTTTATCATGCTATTGCCAAGTAAGAAGAGATTGGAATACAAAAATAAGCTTTATGATATTGATATTTCAACGGGATCGTAGTCATAAAAAGTCAATCATTGAGAAAATCATGGTTTCTTTTTTTTTTTTTTTTTTTTTTTTTTTTTTTGTTAATGTACCGAAAGGCTGAGGTTTCGCCACAGCCCCCGCTGGGTCCTTTTTCTTGATTTTATTTCCCCCATTCGATTCTGTAATCTTTTCTTATTCTTTCCTCTTCTTTTTTTTTCGCTTACTTTCCTTTTTATTGCCATTTGGCGATTCCAGCAACTAGATTCAGAATCCATTTGTCTCGCTGTCGTTTGATTGATCCATTGCTATAGTCGGCAGGCACTGACTATGAACACATACTATGAAGAAGCAGCGGTCGCAAGTGAAGAGTACGAAGATCCTCATTGTCACGGTTGTCTCGAACCCATTGAAGACGGCTCCGTTCTTCAGTTTGGCGACGGCATTTGGCATTTCGAATGGTACGAGCAAACCTTGTTCCTGAAATTCACGTCCAAAATCTTGTTCTAACCTCGCGATACCAGTTTTCGTTGTGCAAAGTGTAAATCACTTGTTGAGTGCTACAGCAAACTTTTGTTACTAAGAGACGGTAGTCCGATATGCGAAGATTGTTCCTATCGATGCAACGCTTGCAACGAAACCATCAGGGATGAAGCTATCATGACAGGTACCCAAATGGTCATATAATGGAGTCTGAATTTCTCAAAGGAAAAAACTCAAACGAAAAAAAATCATTCATGTAGGCGAGGAAGCGTATCACGCAGATTGTTTTCGATGTGTCCAGTGCCAAACCAAGATAGAAAACCTGGTTTTCACACAAACGAGTAAGGTAGACGGATAATAGCCTTTTATATTACTTTTGTATCAGATAGTAATCATACGCTGGTAACAGGGTATTTTTTGTACAGCATGCCATGAAATGCGCAGGCAACTGCGACAAAGACGAAAAGAGGAACGGCAGCATCATCACCGAGATTCTGCCAAAGATGGACAGTCCGAAGATCATATGAGCCCTGACGAGGTTTGTCGACATCATCATCATTTCGTCGTTTCTTTACCCCTGACTCTTTTTTTATTACCAAATTTTCTTTTTTAATTTAGACCAACCTCAATCACGGTCATCTCAGCCGAAATGCGTCATTAACGTCACCGCAAAGGACAAAAGAACGCAAACGATCGGTTTCTAGAAGACCTATCGAGATGGTTCGCGACCCCTCAGCCATTTCTATTTTAAATGCCTATTCGGATCCCGCTAATGAAGACAACAAATCCATTCTCAGTAAGCAAAAGATCAATTCCCATTGAATTCGTACGCAACTTTAACTCGGACGGACCATGAATACATAGGCAGCGTTGAAGTGGCAGAGTTGAATGATATGCTCAATGCAGCATTGGACCTTCATGGTCAGGATGACACTACTGGGAACTCGGGTGACCGTGAAGCCAACAGCCATCCCACATCAGATATGGTCTTGACGCACAATGCCGATCAGATAACCAGCAAAGATAATCGCGACCAAAACAACGTGTCACCCAATGCCTCCGACGCGGAAGTAAGGGAGGAGCTTCAAACGACAAAGACCCGTTTGAAGGAAATCGAAGGCAAATTTAACCGAATCAAAGTACGGAAAAATCATTTTTACATGACATATGGTTTGATGACACCCACATGTTCAATCTACGTTCGACATGATAAACATATTTGCAACGTAACTCACAAATTTTTTTTAATAGGCCATTAGTCGAAAGGCATTGGACGAGTTCCACGTGGTCAAAGAAGGTTACGCGCAAGAAGTAGTTGCTCGACGCGAAGCTGAAAATCTCGTGAAACAGTTGAAAAACGAATTAGCCTTCTACCAACAAATAAAACTGTTTGGCGGCAACGAGTTTGTGACCAACATCAAAGAAGAGATCAACGCATTGAACAAAACCAAAGCACAGTTGGCGGAGACTTGCGAAACACTCCGGATTCAACGAGACGATATTACCAAGGAGTTGGATACGTTGTTGCAGGGCCGCGCGTCGTAAGTCTATTGTTGTTCCGTGCAGGCGAGGGCTGGTATGGTTTACTAACATACGACTTGCAGCAGTGACTCTCACTCACAGATGCCATGGGAAAAAGTGCCTCCTCCCTACCAACAGCAACTCGTGTCGATTCGCAAGGATGTCGAACTCGAAAAATCCAGTTACAGCAAACTTATCAAGGCACGCGACGATATTATCAACGAAATGATTATGCTCAACACGAAAAACGCGCAATTGACGTCTTTGAACAATGACCTATCGCGTCGAGTGATGGAACGTGAACGTGAAGCGATTGCGGTGATGGCAGGAACTAGCTTTCTCGGCACTTCAGCGCAAGACGAATTGGGAGCGGATCGCGTGGCGCGACACCGGCGCACACCTTCTGCCAGTCATTCGGCGGCAGCTTCCCCAGAGAAAAAACACGCCGAGATTGCTCATCATACACCCAAAGTCGCTCAACGGGACAGTTTTAATGGAGCTGAAGCACCACGGTTATTTAAATTTCGACGAACCAAAGAAGCCAAAGCCGCCAAACATGCCAAAGACCACGAGGCTCTCATAGGCTTACCATATGATAGCACGGAAAAGGGATCGGATGTCAGCAACGAAGCGACGGTTACCAAAAAAGAGAAATCTTCATTTGAGGAAGTCTTTTATAATCGAGCCAACGGCAATCATCACTTCACCCAGACGAAGTTTTTGCGTCCTCAAAAATGCGAAGCATGCGGCGAAAAAATGTGGCGCGTGAGTGAATACAAATGTTACGGTAAGCCCAGGTTCATTGTATCCTATTGTCACCCCATATTCCTCTTGTTAACCACAAGTGCATACATATGTAGAGTGCGGAATAGTTTGTCATATCAAATGCGTCTATAATGCGCCTCCGCAATGCGGGAGAAAAACTAGTTCAGACTCGAACAAGAGTGAAGTCGATAAATGTAAGTACATAGTGCCGGCCAATGCATCTGTGATGGACGACATCGACATTGCCGTGAAGAAGGTAGAAACTTTGTCGTATTCACCAGCAGCAAAAACTTCTTAGTACCGTCGTCCACCATGTTTGGCAACGATTTGGCAAAGCAAGTACAGTCTGAAAAGGGCACCATACCACTTATTGTACAGACATGCATTGAAGCCGTGGAAACCCGAGGAATGGATTACGAAGGCATATATCGCAAGTCGGGCGGTGCCGGACAAATGCGTATCATTCAACAAGCGTTCGAACAAGGCAACATTCCCGATCTGTGCGATGAACAAGAATTCAATGATGTCTGCGCCATCACCAGTATCCTAAAACAGTACTTCCGCGATCTTCCTAATCCCCTTTTTACACATGAATTACACGCCAAATTTATGGAGGCTACCAGTAAGTGAAGAAAAGTCTGATCAAGCGATTAAACATCGGAACAGAAGCGTTGATAATCATTTGGTCGTTAGTGATGTCTGACACCACCGAACAATATCATCAATTTCAACGTGCCATCCATTCGTTGCCGGCCGAGAATTATGATACGTTAAAGTATCTTATGCAGCATCTCGATAAGTAAGTATCTCGCACATGCAGAGATCCCAATCGAACAATAATAGCTTATGCTTTCTTGACAGTGTCCGTCAACATAGCAAAGACAACCTGATGACTTCGAAAAATATTGCCGTCGTCTTTGGGCCGACGCTCATGCGTCATGAAGATGAACATCTCGATATCCTGGACATGAATCGTAAAATTGGCGCCATTGAATTCATTATCAACCATCTGTTACTATTTGACAAACCGGCGGCTCCTCAAGTGATACAGAGTAATCATTCTTCCCCCTTACCTGTGCGGCAGAATTCACTCGGCATATCGGCGAGAAAACAACATCGACGAGAAGCGTCCAGTGACCAAATACTTCGGAACGGTTTCGCAGCTCCACCAAGGGAACGTGCAGGCTACATCTAGTTTACCCAATGTCTGATACTGCTTTATATATTTTTTCTCATCATCTCGCTGGTTCGAGATCTTATAGCATATCGATAATCATATATTTTTTACACAATGCAACCGTCATCCTGGCAATCTCTTGAAATTCAACACCGACACCCCAAGGAGACGACACAAAGATTTATAGAGCATTTCGGATACGGGATGCATCATGACAATAAAATAAACAGTGCATCTGTTCGTCTCGGTTGTTATCGTGATAAAAATTTTCGTCCAAGCTGCTTTAATGCTTGGTGGCAATGCAGCCTAGTTGGTCTCGTTCGGCGGATTTTACTACGCCATAAAAAACACCTTCTTCCCGTTGGCTTGGAGGGCTGAATTGATTATAACCAAGCCCATTTAGCAGATCGGAAATCAAGTCATTGTTTACTTTACTCGCCTGATATGTCTCCTGAAAAAAGCGAGAGTCATCTCTCACTTCCAACAGTGATTCAGTTGTCAGTATTCAAGATACGATAGTGTCATTATTGTCCACCGCAGCCATGAGTTTTTTTTTTTTTATTGATCTATGAATACACCAGCAGAATATACGCGTGTTCAAAAAGTTACAGCAACGTACGTTATGTAATTGGGAACGAACCATGCAGCTGAGACCAGGTGTGCATAAGCGGATGCAGATGGTCCAATCGGAGAACAAGAAAAATCCTCTGCGCGGCAAGTTTTTGTATGGTCGTGAGACGTTGAACCTGCGTTTTTCTTTCGTTTGTTATCTCCCTAACAAGCCGTTCACCATAATAAAAATGCAAGAAGGAAAAAGAAGCTACTCAAATTTTGGCTGATAAAAATAATCTCCCTTGTTTGGTCATCGTTTACGATTTAGATAAAATTAAAATATACATAAGAGCAATAAATAATATCTAACTATGTGAAAAACTTCAAGTTCATGGTATCTAAATAAATGTGTCAAGTAATTTCTAGTATTCAATTCATAAAACCTTCAGTATATATGCATGACAGTTTCGATGCAAGTTAGCCATCAGATGCAACCTGCATCTCAGGAACAGTCAGATTCAATCAACAATCGCAGGTAGGATATAATCAGTCGTTTGCAAGTCATTATCAGGTTCCCTGAAAGCCGAGATGTGAATGACATGGTGATAATAAATATCTATGGGGGGAGAGATGTAATTTTTAGCGGAATGAAGAGCAAAAATATAGTCAAAGCTGATGGTGTGTGGGTTATATCGTTGTACCTGGTATTTCATGAATTGAACTAACCGTGTTGATGTCTTGGGCTTCTCAATGCAATGCGCAGATGCTGCAAAAGAAGCAGGGTTACCGGAAAGCTCGTAGATAGATCGTATGTGATAGGTATTTGTCCTTTGCGTCTTGAAATATTTGTTGGAGTTGATTGTTTGGATCGTCTTGCGGCTCGTTTGCTTCAATGGCAAAATATTCCTTTTTCTGAAAAATTTTCTTTATCACTCAGCATGCTAATAATAAAACATGGCCACTAATGGATTACCTTTTTCGATGAGTATCGTCGTAACAACCACAGACAAAGTTTGCTGAAAAAATGCTGAAGGTTATCCGTGCTAGCCATGTTTATCTCGAACTGCATAGAACTGGTTTGAATGATACTGGAAACAGGATGGAGCGGTTGAACGTATGTACTCGGCCGGGTTTTTCCAAGCACAATGACGTTTCGCTTTAAGGTCCACTGCGGGCGATGGACGATATCATTATTACGGCGCATACAATCGTACCGAGTAGATTGCATACGATGGTGTGGAGGTGGTTGTTTTGCAAGCAGCGGGCGATAGAAATCAGGAGCGTGCGATGGAGTAAAGAGGTCGAGAACATGACCGCTTTTCGGCGTGTGTGGCAGTTCACTGCCGGCGGAACTGAGGACGGTAGTGGAGTTACTAAAACACTCGTCATCATCACTGAGAAGCAAAGGGGTGGGAGGAGCATCTGAGGCGGATTGAATAGCAATGCCTGAATCATACAAAGAAGTGGTTGGGTCGGGCGCTGATGATAAAATGAAATTGTAAGTAACGAGTTTCATCATTGTCATGGTATCTTTTTTTATTTAGAGTTTTTCTTTTTACCTAGTCCATCCAGTCGTTGTTGCAGCAAATGAAATGTTATTTTTGGAATATTACGTCTAGAAAAAAAACGTGGATGAAGGAGAAATGAGTCCATTGGTTGGGTACCCCGATTTCGGCAATGTGATAAGCTCAAAAAAACTTACCCTTGTGATGTGAGTGCGGTCAAGATCTTTTCATGACTCTGATCCCGCCACAGTACTTTGAGTGTTTCCCAAATGCGGCCATCCATGTCACACGGTCCCGAGATCAGAGGTCCATCATCAGCGTAGGGATAGTAACGGGGCACTGCAGGTAGGGTTTCACTCTGCATCCCGGTCAACCAAGGATGTAATAATATGTCTTCCATCTATGCATTTTAACATAAATAACAGATTATATTTTTAAAATATTTCATCCAGCAAGAACTCTGGAAAAGTCTCTTTGGACTTCTGCTTTTTCTTTTTCCTTACCGTTGGCCGTTTGGCGGGATGGACGGAGAGCATACGACGTAGCAAATCTTTAGCTTCGTGCGACAAGTCATCTGGAAAGCGACGGTACCTGCCCGTTTTGATTCTTGCCAACAAACGTGCTATATTCTCGTCATCAAACGGAAGTTGACCAGTCAATAGCGCATATAAAATGACTCCACATGACCAGACATCAGTTGCTGGCCCGTAATAGGGCTTTCCCTAAGTAGGAAAGTGTGTCAATTTTTTTTTTTAAGTTTCCCATCGTTCCTTTTCCATCGATGCTAGTTACTTTAACAATTTCTGGACTTGCGTAATGCGGCGATCCGCAACTGGTACGTAAAAGTTGATTGTGGCACTGCAGTGTAGCCATGCCGAAATCGGCAATTTTGATTTGATTCCGACATCGATCTACGAGGATATTTTCAGGTTTTAAGTCTCGATGGCTATTTCAGCATGTGGAGACACAAAAAATTCCAAATCAGATCCGTTATTCGCACTTGTGCACAGAATAAGAAGGAGAGGACGTTCGAATCACATACCATATATGATGAGCGTGACACCATGCCAAGGCATTGACCATTTGTGCGAATAAAACTCGCGCTTCTGATTCTGGTAATCGGCCGCGATCGGATAAGACTTGGTAGAGTTCACCACCTTCGATGTATTCCATGACAAAATAGACATGAGTGCTATCCTGCAGCACCTGTCGCAAATAAATGAGATGAGGATGATGCAACAGTTGTAGCACTGCTAATTCTCGTTCAACCGATCGAGTGATAATGGGCGAGGAAGTAAGGTGACGCCGAGATATCATCTTGATAGCCACTTTTTCTCCCGTGTGCTTGTGAATCCCGAGCTTGACTCGTCCTTTTGTCGGATTTAGAAAAAATATGGATGGTGATTGTTGTATTGAGATTGAACAATAAAAAGAAAATGAAAAGGAATTGATAAATGAACTACTTAAAGCATCAAGCAAAAATTGCAAAGAAAAAAGAAGATGCCATACCAGAAGATCCTCTTCCAATGGTCTTTAGTAGCCAGTAATCACCCACTTCTTTGGTTCGCTTGATACCATGAGACGCTGATGAGGACGATACTTGACGTCGGTAAGTGACTTGACGACAGCGGGCCAGAAAGGAGTTCATCAAATTCATTCAGATAGATTTACAGTTGTTGCTAAATGCAAATTGTTGCAGCGATGAAATCAAAGGGGAGAAAAGGGGAGAAAAGGGAAGAATGTAGGGGAAGCGGATACTTTATATATATATTTTTTTTCGATCAAGTACGATACTGCAGAAAAGTAAGACTTTTTTTTTGCAAAGAAACCTAAACCGGGAAACAAGACAAGATACCCTTCAATTTGTTTTTTGTTTTCTTTTTGGGGGGAGTGAGGGGGAGAGGAAAAAAGTGGAAGGAAGAAGAAAGTAAAAAACAAAAGAGTAATCTATTATATAGTGTCAATTAGGAAATCGTCAGGACTGTCACATGGATACTGGCATTAACCATCAGCCACGAAAATACAATTCACTTTTTTTTTATATAGTGGAAAACCACCCACAGTGTCTCCAAATCAATAAGTATGCCGTTATTTTTGTATAGAGCGGATATCATTCCCGGGATTATCCACGACTGTCATTAGGATTTCACGTCGTATGATACTCCGGGTGAAAAGCGAATAGAAAATAACCAAAAACAGATAAAAAAAAGTAGAGTTTGCCCGATAAATGTACTCTATGCATTGGTGATGCAAGAAAAGCAAAAGGGTGGCAGATGGGCGGTTCAAAGCCGAAAATAGACTAAGAGTGCAGTGATTCTAATGCTGAAGTCACTCCCACCAAAAAGACGCCCATAAAGAAGAAGGAGACTACGTATTCGTGCTGGGCCTTGATGGCTTGCGGCAGCATACTCTATTGTAATAAAAGAAAAGAATGTATCAGTTGGATGTTGTTGTGACACCCTTTTCAAAGTCATTTTACCTGGATAGTTATTAACGTCATCATCCCACTGACAAGCGCAAATGTAATGCCAAACAACATGTTCTCTTGCGCCTCACTGACGTTACGGATGGCTACTAGGCCCATCACAGCGCCAAGGGGTTGAGACAATCCCCCTAGAAAGGCAGCGTACGCAAAAGCCCAGATCCTTGATCGAGTGGCGAGGTAGAGCGGTAACGCTATCATGAACCCTTCCGTAAGATTGTGAATAGACATGGCAACGCATACACTCAGTCCCAAAGAGGTCGATGCTTGACTTGACACAAACATAATCAAACCCTCTACCAAACATCAAAAATAGAAAACAAGTCAGTAGCCATAAATGGGATTCCTCCGTTGTGCCAAAAAAAAAAAAAAGTGTGAACCCGCTCAGTTTGCTCGCCTACGTAGTCTCTCTGGTGCGCAACATCCCATTTTTTTCCTCCCCTTTTTATTGCGATACCTCATCCTCATCCCCATTGGATATTTTGTTCCCATTTTATGCGTCTTGTATTACCTGGAAATTTGTGCACGCAAATGGCGACGGCGGTTTGAATCCCCATACTGAAAAATTGTCGGTGATCCATTTCTGACAGTTCGTCGTCATCATGATCGTCATCATCGTGTCGATGCAAGCGAAAGTGGGCTTCACGAAATGGAGTGGAACCGTACCGTGAACTATCGTGACTGGTCTGATGTAACAACTTGCCACGCTCATTATCGTCATGGGAGTGTCCATGGTGGTCAGCATGGTGATCGTTGTGTGGTATGGATCCTTCTTCATCTTGATGACTGTGTTCGTGGGAGTGGGAATCGAGATGCGGATTGGCACCACAAGCATGGATGGCATTGGGAGTGCACCAGTGGATGATGCGGGTAAGTAGCAATGTGACAGCAGCGCCGATGAAGAAGCAGCCATGCACAAGCCAGTCGGAATGGAGACGCTGTTTGGCTTCCGGAAGCAAGATTACAAGCGAAGAAAATAACAGAACACCGGAAGCTAAAGCCATTGAACCGGCTAAAAAGGCGCGGGATTCTAGAATACTGCCTTGATCCCGATGCCATACGTTATCGATGAACACCACCGATGCTATTGAAAAAACCGATCTTTTAGCTTGGTATAATCAAGACCCACACATACACAAGTAAGACACCATTACCTCCGACAACGCAAGCAACAGAGGATAAAAGAACCATGAGCCATCCTTCAAGAGAGCCAAATGTACCACTAATGCTTGTATTTATCATTATTTACAGTGTAAGCCGAATATGTAAGTGGGCTCAAAATTGCATGATCTATCGAAAGTTATATCTTTTTTTTTTTTGTTCTTGGTTCGAAATCGCAGTCCAAAAAATTTCGGGATCAAGAAATTTTTGATGCTCCAAAAGTGGGGGAATGGAGCACCTGACGATCTCTTCTTTCACTTTTTTCACACCTTGAATGATGGACCCCCTTTTTCTATTTTTTTCTTTTTCGTTACCGTCCGCCATTGGCTCCTTCATTTTCATTAGCTTGAAGCCATAAATTATCATTTCTTGCGTAAATTTTTCTTCCTCGACTGATTGCTCTGCATCAATTTGCGTTTCCGAAATAAACCTCCTTCTCCTGCAGGTGGAGGAGATGGTTCTTCCTCGTTTACGTCAGTCTCGAGTGGCAACTCCTTTTCTCGGATCTTGAAGTTTCGTAGATCTTCTTCATCTTCCGCTTCATCATCTTGAAACTCGGGTTTTTGGTCATGTGTCGTTGCCGTGTCTGTCTTTTTATGCTGATCTTTGGCCGCCATCGATGACTGCGATGATGGTGTAACGGTTTCCCATTCTCCAGGTTGCGCGATATTAGATCGAATCGCCCATTCTTCGCGACCTTCCACAGGTTGTTCCGGTGCCGGGGCGGCTAATACCGACAACGGTGGTGGTGCGGGAACCGATCCTAGAGGTCCGTATCCGTAAGCATCAATCCCTTTTGGTGCGGATGATTTAAATGCAGCGGGTTTAGCCGTTGGCGTGCTGACTGGCCCACCAACTGATAATCGCGCAGCCTGCATCAAACCAAATTTTTCGTGTCAGTTTTTCCTCTTTCCCTTGAGATGGTCTCAAGAACGTCTGCTCAGCACTCACTTTTTCAATACGTTGCAGTTCGCGACGCACACTTTCAGCTTCTTTGGCCTCTTGTTGACCTTTCTTGTATACATTGCGCAGAAACTCTTCCACGTTAGTCTTGTGAGTTAATCCATTCTCATGAATTTGAATAGACTAGTAAATGCAACTGGTGAATCGTTCCATCGTTAACACTTCTGGCTTGTCGACATAACCATACCGGCTTGTTGTTCGCAATGAATTTTTTGCAGTATTTACACCAATGACGCTGTTGCGACACCCAAAAATCCGACCTATATTGATTGTTATTGTTACTGACGGTCACTAATGCATGTGCCCAATAGTTGCATGTTACCTACATGGCAGTTACAAAGGCAGAAAAACGTGCAGGTTATCGGCACGGTTATTTTTCAGCAGCCGTCGCTGATCAAAAGCAAAGTCACACCCACCTATGGGAGAATTGAGACGGAGACCGAGGAGTTTGACCAGTGTCCAACTTTTTTTTTCCCCTCACTGCATTTTTCCCCCCTCTCCCAAATCCTGAACCCTAAGCGTGTGTACAACTTTTTCTTGGTTGTAATGCTTTTTGCAATTATTCGTCAGTAATTATTACAATGGCTCATTCTTCGCGCACTTTCGATAACGAAGTGTCTCTCCTCGCAAGCCCTACTTCATCCCCCACTCCTTCATTTATTACGTCACTTAATGACATGACCCAAAAACGACGCCGGTCTGCTCAGCTCGACTGCGACATACCTTCACCTCCAAACACAAGTGTCAAGCGTGGAAAACAAACGCACGAACCTAACAATGATACCATCGAACCATATCTGGGCACGTCGATACCCATGGTCGAAGCCGTCACACGACGCATGTCAGAAAGCGCCATGTTCAACGATACTACGCGACCACCATTCATGGCACGACATGCGAAGCTAACCACAACAGATAAATCCCGAGAATGGCGAACCTCTGATATTCGTCATCAGCGTAACGAAAGCGGCAGAACACTGGCAAAATTTGGTTGGCCCTGTGCGGACCCTCAAGAGGAAGCCAACGATGTAGATATCGGCCACGGCTTTGGCATTGAGAACAACGACGAGGATGACGAAGAAGACGAAGAAGATTTTATCAATATGCCGTTTCGACGTTCTATCTACAATGATCTGATCAATAGCAGTGAATTCGGCCATTTGAATGGAGATGATGATATGGAGCCTTACGCTAGACGGCAAGGACGAAGTTTTGTAGAGAGTTTGTCTGCATGCGATCCTGATGCGCCGTCTGATACCGTACCGATGCGTGGGATGCCTTCTGGGGATACTCACTCAATTCCATTTGCGCCTGAAGACGAAGTGGACCTCTTTTTCTCCAGTCATGCGGATGACCCACATCCAGATCCAATGCTATCGTCGTCCATCAGTCGCGCCGAAATCTTATCGAGCGCCATGCGAACGTCAGGTTATTTGACATCATCAGCTCATTTCTTGACGGCCGAATACTTTGAAAGCCATGATCCAGACGATCGCGACCTTTTCAGCGACAATGATCAAGATGATAGTGATGTACAATATCTGGAAGCGCATTTTTCAATAGAGAGCCGATTAGGTTCTGGGGAATTCGCCACCGTGTCAAAGGTAAAATGTAAAGATACAGGTGTCTATTTTGCGGTGAAAAAGACAAAGACACCCTTTTGTGGATACGATGACCGGTGGCAGCAGATATTGGAAGCCGATCACTTGTTGGCTGTCCGCGGTAGCCGGCATTGCGTGAATCTTGCCAATGCTTGGGAACAAGATGGTCATCTTTATTTACAGATGGAACTGTGTGACTGTGGAAGGTAAGATGGTGTGAAATAAAGACTAGGATGAGGTCTGAGAAGCATGTAATTAACAACTTTCTCTATTTTTTCAGCTTGGAGACATTTCTGTCATACAAAGCAGCGGATGTTATTGAGGAGTCTTTAATGTGGAACATCATTTACGATATTGCTTCCGGCATCAACGACATTCATCAAGGAAATATTGTTCATCTGGATCTCAAGCCTTCCAATATTCTTATTGATGCGCAAGGATATCTGAAAATTGCCGACTTTGGATTATCCGTACAATGGCCCGTGGTAAGTGAATCATTGATTCGCTTGTTTTGGCGGACGTTACTTTTTTTTTTTTTATGCCGGAATTTCTTATATTTTGGTTTCCGCAGGATCCAAGGTATATAAAGGGAGAAGGAGATCGTCGCTATATGGCACCAGATTTACTACGAGAACAGTTTGATAAACCAGCGGACATCTTCAGGTACTACTAAAAAAAATTGGATACGGTGGTGTAATTCTTTCTTTAATGCTAACGAAACGGTAGTTTGGGCCTGATTGCTCTTGAAATGATGACGAAAACCAAGTTGCCCGAAACAGGAGAATCTTGGGAGATGTTACGTTTAGGAGACCTTACCGATTACCCACCCGCTTCACAGCATTTATCAGCGCTCATGCAGCAATTTGTGCGGTCGATGCTGATACCCGAACCTCAGAATCGACCGTCCATCGAAGCACTATTGGAGCATCCCGAATTGCAACGCATACACTCGGAAAGAAAACTCAATCAACATGGTCCACTCTATGAATATGCCCAACTATACAATCAATTGCACGAAAATACGTAAAACCAACAAAGGCATCCCACTGTCATTTTTTTTTATGAAATCCCACCCGTTCAATGTATAACACTTCACCTCTTTTTTTTTCTTTTTCCCTTTGAGCTTCTCACAGTAATCCCAATCATTCTCTTTTACATAATTTGCCCTCCAATTCTGTACATCTTCAAGCAAGCTACTCTTAATTAAAAATATCGACTGAAAACATTTTGTATAAAAAAAAAAACAGTCGTACCTTTTACAAAGAAAAGGCGAGTTCTTAGACCTTCATTCATTCTCGTATGACATTCTATCATGCTACCGCTTGCTCTACGTGTGAATAGAAGAATTATACTTCTCTTTTTTCACCAAAGCTTTTGATGGCCGTCTTGCGTCACTTCAAGGCGGAATTAACCACACTTGCTAGGTATGGATACATTCTCCAGATAACATTTTCTGCATTTTATCGATGATCTTGTTTTTCTACTCAACGAGGTTAGCGCTACTTTGCAATGATTCCGAATTCGAACTGCCTGGATACTGCGGTACATGTACTTGGACACACAGATCCATGGTCACCGCGAGAATAACGCCAGACAAGCCAAAATTCCAAAAAATTGATTTAGGCAACACCGTCAGGTGGTAAGGTTCCTGAAGATACTTGAATCTCTGGATCAGTTATCGCTGTTCTCAAACCATATACGCCCTTGGGAAAAGTTCCTCGAAACGTGGACCAATATGATTACTCATGCCCTTCATAATCCATTAGTATGTGCAAGACGGCGATATTCCCGCAAACTTGGCCAATTTCTCAAAGCAACCGTTCAATAGATCACTGTGATTCCATACAATAGAAATTTTCATGAGCTTGAATAATATCATGAATCACCAACGATTGCCTAATCTATTTATAAGGGTAACGTAGAATGGCCAATGACGTATGTGACGCGCATGCATCGAGTTTCAATTTTTAACATTCAAACCCAGATATTCTCGGCGCTAAAAAGAGCGGCGTCCATGAGCAACCTGCTCCTGAAAGTTTTTTTTTTCCTCTCTTTCTCTCTCTCACTTACCAACTATGTCAATCGATAGCACCCCCGCCTCCAACGTATACAGTGTCCAAGGCGCTCAGGCTAAATTCAAAGAAGGTTTAGCGCGCTTAGATAAGGAGTTGGGTCAGTTCAAGTATGCAAACGAAGTGGAACGATGCACCGGTGTGCCCAAGAGTTACTTTGTTCTTGGCGCGGGAGGACTTGTCTTTTTGATGATTTTCTTCAACTTTGCCGGTCAGTTAATCACAAACGCTATCTCTTGGGTTTATCCTGGTACGTATTGATGGATGATGATGATGATGGTTTTCTATAGTGGTTGGTATTTAATTTTCTGTTTTCCTTTTTTGTTTTTCTTGGGTTGACTTTTGCTCAGCCTACGCGTCGTTTAAAGCCATCGAAAGCCCAGGCACTGCCGATGACAAGCAATGGTTGACTTACTGGACCGTGGTTGGATTCGTTCAAATCCTTGAATACTTCTCTGATATCCTTCTGTACTGGTTCCCCTTTTACTACCTCTTCAAGACCCTTTTCGTGCTTTGGCTTACGCTTCCTCAGTTCAGAGTAAGGTTTTCTTGTACGTTACACCTATCAACTGCTAATTCGTCAAATTTTTAGGGTGCCGAAGTGTTGTACGGCCGTTTCTTGCGACCTTTCTTGGTCAACGCACAGTCTGACATTGACCGTCAAGCCAGCAAAATTGGACAAAAAGTTGGCGAGGTTGCTGCCAGCTTTGGTCCTCAAGGATCCGCCAATAAGACCGATTAAGTTTATTGTATCCATTTGAACGTGAAATAAATCTGGGACAAAATGTTATCAAAATTCAGTGGCAGAAACAAAAGGGAGAGTGAAAAATTTAGAAACGACGGAGTCATGTTCCGTCCTTTTTTTTTGCACGTGAAAAGAAAAAAAAAAAAAAAGAAATGCCAAGCTGTCTAGGCACACACGTTGTTCCCTTTAAAAAGGACAACTATGGAACGGAAAACATGCTTGTTTACTACTCTTTTGGCACATATGAAAATGAAAAATATCTTCTTTTTCTCTACGCAATGTAAAAAGGTTGCAAACACAAACTGAGATAGGAGAATTAAAATGCTGCACACGCGTTTGCTGTAGGTTCACCAAGGATTTCTTTTTTGTGCAAGGCGAACAAAAGGGACACCACCAACCTTAAAAACAAAGAATTTATAATTCATATATTGGCTTTATTATTTTTTGCTGTTTCTGCCGTATTATAGTTTTCCAAAATGATACGATGAGGCTGATGCCGATGTTTGGGCAGATAAGATGACAGGTCTTTTGGACAGCCGTGATGAGTCTTGCTCACACGCCTCACACGCCTGTAAAATTACAATGTCCCAAATGCAAAACTCATTTTATATGTATATTCTGTTGCTTGCGTAACTGAGAGGATAGGAGATCGTTCATAGCAAGTTTGACGACGCGCCTTGTTGTCAAGACAATATGAAAAAAAAAAATATTCGAGAATGCACGCTATGAGTGGGTACGGAAAGCGGACATTTGACAGCTTGTGGCCCCAAGGAGGCATGATTTTTTTTTTTTTTTTTTTTTTTCGCCGCGTAATGTTTCATGCTTATTTGAACTCGGAATCCGAGAATTGCGGTTCTTTCGTTCTATGGGAGCAATACAGGGACGCACACCGATGAATGGTTACAGAAATGACGCGGCATTGAGCTCGTATTGCTATATGTTGTCGAGTCAAAGAATGTGTGATTGCTCAAGAGAAGTAGAGAATCTTTCTGGAAATTGATAGCACTGTTGCTATGAATTTTCGCCACCATTGTGTGAAAATTTCAGGCAACCAAAAATTCCAGAAAAAAAAATCCCAAAACGAACAAGGAAAAAGACCGAGCCAAAGCTTTCCTTTCCCCAGTTGATGTGCATTTCGTCTCATGGCTAGTGAAAGCGAGGAGGACGATTATGGCCCCGTCATGGCAACTTGGGGCTCACAGACCACTGACTCCGTCACTGCTTGGAAGGCTCTCGTTGATCCGGAAGTCAAGCTAGGTCCCGCAGGGGTAGGCAGCGGTAATCTTCATCGACGCGGTCCTAATTACAAGCCGCTCACAGAGGAAGCCATTCTGTCCCAGCGCATGAAGCAGAATGCACCCAAACCCAAGGCAAACAATGCCAAGAAACATAAAGATCAGATCAATCCTCCCCCCAAATCCCCGAAATCGTCCACTAAGCCAACGATACGAAAACCTTTTCCAAAGACCAACCGCAATTGGGCTCCGGAGAACAATAAGCCAACGATACGAAAACCTTTTCCAAAGACCAACCGCAATTGGGCTCCGGAAAACAATAAGCCAACCATACCAAAGCCTTTTCCAAGAACTAGCCGTAAATATGCTGCGGAAAACAATACGGGCGATACCAGAAGAAAGGGCGCCAACACCTCCGCGCTCAGCAACAAAAGGTAAAAAAAAAACGAGCATTCTCGCACAAACTCGAGTCATCCTTCCGCGGCTACTAATGAAGCTTCAAAAGCAATGCGTATAACCAAAGATCTTCAGCCAACGAATCGTCAGCATGGACCAATCAACCCTTGACAACGCAACCCTTTTGGGAAGCCAAAAACGAAACTACTTCGATCCCTGGGTCTTTCCAATCACCACCACCACCACCACCACCACCACCACCGCCTGTCCAACGCGAAACGTTTGCAGTAAGTGTTCCATCTGATAAGCACAATTTTTCATTATTTATTCATGCATGGCTATGTCCGGATCATACAGCGACAACCCAAAAAACCGTCATTGCCACCATTACCCTCAATAAATGAGGTGCCGTCGTCTCCGTCGAAAGAAAAGCAATCATCCGAGACCAATTGGTCGTCAAAAGAAATACCAGATAATAATGCGAATCGAACGGTGGACGACGACTTGACGGCTCGATGGGACAATACATTCAACAGCATGGATTTATGGACAAATACGTCCAATACAGCTGCTATACCTGAATCCTATGAGAAAAAGGACGCTCCTCCAGTCCGCACCCGTAGCCGTTTCTCGTTGACGCAAAAACCGAAATACTCTGAGTATGTCAAACCCTCTGAAAGCTTGCCCATTAACTACCAACCCGAAGAATTACGGAAAGCCAAGAAGCTTGCTGTAGCACCTCCGCCAGCCTCAGAAAACGTCGTCGTCGTTACTATCAATATCCAACTTCAAGCAAACACGAGCATTGCGTTGGATGTACGATTATACGACGATCCGAAACAGCTCGCTCTACAGTTTAGCAGCGAACATAATATCAAATCTCCCAATGTCGTCAACGCTCTCTATAATCTGATAAAACAACAAAAAGATCAAGCAACGACCCAACCGCGCCGACGATACTACCGGTAGTATCAACATATCATCATTATATCCTTGTCAAATAGTCATTGCATCAATTTCATTTCTCGCCATAAAATAAAAACAGTCCGTCTCCCTTCATCCAGATCCATCAAGACCCAGTTATCGATTCAAATGCCGGGCAGGCGAGACGGCAAGGCACGAAATATAAAGCACAAAAATTTCGTAAGGGAGACTTTTTAGAGTGGTGTTTGATGAATGAATTCTAGTTGTTTTATATATAGCTATGAAAGAAAAAAAAGGGAGCAGTAAATGAAAAAACATAACAAGGCATGAAAGAATGGAAAGAAAATTGATAGATTTAACATTGTTTAACAAATGACAAGGATAGGATTTATCGCCAATCACGGGTGCCCATGGAGGTCTTGCTGCTAAACAGATGTTTGGGCATCTTGGTTTGGATTTGACGATCGGCTTCACCACGCTTACCAAACTTGGCAGCTTGCTTCTGAACGTATTTCTTTTGCTTATCAGCTTCCATTTTCTGTTTGACGTTTCGGAAACCGAGATTGCTCATCTCTGCAGATACCGCTTCTTCGCGTGTTGCCACATCAGCATCACGAACCGCTTCATCAGGAATAGCTTCGGCACGAGTACGCTTGCGATTAGCATTACGTCCTCGTTCCATAGCTGCTTCCGCATCAAGACCCATCTTGCTCAAATGTTCGCCCATATCATCCACAGTGGCACGCTAAAGAGACAAAAAAAAAACAATTCATTAGCTATGATGTCCCGTCCTGCATCGTAAAAACGAAAAAACAATATAATTTACCTTGGCAGCCACCTTCTTGGGTATAATGGGGTAATTCTTGCCGCGCGCAGCACGATGTTGCTTGATAATGATCTTCTTACGATCGCGAATAGCATCGGCAGTGCTTCGGAGAATCTCTTCATCGCTATCCATGGTAGCAGCATCCTCGTTATAGAAACCTTCTTGCTCAAGACGTTCTTCTTCACGTTCCAAGGCTTCGAGTTTCTCCTCAATGTCAGGATCAATAAAGTCAGCCACATTGCGACCATCCAAGAATTCGGGAATAGCATCGTATTTCCATTCATCATTCGCCAACAAGTATGGTTTCTTGAGATCGACGTTGAACACACCAGCACCACCATTCTCCATTTCGATATCCTTGGCCAATTTCGGTCGGTTGGGATCGCTGACATCGTATTTCATTCTGTCCTTAGCACCTTCAGGAATATTAGGTAAGCGCACCATATCATCTCTGGCTTTAGGTTGAGCCAAATGGATCTTGTTAATGATATCGTTGATCTTGTTGCCCTTCAACTTCATCTCCACACGAGCTGCCAAAAGTCGGTCACAAGAACTGTTTCGCACGGCCATCACACCTTCATCAGAATAGCAAGACATGGTAAGCACCGTGGCATTGTCTTGGTTAGCGATTTCTTCAATCCATGCTCTTTGTTCGGCGGGTAAATCTTCCGGCTTCACCTGATCGATTTTGTTGATGACCAAAACAATCGGCTTGTTGGCGAACAAGGGCTTGATGCTGTGGAACAATTTAACTTGGTCCTCGACACTGTAACCGCACTGTTCCGATAAATCCATAAAGTACATGATGCAAGCTCTCAAATGAGCCATGGCGGTGATGGACTGCATTTCGATGGTGTTACGGTCTTCCAAAGGATGATCAAGGATACCAGGGGTATCGATCACTTGCCATCGCATATACTTGTAATCCATGTGACCAACGAACAACGATTTGGTGGTGAAAGCATAGGGCTGTACGTCCACATCAGCACGGGTAATCTTGTTGATGAAACTGGATTTGCCGACATTAGGGTAACCGCAAATAAGCAATGTGCGAGTGTTGGGATCAATAGATGGGAGACGGGACAAATGCTGACGAACTTGTTCCAAATAAGCTAAACTGTCTTTTTGACGCTTCATGATCGTGGCCATTCTGTAAAAAAATTGCTCGTCTCAGTGAGATTATTTCTTTTTTCACCCTCTGCTCCCCTTTGTATTTACCTTCCAAGCGCAGCCTTCTTCAACTGCTTACAACGGTATAACGAATCACCGAATTTGAGAAGACGAACGTAATCCTTGGCAACTTGATCGATCAAATGACGAGCAGTGTTGATCTGACCCAAGGCAAGTTTGTAATGATCCTTATCGTAAAGGACGTTCATGAGATCAGCGTAGAAGGGATGAATATCCTGCAAAAAATAAACGTCAGATCAGATCACGAAATGGGGAACAACAAGGAAGCGCAGACAAAAACAAGCGATCTCCTACCTCGAGCTTGGGGAATTCTTCGAGAATGGCTTTGAACTTTTCTTCAAAGCTGTCTTGTGTGAATTTGACTTTGCGCATGTAAAACTGACGAATACGACCAATATTGTAGTTCTTGTGAATGACAGTAGGAGTCTTGCGTTGTGTCTTTGACAAGATAATGTCAATAAAGTCGGTGGCCGTAGGCACCGGCTCGATCTTCTTAAAGTTATAAAGCGACATGAAGGTATTTCTTGCACAGAAAAAACTTGAGGAGAAGATGATCCGCTTTTGAATAACCTTTTTTTTCTCTTTTTGCCGAGAAAAAAAAAAAAAAAAAAAGAAAAAAGCAAGAAAATAAGCCACAGTCACGATTTCTAGGTCGCCGAAAAAAAAAAAAAATTGTTCGCAGGAAAGGAGGAACTGTTGAAGGGAAATTTTTTTGCATTTGGAGCAGCGACAAAATTTTTTGTGGCTTGAGACCATCCGTGCCCCGTTGGGATGGCTATTTCTTACATTCTGTGCCAAAATGGTTTGCGACTTTAGGGAAATAGCTTAAATGATTATCATCGCCTTGTGGACTGTCGCTCGCTTCTCCTTTTGGTCGAGCTGTTTCCCAGTAATAAAAACCTAACGTTTATGTGCGACGAACGTCTTATCTTCTTCAATAAGAAAAATAATGGTCTGTATGATGAGATAAACATTCTTTAACTTATGATTCCTTGTATAGAGAATACAGTATCAATAAAGCAGAAGGAAAAATTCTATCGGCTACCGGCTATGCTGATTGGTTCTTTTGTGTATACGAACCATGATTTTACCAACTGCCTCCGAAAACACACACGCCCCTTCATCATTGTTTTTAACATCACCTGGTTTATAGTTTTGCCTCCTCCTTAGATGATTAGCCCGTAGCAAGGGCCGATATAAAAATTCGGCACAACAGGCTGCCACATTGAATGCTGGATTTCACAAATATTTTAAGGCCACCTATGGAGAACAAAACACAGACCAGAAGCAGACATGTGTTAGTATGCCGAGGCACGATTTCATCGTCAGATATAAAACTGCCGTATCCAACGCCGCATGAAGAACCGTTTCATGCCAGCTTTCTCGTATATGAGTGTGTTTAAGAGAGTATCATTACACATTATTGATCACGCATCTATTTTGCGGGTATTATGACGAATAGGGTTATGGCTAATAGAAAAATAGTATAAGTAGGTCCTTTACTACATACGATATGATCCAACAACATTTCGATTTTACCATGAAAGTCTTTACACCAGTCATCTTTGTAGTCTTTGCTGCTTCCGCCGTGATGGCCGGACCTATTGCCAAAGAAGGCAACGAGAAAGTTTCCAACAACCTCGAATGCAGTATTGATAACTTATCGAACTGCAAGACCACTGCCGAAATTGGTAACAGATAGCATTATGATATGGTACTTCAGGACAAGTTGCTGACTCAAATAATTTTAGCGAACGTTATGGGCATTTCAGAAGCTGAAGTGCGTCAAAAACAAGGGAGCTGCAACATTGGCCTCTGCATTCCGTTATTGTGTCAAGAAAACTGTGACTAATGTCAGTTTTGGACCATGAAAAGTTCCGACAACAGATGGAAAAATCACTCAATGGCCCCATTATTTTCCTCGTTTCCCTGTTTGGATTGTTAATTCTGTAATAAAATAAGAGCAATGCTCTTTTATGTTATTTTCATGCAACTTGATGGTAGTGTTTGTGAACTCAACTTTGACCTAAGACTTATACTACATCTAAGCAATTGTAAGATGATCCCAGCTTTTATTGCACTCTGACAAATATCAGCTGCTCTGTCGTTGACATTTCTAATTTGGCCCACTCCGCAAAGAATATACATTGTAAATACAAATCAAAAGAGCAGCAATGCGAAGAAAAATATCAATTGGTTCTTTGATAGGAATCACAAATGGTCTGTCCCTGCATTCGCTACGGCAGAAGATGCACACGGGCGAGATTCTTGAAGGACAGACCCCAGCAAGCGAAATAAGCCCTAAAGCAACCATAAAAGATGTTTACCTATGGCTTAATTTTATGTGATGAGTGCGCCATGTCGAAAAGCCTTCTTTTCAAAAACTTGCTTTTTGTGATACATAGCGGTTTCAATAGTATGGAAAGCAAGTTATCAAGAATTGATAGGTAAATGAAGCTTTGTCCTGTATTCTTCTTGAATAGTTTGCTTTATCAGTTGACAAACACGGTAGTGCTCGTTTTCACAGAATTGGCCATCAGTTATAGTTTGACCTATCGCACTCAATTTCCGTGCCTGAGCAACAAGTGGGCCGCAAATTTACATACATTTGCTGACTGTAGTTTCAGACTCGGAGAATTATGGCAGTTCAAAGAGCCTAAACTTGGGTAATTGATAGCTGGCAGTGATCAACTGGACCGGGCCAGCATCTGCTGTGAACAAAGTAAGAGTTATGGTCAGTTCTATTATCCAGTTCAATAGTTTGTCCGCAAATTCCCACCTCAAAATTGACAACTTGATAATTTAATTCTACTAAGATATGATTGTGGTTGATAATTGCAGTAACGGTAACGACCAAATTGTAGGTTTATTATCATGCTATTGAGGGATCATACTTGGTGCCCGATAACATCAGGAACTGTGTCTAGTTGCTTCAATATCGAACTCTGCTCCATGTTGTATCTACTAAGTGTGCTTCATCTATCAACCGATTTGTGCCTGCAGGATATGGCCAAACAAGTTTGATCTACTGCTGATAAGCAATCACAGACCGGAGTTATGCGACTCCGTTTGCCCGAAAAGGTGACTTTACTTTTGTGAATTTTGAGCGTCATGTAATAAAAAGGTGAAAATCGGTTTCATTGGCTCGTGTTCCCAAGAATGAAAGGGCTTGACCGACTTGTCAATTACGGTTTTGTTCTTCCCTTTTGCCTCTCTTTTTTTATCCTTTTTTATTTTTTCATTCCCAGGTCGTCTCACATACCATTGCAGATGAACATTGGATATCCTTGTTCACAGCATTAGTGTCTTTCATCTCATTGAATTTAGTGAATATTTGCACCCCACGAGAATCACACTCCTTACTCCAGCGGTAACTTTTTTTTTACCCCACTCCATTCCTTCGTTTCCTTTTTACTATAAAACTTGACTATGCAACCATCCATTCCCGATCCTGATTCTCCATCTGATTCGCTCGTGCCTTCATCTCTCCTCAATTGCTCCACTTGTAAACAGCCAATTGCCGGTGAACTCCTTCGCGCCCTGGATGGCGTTTATCATTGGGAATGTTTCATCTGCTTGGTACGTTCAGGGCATAAAATAACGGGCTCTTATCACCATTCCCAATTCCCCAACTTCTCCCGCACACAGAACCTGATGTCGTTTTTTTTCTCCCACTGCATCTGTAACTAACAGTTTTTCACTTAGGACTGTGGTGAACCCGTCGCTCGCAAATATTTTCCCATCGAGACCAGCGATGGAACCCAGAAACCGCTTTGTGAGCGGCACTATTTCAAACGATTAAACCTCGTGTGCGATCAATGTGGTGAAGCTTTGCGGGGATCCTACATTACAGCTGTCGGAAAAAACTTTCATTTGGCTCATTTCTGTTGCAGCATCTGTGGTGAAGTCTTTGGTCCAGATGATTCCTACTATGAGCACGGCGACAATGTTTACTGCCACTATCACTATTCTGTCAATTTCGCCATCAAGTGCGCAGGTTGCCAGACAGCCATCCTCAAACAATTTGTCGAAATCAATAGAAACAACACTGACGAACATTGGCATCCGGAATGCTACATGATTCACAAAGTACGCAAACCTTTTCCATTTTCCTTTTTTTTTTTCTGAGGGTTGACGAGTTGGGGGAGGGGGAGAGGTTTGTCCCGGTCATGCCATTGCTATTGTTACGTTGTATCTAATGCTCGGTTCTTTTTACTTGCAATTTAGTTTTGGAACGTCAAATTGGCTCAACCTTTCAGCATCAAGAGTGCATCAAAGGAAGAAGGTGACGTTCGTACAGGTAAATGCAAGATACAAGGGAAATCCAGGGGATCCAAAAAAAATGGTGCAAAAATGGCTGAGATTGCTAAATTGAACAAAAAAATTAAATAAATTAGATGTCAGCCTACTGACAGCCGACGAACTCAGAGAAGCCCAAACTGCCATGGAGGACAAAGTGTACCGGATCTGGACGGTGCTAACTGCCTTTGAAGGTGACTATCACACCGTGACGCTTTTTTTTCTTGCATTTGCAGAGCCCTGGATCACTGATGGGTAATCTTGATCTTTTGCTTCAGAATCGGCGGCGGCTTGCATTTCGGACATGTTGGTTCATGTGTCCGAGGGAAGTTACGTGGAAAGCGTACGCATGGCTGATTACTTTATTGCGCACGTGGACGTTCTTTTCACCGCCATCGATGAATTGGCTGTGCACTATTACACAGCCTCAAAAGAACAACTCAGCTATGAACGTGAAGCCAAGATGATCTGCACCAACGTTATAAACTTTTTCTCCCTTCTTTCTCATACCCAAGAAAGCGGTCTACGCGGCATCGGTATCACCCAGGAACTATTGACTCTCGTCAGCGGACTGGCGCAGTATCTCAAGGCGCTCATACGTATTGGTCTCACAGGTGCACTGCGACTGGTAAGAAACGAATGATGGGGCTGCAGCAGCAGGTTATAACACACAAACGGTGTCCTATTTAGGAGAAAAAGTATGATATCAAGTCCACTGCCATCAGTCATTTTTTGACCCAACTAATGCAGCTTGCGAATAAGCGCCATTCGTATGCCCTGGGAGAAGCAGCAGCGACGTCCGATTTATGTCAGTCCTGTCGAATGACTTGCGAAGACCAATGTTACCGCTTGAAGCAGTACCGATGGCATGATCAGTGCTTTGCATGCTCCAAGTGTTGTATTCCACTTCGCGATCAGTATCAGGAAGCCTTTGTCAATCCCGATGAATTCACGCTACTTTGCAGCAGCTGTGGCAAAGGCATTGACGGTTTATGGCAAGGTTTTGAACGTATGACCAAGCTGCAACAGTTCTCCTTTTTGCTCAGTGTCTCGCTGCGAAGGCTTTACAGTCTTCTCAACGTTCCCGGTATGACTATTATCTTTCTCTTTTCTCTACAGAGGTGCTCATGCTTTTTTTTCCCTCTTTAGATCCGTTGATGGCGTACTATGGCCAGATTAATGGTCAAGCTCCCAACTTCCCGCAGGACGATCAGGTATCTTCCGACGACGTTCATCAGCGATCGACCAATCCATCGGGATCCGTTGATGAGCCGAACGAATCCATCAATTTGCAAGATATCAAGCGGGTGAAATCGACGCATATGAACCGTAGCATGACCAATTCTCACCGTGTGGCTAAGCGATCAACGCTGATGGAAACCCCTAGTCCCACCACGGCCTACGTTAGTCAAGCAGGTGATGCTAGCAGTGAACGGCCTGCCAGTTCTATCCTAGACGGAGACAAGGGCAGAAACCTCACCCAGGCTTCCTCAATGTATGAAACTGCCGACAACGGATCATCGAATAACGATATACCCTCCGTTGTATTGCCACCCAACGGACAGCAGCAGCAGCAGCAACGTCATCAATCCGTGCAGAGTTATACCAAATTGAAGCCAAAGGCCAAATGCTATTACCTTGCCGAATTGGGTGCTTTGGATCACTTTATGTTGAAACATATTGCCGTTCTCTATCTGGAAGAAATTCTCAAAGACCAATTTACATTGGAAGAGCTGGCCGACCTCATCGATGACCGCAAGAATTCCACGCTTTGGGGAAAATTCGTCACCAGTCTCCGAGCAGGCGGCAATAAAAAGATGCCTCGACCTAAAGGTAAAGCACAAGTAACTCATTTTCTTTGACGATTCTCATAACTGATCTGGTGGTTTTTCTGAGCAGAAGGAACTTTTGGGGTTCCTCTTGATCTGCTGGTTGAGAAAAATGGCGTCGATTCCACTCTAGGCGCTGGTCCAACGCGCATTCGCATCCCAGCTTTCATTGATGACAGCATCATGGCCATGAAGCAAATGGGTAAGCATCCATGGGAGTCAGGAGATAATGGGGGTTCTTGAGCCGGTGAAATCTAATGTTGGCGAGTTAGACATGTCCATTGAAGGGATTTTCCGCAAGAATGGCAATATTCGTCGTTTGAAGGAATTGACCGAGTTGATCGATCGAAATCCTAGTGATGTCGATCTGATGAACGAAACGCCTGTACAAGTAGCAGCATTGACCAAGAAATTCTTGCGTGAATTGCCTGATCCATTGCTGACCTTCAAATTGCATAAGCTGTTCATTGTGGCACAGAGTAAGTGACAGAACATTGAACTAGGCTTGGTATATGCAAAGCTGACCTTTTTTTTTTTTTTAAAAAAAAAAAAAAAAAAAAAAAAAAAACTCGATAAAGAACTTGATTCTGAAGCCGAACGAAAGCGTGTGATGCATTTGGCTTGTTGCTTGTTACCGAAACCGAATCGTGATACCATGGAAGTGTTATTCCTCTTTATTCAATGGGTAGCAACCTTTGCGCACATGGGTGAAGACATTGGCAGTAAAATGGACATCACGAATTTGGCGACCGTTTTAGCTCCCAATATTCTGTACTCGAAAAGCAAAGATATTGCCAAGGACGAATCGTTCTGCAGTATTGAAGCAGTTAAAATGCTGTTGCAATATCAAGAAGAATTCTCCACAGTAAGTCCTTTTTTTTGTTATCATTTCACTTGCTTGCTTGCATGAAGAATACTCAATGTGATTAATACGACTTTTTTTTTTTTTTTTCATCCAGGTACCTGAAGATTTTGTCCCATTACTGCAAAATCTGACCTATGCGGAAGATGATATGGATTTGAATGTGCGACATATTTTGAAACGGTGTGAAATGGTCATGAAGATGAAGCGATCGCACTCTACTCAAGGCAATCTTCCACCTGCTTTACCAAGACAACATTCATCGCCCGCCGCGGTACAAACGGAATCGGTCAACGGCGATCAGGATCTCCATTACAGTTATCAGCTTTCCTCCTCTCCCGAATACATCTCCGCTCCCCCACCTGCAGTATTAACCTCTGTTCCTTCGTTACCGACATTACGATCGCAAACCTCACCGCAACTGAATAAGGTCCACATGACAGGTGCCTCCGTATCCATGATCAAGGAGGGTTCAAGTTGACGGAAACAAGACGGTCGATTTTGAAAAATCATTTTCCCTTTTTTATTTTTATTTTTCGTTCTTCTTTACCCTTTGATTTATTGACTTGTTTAAGCAAGGTTACTGGAAAAATTCTATTCATGTTTTAGATAGCAGGATTGATCACTTAACATGTTGATGTATGCGCATATTATAGGAAACTAATGCTGAAAAAGATTTTCAAGAAGCAAGCTTGTTGAAGTCCAAATCACTTGAACGTGCGTGAGCCTTCCCAATGTCACTGAACTGTATGTAAATCGTAACAATGAGAACACATACTCCAGCAAAAATGAATTGGACCAAAGATTCTGAAGCCTAAAAGCACCAGTAGTTCCAACTAGTTGCAATTTCCATTGCAATTGCTTTATGAGATCCTTTTCTTAAAGACAATGCAAGTCGAATCGCGTTAATCATTCTCGTCGAGACTTGGGAGCTGCGATTATGCGATGGGAAGTTTTGAATACAACAGAGCAACATAAAAAAGGCGAGTTTTTGTTTTTATTGCTGAAGATATTCTTTGAGCTTGCCTGTATCGATAAGCGTCTCTACTAACCGCTCACTAGAGAAAAAGAAAAAAGGACATTCATAAGCACCCTATAAATGACTGCTACAGACATTCCACTTACTGCGGCAAATAAGTACGATTGGGATAGAATACATAATCCAGCGGAATATGCTCTAGATTGGTAACATTCGCCATATAGATGTCGGCAAACTAATCCAAATTTGTGATTGTTAGCATCAAGCTGATGCAAAAGAACTTGTTATCCTGAGCTCTGTTACCTTTCGGATTTTGTTGGCGAAAAACGAAGGATTCTGATAAGTTCTAAAAACACTGCCAAAGGATCGGTTGAACACAGTTTTCAATTCCAGTCGTACGCGTCGTCGTTCATCACGCCACTGTTCAATTAGCTCGTCCAGTTGCGAAAAACGTTGTACTTCACGCGCTCCTTGTGCTTCATTCAGCAAACGTTCCAGGCGCAATAACCATGACAATGTATGACGGTAAGTAGAGGTATTTCGGGTCTCGATTTCTTGAGCCAATTCGTGGATGATGGCACCGGTATGCCATCCTTGTTGTATGGTAGGATCAATCAAATCCGAGAAAATGTGATCACCGAAATAAAGCACCTTTTGACTTTTTGGAACCACGGATTTTAGATAAATGAGAAGCACCCATGGTTATAAACTCACTTACCCTGACCTAACAACAAGGTTTTCAAACAGTGTTAATCCTTTTGATACGAGATTTACGTTTCCAAAAAAAGTCCCATACCATCCTGTCAACAGCGAAAAGTCCGTCATATTACCGCCTTGGTACACTTCGCCCGGCTCAAATTTGTCTACAGTACTCCAGGTGGGTTCTCGTGTACGGCGGAAAGGTCGCCGGGAACGGTAAAATTCCGGTTTTCGAGCAGAAACGATCACACAGTCGAACAAATCTCTCCAGTCCTCTCGAGACGTCATATACGTCATACCTTTTGATCTGTAAAACATGCGTAAATAATGAAACCCGCATCATAGAGCTCTTGTCTGGCCAAAAAACATACATGAATGGCAACGTGCTATTGGTCAACAGGAACGTCTTTTTACCGTTTTTGCGCAGCTTTTCCAAAAATCCGACCAAGTTGGGCGCCTTTTCCAGATAGGCATCAATGTCGTTCATGACTGCCATGTGTAAACGACCGCCAATACCGTGCGTCCCCAAAGACGATCCAGTGTGCAGTATACGAGCGGCTTGATTCAAGTCGTCAGAAAGATATCGTGGATGAAAGCTGTATAGGACACATTTTCTCTTTAGCACACGACCTTGCTTGCCTATGTATTTATTACAGTTACATCTTACCTCATCTGTTGCTCTCTGAAATACTGAAGGATATCACTCAATAGGCAGGTCTGTATTAAAAGGTGAATATCTCTGAGTTTGACCGACATCCTGCTTAATCAATAAGATCAGGCAACTTACTTGAGGAATGGAAAATAAGTCATTGAGCTGAAACATGTTGTTGTTCAAATAATCAGGTGAAATATGTAAGCCGTTATGAAGTTCAAACACTTCCTCCATTTTGCTAATCGGCTCCCGACCCACTGAACGAATACAAGTTAATACGCTATTGACCGTGTTGTCGAAGCTTGAATGTCGTTACCATGAACAGTATTCAGTTGCACGTTGGCCATATTATCAATCTTCATTAGCCATCCTTTGTTGTAGTCTGAAGATCGATCATGGCATAAGATATGTGAGACGTTCCAATATTCGTAGTTATGATGTATTACCATAATGAAGTCCTCGAATAGCAAATGAAGGATCGAACTGGAACTCTTTGAGATCCGCGTTAGTTGGATGGGTTATATTTTGTGTTATTGCATATCTGATTTAATCCCTTACCCTTGATTTCTTTCGGGTAACGGAGCATATCCACCATGATATCTTTCAGAATATCATAGATGGTATGGGATAGTTTATCGGTGTAGTTTGCTAAAGTATACTACAATGAATGGCTGGTCAGTTATCTGTTAAAAGTTTCGTATATTTGTATACTTACATCATAATCGAAACCGTATACTTCAACGTTGCTGAGGTGCAGTTCATTATTGATAAAACTGAAAAAGCAGACGGCTATTAGTATCATACCCTGGTTGTTACCGAGATGCATAAACCATACACTTCATCGGGCGATGTAATGCCTAGGCCAAAAATGGCGTCGGGTTCTTTGAGCTCGTGATGCAAGCTCAGTTTAGGAAATTCCGGCTTGCGATCGTCCATTGAGAGAATAGAAGCTTGATCGCGTTGGGCTCTCGTCATGTGCTGTGCTTTCTTTTCGTCATATTTGGTGCATAAATATTTAAACAATCGTTCGTCATCCGGATGCATGCCCGAATGAAACTGCGCCTTGCGCATGGCTCCGGCATTGCGACGTAACAAAAATGAACGAAAAGTATTGAGGTGTAGCATGTGTCTAAATAACAAGAAGAAAAACAATGGCGCGTTTTGGCTTTTCTCGTATTATGCATCCAGAATTTCGTCATATTTCCCCGCTGATGAATTTCGGAATTGGAATGAGCCGCTCATGCAAACTTTCTCCGTGAAATATACATTCGCTTTTGTCATTTGAAATTATAGGGTTCCCAATATAACCCTTTTTCACACAAATATAGCAACTGTCCAAAGTCGAGCACAATACAAACGGATGCATATGTTTTACCTCTACATATGATGAAGTATGTCTTTGTTTTTTGTAGTATATCGTATTGTTATGGGACAGATGGGCATGATCACAAGGGATCATGTGAGAATTTGCAGAGCTGGCTTCTACATCTGACAACAGTCTACCTCAATAAGGGCAAATTATCCGAAATCCGTTAACTTATTGACGCTTACTACACCTGTAAACTAGTCCCATATTCATCCAGCCATACAAGGTAAAGCGTCTCAATCTATTGTTTAGCAAAGTACAATATATAAAACTATTATAAATAAAAGAGATATCATGGAGATATAGAAACAACGGTAAAAATAAAAACTAGGGGAAAGCAAAATATACCAAAGGATGCTGATTATTTGCAGCAATGATAATGTCGCCATCCGTTGGGAAGTTCGCCATCATTGCACATTTCAACTTTTTGCACCCAAGGACATTCAACGATTTGATCGATTGTCCAACGTGTTTCCGGATTGGGGTCGAGCATATGAGATAAACATTCACGTTCTTCTTCGGCCATCATGGTGCCGTCAGGTTGGCGCCATAAATCGCATTGCATAGGATCCTCTTTTCGTTGTTGGATATATTTTCTAAAAGCCGGGTCGCCACCATCGGCTGCCTGAGCTGCCACAGCAGCCGGGGATCCGGTAGACGCTCCTTCAGGAGGCGCTTTGCATGGATGTTCGGTATAAAACGCATTGCTAAACGGCAACGTTTGGAAACGAATACAGAAGTAGGTGATGGCTGCACTCCACACATCTAAAGCTCGACCGTCATAGGCCGTTTCGGCATCTTTGAGAGTCCACATTTCAGGGCTCCAGAAAGGTTCGGATCCGCACCATTTGTAGCAAGAATGAGGTTCTCTTTCGAAACAGGTTTGCACTACATCCGCTACACCAAAATCGGCAATTTTCAAAGTGCCACCGGCAGTCAAGCACAGATTCTCTGGTTTAATGTCACGGTGGGCGATCCCAAGATGATGCAAGTGTTGCAATCCAAGCAGCAGTTGCTTGAAAAGACATGCTTGCTCCATGAGTGATAAATTAGGCCGCTCCGTCAGTAAACTAAATAGATCTCCGCCGTCACACTAATGATATATAAAAGTTAATACCGAGAAAAAATGCAACGCAAACAGAGAAAAAAAGAAAATTCATCAAATTTGGATAATTTACATACATATTCCATGACAGAACACCAACGATCATGTTCGTCAAGCACCAGATCTTTGGTTGCCACGATATTGGGATGACCACTCGCCGTTTTACTGATGCAGTATTCATTGTGCATACGTTTCATGTATTCTCGCTGGTCTTCGTTTTTTTCTCGTTTCATGAATTCTTTTACGGCCAAGATGGGTCCATGATCGGGCGGTTGCACAAGACGAATCACAGCCGTAGCTCCGCTTCCAATATTGTGTTTATTCGTCGCTCCAGAGTTTTTGCCAGAGGGTTTGGCCGGCTTGACATAATCGCCATATTTCTCGGCTAATCTCGGTACATCGGCAAAGGGAGAGCATGGTTCCTCCTGGTGCTGGTGATGGTGGAGGTGATGATGTTGCAGGTGCTTTCTCCAGCTGCTGTGGGCAAACAAATTTCCAAAGGATCGACTAATTTTGGCCCCAGTGGACGAGGATTCCGAGGCACTACTTTCAATGGAAGCACTGCTGTCGCCACGGGTATCTCCAGGTTGCTTGGCATGACGAGGGGATGGATGAAACAGATGTCCCAGACGTCCCGACAATTTACGACGAGGAGAGTGGGGAAGCGGTGATTTCTTTTTATGATCCTTCAGGTCCTCGTCTTCCGTTGTAGTTGGCGTTGTTGCTGACGCTGAAGTGTTGGGCGTATATTCATCATTAGGGTGATGCGGTTCGGGGACCGTAAGGTGATCCTGTTGTTTTTGAGATAACTCTGATGAAGACGTAGTTTCCGATGACGAGTCTCCGATTTGCATTTTTTTCTGAGGCGTTTCCGCCACTGGCATTTGTTCAATAGGGACAGTAGGTGGCATCTACAGGTTTTGAGGAATAAAAAGAACGAAACGTGGAAGGAAGGAAAGAAGAAACGAACAGAAAGAGACTAATACAATAAAGATTGATGGGATTAAATAATAATAAAAAAAAGCTATGGCCTTAAAACTTTTTTTTTTTCAGTAGCCCCAAGCCTGGACAAGAGATTTCACCAATAAGGCAAAGCTTGGCTTTCGATTGGTTGCGCATAACGTCACCTGCGAAGCGGTGAGTGGGGGAAAATGAACAGCCGTCATGTGTCATTGCTCGTTATCCGGTTATTCACAATAACCCCCGCACAAAAGTTCGAATCTCATCCAATATCATCCGACAGACACCGTCCTCCCCCGTTGCCATCGAACAATCATCGCAACGCTTTTGTTTGCAATCCCAATTTTGGGAATTTTCACTAGTTGCCTGTTTTGATCGGTTCTTCTATGGAAATTTTTTACTTTTTTATTTTTGCTAAGGGAGAGTGGGTCATCAATTGATTCAAAAAAAATGTTTCTTATGCCTCTGAATTAGCAGCGGCGGGTGCTGATTGTTTATCGTCAATGATGTTCATTCGTGGCAAGTTGGATTCGGCCGCGTTTTGTGCGGCTTGCTTCGCTTTAGCCTCTTCCTGCTTTCGCTTTTCAGCCTGCTTCAATTCTTCGGTTTTGATACGCGTTATCCGAGCAAACTGACAATAAACATGTTTTTGAGTTATATCGAAACAAACGAACACGTGGGGACGACATGGTGCTATAATCGTACCTCTTTGGTATGGTGAAGACATTCGAGATAGTCATCGCGCTGGGAAATACATTGTTGAGGGAAATCAGCGCTGGCGTAGCACTTGTTGAATTCTTGCCAAAAGTGAAAACAGCGTCCGCGACCTGATGAATGAACACGTCAGTTCAAGAGTGTTTCGTTGGTTCGCTTTTGACCTATCTCGAGACATTACCGCCATCCAAACCGTAACCGGAAGCCATTCTGTGAAGTGGGTCGAAAAAGAAGTCAGGAAAAAGGTTGGTTGGCTTATTATTTTTTGTTTTTACTTCTCATCCAATCTCGACGACCCCGAAATAAGAGCCAGCCATTGGAGGTGACGTCGAATGTCGGGGTTTGACAATAGAACAATTTTTTTTGGACGCGATTCCAATGGAGCGGGTTTCCGCAAAGGGATCAATGGATCGTCCGGCAAGGAAAGAACAAAACCCCCTCCTCCCCATGGAGAATGGGGATATCTTAGGAAGGAATATGCAAATTTTAATAATATCAGAAATACGCTAGGATTAAACTATTTTAAGCGTAAATATATAAAAAAAAGATTAATGTAAGCTCCCTTATCAATGAGGAATAAGGAATAGGGGAACGATAATACAATGGTACGCTGATATGCAAGCGGGTTTTCTTGAGGAGGGGGAAAGACGAAGGAACAAAAGGAGAACGGATGAGGGGGAGGGGGATCACGCAGTAAACTAAGGAATCAAGGAGTTCAATGTCAGTGAAACTTTAGTTCACGGATGATCCGCTGTTTCTTTGCTGCTATAGCACACTCACATAGTTACTGGGAACAATACCAATCGTTCCGTCGTGCTTTCGCGCTTGCCACCAATTGCCGCGCCGATCAATGATCTCGAGTACCTCATCTTTAGCAAACGATAACTCATTCGGATCCTCGGGATTCGCTTGATCTAATCCAACATAAATTAGACCGTGGTCACCCTATGATTCCTCTCCCCACCCCCACCCCTCTTTCTTTTTGGGTTGATTTTTGTGTCACTTACAGCTATGCAATGCCACCGCGTTGTTTCTGTGATCAAAGACGACAGTAGGAGCCACGCTATTCATGGATCCGGTATGGTACGGATAACCTCCTATGGGAGCCACGCCAGCCGCTGAAGACAATGCTATCGCGCTCTCTTTACCGTGTTGTTGCATTTGCATGGTGACTACAGATGGAGTACCAGAAGACGACGCTCGAAGGCCATAGATATTACGAAGTACCCATGATTCCTCGGTACTGCCCACCATGAAAACCCAGAAAAACTAATGATGTGGTTTACATATTCGTGCCTTTTTTTTTTTTTTTTTTCTTTCGGGTGTCGTGTTGTGTAGGATAGTTACCTGCATGATGATCATCATTACTGCGCCAGCCGCACAGGCAGTGGTACCTTTTTTATGCATATACAGATAAGCGTCGATGTAACTCGTCAGTAAAACGATGCTGACAGCCAGAAACACGGATAACTAGCATCATTGTTATTTTAAACACAAGAATGAGAAATATGAGCTAAAAAAAAAGGTCGCATGTAACCATTGCAATTGCTCGATTTACCAAGATGCGATAATGATGAAACACGGATTTCCAGAGCACCAAGAACAGACCAAGCAGTAAAAGAAGTTCATAGATGATGATCCACCAACTTACACCACGCAGACCAGCAATACATGAACCCACAAATGCGACAAACCAACCAATCTAATCATTTGTAAGAATTTCTTTTTTCCACATTTTTTGTCAGCCAAAACAGAGGTGCGATTGCTTACAGTGGCAATGATAACGGACGTCAACACAATAGGATTGGCAGTAACGTGTGTATGATTAAGATTCATAGTGTAATGGTATGAGAAAGGAATGTATGATTTAAAAACAATATATTAGGAAAAAAAAATAAAGGATGAAGAAACGATAAGGAACGGGATTGATCCAAGAAAAAAAAACCACACACACACACCGCACAAAAAAAAAAAAATGAGTGGTAGAGGGAAGAGTGCTGAACCAAGGATCTGAACAGCCAAGTTTATTAAAAAAAAAAAAAAAAAAAACTTGCGTTCCGAAAAACAATGTCGTGCAGAAATCCCGTAATTGTGACAATGTAGGGCCTTTCAACGAAAAAAAAAAAGGGGACATGGACCGACTCCTCTTTGTCTATCCGAATTTTGCAATAAAGTATATATAAAAAAAAAATAGAATAAAACCATCCTTTTTGGTTGATGTTGATTTTATTGAACAAAAAACATACAATGACCACAATGAATCAACAGTCAAGGCAAAGCCAGCCTCTTGTCCAAAGCCATCGATGACATGAAGTGTACACCTTAACGGTACTATTTGCCAACCACAACAGTTCAGTTAAACAATTCCTTCCATGACATTGAACCACATGCCCATCGAGCATGCTTACCTTGTGGAAACCAATGTCGCTGGCGTATTCACGGAAGCACTGACGGCAGACGTTGAGGTTGTACTTGCGGATCAAACCAGCACGGTGAGCGCAGACACGGCTATCAGAGAAGAAGCACAGGTAAGACTGACAACGTCCACATACAAAGATATCCATTGACATGTCTGCGTTTTTTGGTTTCCATGGCTTCCTTCCCCCCCAATCTGCTCCATCGAACATTCCCTCAAACGAATTTCCCATTCGAAGCCCAAGGTTTCCCATCAGAATAACTGGTTCTATTCAAACATACCACTGACGAGAGCCCTTGCCGTAGGTCTTAGGGCGGGAGTTCCAGACGTTAGCGTGGGCCATGATTAAATTCTCGACACGAACGAAAAAGAGAAGAGGAGGAGAAAATTTTTACCCTACTGGCTGAGGGATCAAAATACATACTTCTGGTCTCCGCCCATTGACAAAAAAAATTTTGCTGCTGATGTCACCATTTTGTGACGCTTTTTTTTCGTTTCTCCGCCACTCTGTTCCAAAGAAGTCCATCCAAGATGGGTTCGAAGAGTTCAAGAGGCATTTTATGCAAGCGATCAAGCAATCATCTTAACATTCATTGATTTTAAAATGCAATTTATGGAATTGAATTATGTCTGTAAAAATGATAGCGCACTGTGATTTTTTTTTCAATGACTTGACGCGCAGTTTCTCAGGCACAATTCGTATCGCTGCACTCGTTTTAACAAAAAGGGTATGCTATCGGTAGAAAGATTATCTCTAAGATACAGGAGAGCTGGTGTACTTGAGTGGGAAAAAGCGGATTCACTTAGGAAAAGGTATGGACTTCTTGGAAGGGCACATTGTGACGGTGCTTCTACGCGTCACTAAATCTCAGAGAGAAAATTATTGCAACGACTTTTTTCACGCGACAACGCGTTTTTTCAGTTTCCTCTTTTTACTTATTGTTTTAACGTCCGCCATGTCAGATCATAGCGAACAAGACATTGTCATTGACGAAGTTGCCACACCCGTTGCTGTTGAAAAAGCTGCTGACGAGTCGAAAGAGACCGCTGCTGATGTGAAAGATGCATCTGAAGGAAATTCAGGAAAAGAACTTGCAGCCAATGGATGCAAAGCGACCATGGCTGACGACGATATCGACGGTGTGGACACGGACGATTTGTTGGACGAAGCTGATGAATATACGCAGCCCATAAAAGCCAGTCCGAAGCGCAAAGGAAAAGCGACAGCACGTTCTCGTGCAGGATCCACCCGATCGCGCGTCAAAAAAACGAAAAGCACCGACGACATGGACGTGGATACTGGTGATAACAGCGGAACAGAAACTTCCAAACGCAAAACTCGCCGCAAGCCGGCTGCTAAGAAAGCAGCACCCAGCAAACCAGACACAAAGTTGGTCCAGACGAAATTGGATAAAGGAAAAAAGGTCATAAAAGTAGAAGATGGTGACTGAAGGTTCATTTTGAATACTGACGCGTTCCAATACAGGTCAAAAAGATCGAATTCGACCCTGCCTATGTTAAACAACTCGCTGCGGATTATCCGGACAGCTATTGGACACATCATGCTGATACAGAGTACCATATGATTGACGCCATCAACGAAGATAATCACGTGGAAGCGGTTGCTTGCAACATAAGCGATCAAGGTACATTTTTTTTTTTATAAGAGATATGACAAAAGTATATGAACCAGCGGCAGAATGATGTTAACATCCGTGAATTTTTCTTTGAAGCTCCCATCACCAGTATGGCGTTATCCACGGATGGTACGCTGCTTGCGACATTTTCAAATATTGGTGCTTGCAAAATCTGGGACATTGAGAACGACTTTAAGCTTGTTCGCAAACTTCGTGACAGTGAAGAAGCAAACATTGACGAGTTCTACTGCGGCAAATTCGTATCCGAGACGCAAGAGTTGATGGTGGTTGGCGGTAAATTGAAGGACCGACATCGATGGTCAGCCGAAGATGAGGACAATCATATCTTGCCTTGTCCTATCAAGGTAGGAGCGCAAGTACCGTAACGACGTGTACGCGGGATAATGGAACTCACCCATTTTTTGTCAGATATTCAATTTAGAGACCTGCACAGTGATTGCTAAATTGGAAGGCCACACGGAAGAAATTCTATGCATCAAGACTGTGAAATTTAAAGGCGAAAACTACTACATCTCCACTAGTCAGGATGGCTATATCCGAAAGTGGCACATGGCTTCGGATTGGACGTAAGTCAACATCTGTTTTGAATCAAAAAATGGGACGATGGTGGTAGGTCTGGAACGGGATACTGATAAAGTTGATATCTAGAACTCTGTTGGATTCAAGTAATATGGAGGACGGCGTTACCTGCATGGCATTTACCGTGTCCTTTGTACCAAACACGGGCAACAAATACTTCTTGGCGGCATGTGATGAGCATTTGCGACTGTATGACTTTGAAGACAATATGGTAAGATGCCCCCAAACGATAGAGTGTTGGCAGCCGTGTCCTAAGGGAATTATTGTTTTAGCTTTTACAAACTTTCGAAGACATGTATTCATCTTATTGTGATTGCGGCAAATTTATTCGCTGGCTCGATGAGGATGCATATATGCAGCAACAAAATGAAACAGTCAAGAAAGAAGAAGACAACGAGACACAAGTAGACAAAATGGATCAGGACTCAAAGCAAGATTACGCGTGGTTCATCAGTAGAGGCGCTGAAATGTGCGATGTCAGTGACGGTGTTTGTGAGTATTATCAAGCATGCTTGGGGGGAGGAGGAAAACAGGATTTTGAAGATACACAGCGACTGATTCCAACTGTTGTTTTGTCATTTTCATTGGAAAAGCTTCCAAACCAAATACTTGCACATTACACAAACTGATATACCCCAAGGAGACTGGCGGAAAATTTGAACTGGAAGAAACCAAGAGATTCAGTCATGAAGAGTAAGTTGTAAAGCAAAATGGCGTTGGGGAAACGAAAATCTCATGCGTTTATGTCATCTGTTAGCTATCACGCCAATTCTTGGCTTGTCAAGATCACATCCAACGGTCGATATATCTTGGCCCCCACTATTTACGGACAGATATTTGTATTCAATATCCTGACCGGGCATTTGACAGCGATTCTCAAAGATCATGAAGGTGAGCAAAAATTGTTACTCAAGTTTCGGTTGATCGTACTAACTTAAGTTCACAGATATCGAAGTACGCGATGTCGTCTTCCACCCTTACCGTCCGTTAATCTTTTCATGTGGTGATGGTAACTATGAGAGTTCTTATTTTAGTTGCATTCCATGAACTAAACTCATGCTTTTTTGTATAGATGGTTTTGTGAAAGTGTATACCTACAAGAACACCGAGGACGATCATATTGAAAAAGATTTAGATGTCGGAATGACCGACCAATGAACAGGGAGAAATGCCCCAAAGTTACGCCCCAACCTGTCTCTAAACAATTAATGCATGCACTTTTTTCCGGAAAGCATTTCTTTTTTTTTCCACAATTTTTGCACCAATAACCACATGATTGAATATTCAGTTAATGTTTGAAAATGGGAAGGACGCTGCTGTGGGACGAGTAAGACCAATGTGAATCGATGGGGTTAAATTTGTCCATGAGGAACGCTTTTTTCTTGAAAACATTGTGGTGCAATTAAATTGGAGTTCCGAGAAGGCAACGACATTACAAAAATGAAAAGAAAATGCGCTTCAAAAACACTGGACCACAGAATTATCTCATTCAAATGTTTGGAATTGTATACTGTATACTGTATACTGTAACAAGCTGAGCAGCCAGGGAAAAAAAATTAAATCATGGTTTTTACTAGGCAAGAATGAATCTATCGATATAAACAGAACATTGTGAGGATTGTTATGTCCGTAGCGGGAGCGGGTGGATAAGAGGGCAAATGAATGGTAATGAAGAAAAAAAAAGGTCACATTCGACGATGAACAAAAGAGTATAGAAAAAAAAGCCGTAAGATACATATGATACATAGCACCAATGAAGGCACGGAAATAAGGAGTTATTTTCCGTTTGTTCTGGATGTCGGAAATTGCTGATTTTGGTACATTGAATAGCTTTCAGTAGCTGATCATGCGTGGTATAAATCAAAGAAGGAGAAGGAGATAAAAAAAAAAAAGGTGGAATCAACCATAAACAGGCGAATATGGGAGTTAATCATCTAGAGGTTTTTGAGCCAGGAATGCATAAAGGCCCATAAAGCCTTTGGATTGGGCTAAACCTAGGCATGCCTCGTGAAGATACTCTTCGTATTCTTTTTGGGTGATGGATAAGAACGGTCGGAAGAAAGGCGCGATGGCAAGAAGAGTAGATTTATAGAGATTACCATAGGCTTCACCGAGAGGACCACCCCATCCGATAGAAATCTCACGGTATTCACTCTGCAAAATCGGCATGCCGGCATCACCCAGCATCATTCCTATTTTCGCACCTGCAGCCAAATCCAATCCTTGGGATAAACAGAATTGCTCAACTACAGCGCTCGCGTTAACCATGATACTGTCCATTTTGCAGTGCACAAAAAGTTGATCACTTACATTTCGCTCCCCAGTTTCGTGCTCCGCTGTCCTCCGTAGTAATCTGATAAATCAAAAAAGAATTAAAACCATTTTATCTCCTACGGAAATTCAAAAAAAAAATAAAAAAAAAATAGAGTAGCTTACTCTCATGTCAAGTTCCACACACTGGAAACATCCGCCATCCTTCAATACTCGGCGGATCTCCGACATAATGAATGGCCATTCGTCAGTTTTAAATGCAAGCCCGACAAATCTGATCAATTTGTCAACCAAAGTTTGGGTGAGTTCCTTTTCGTGTATGTTGCATGTAACCCGAGGAATAATCGGATTGTCAAGTTGGACTGATGGGTTACCTGATTTGCACAAAGTCTAATCTTGCCCAATTGAATTCGTCAAGTTAATGAGCACGCTGTTCTTTCTTAGTGCAGTAGTCTGCAATTGAATGCTTATTTTTCCCCCAAGCTTACCAAAAGAAGTATCGGCATAAGGTAATCCACGCAAGATATTGGCTTCGGTGAAATTGAGATTGACGGGTCGAATGACTTGCGGCCACACATTACACATGTCAACACCGCTAAACTGGCAAGTAGGGTATTCCAAACTAGTTTCGCAAAGCCAAGTCGCAGGGCCACAACAAACGTCCAGTACACTTAATCCGCCCTGGAAGTGAAGACATTTGAGAGCTTCCGACATGACATTGCTAAAATTTTCCAAATGATGGTTGTTTAGCGTTTTAATTGCATCAATGTCGGTTGGATACGGCTTTTTTTTTTTTTCATCGCCATTGCTTTTTTTTTTTTTTTTTTTTTTTTTTTTTTTTTTGCATATTACCATCCCAACAATTCCTTGGTAACAAAATGCTCTTCATGCATTCGGTCGATCTCGATATCGTCCCGCGGAAGGATGTAACTGCTGCCATCGACGGCATGATAAGTACGTCCATCGATGATGCGAACGTTTTTTACTGCCACTGGATGTTTTTCATGCGTTTCACGTGCTGTTTTCGGCTTGATACGTTGGCAATCAATTTGATGGCGGGATAAATTACCTCCCATAGTCGAATGATAGGCTATAAACGATATTTAGAAAAAAGGTTAAATAAAATGTAGCCAAAGGAAGAAGGAAGGGGTGGATGAAGAAAGAGAATAGGAAAACGGACGAAAAAGAAAAAGAGAGATGATAAAGGAGAAAAAGCCAAAATAAAAAACGGAGTTCCTTTTTTTTTTTTCGTGGAACTCACTGCCGCCTGAGATGCACAACCAGACAATGAAGGTACTTTTCTTTTTTTTTCTTATCCCGGCGAGTCCGAGAACTGGGTTTTCATATATCTTTTTTCTCAGTGTCTCTTTTCACTTTCTCTCACCCTGTCCAACTCTTTTTTTTTTTTTTACTCTTTTGTAAGAGTCATTCTTTTTCACTTACTTTCTTGTATCATGCAATAAGGTAATAAACCATTCTCAAAGGCATCAGCGTCATCATTCGCTGCGTTGCCTTCTTCATTTGTTTTATTTCAACGTCGGTTAGGTGGCCCGGCATCATGTTGCTCACATATTTTAAAGTTAACTGTTGAAGCAACTGCTTTCTTCTCCATCGACGTTTTTGGGGCTTTGCTCATAAATGAATTGTCAACATCCAAAGTCTTAAATAGTCGCGGTATTAAAAATCAATGGTACTTTGTGAGTACAAAGGAAAATCCTATCATGCGGACAGCTCCAATTCAAAAATATGCTTTGTATTCACCTAACCCGTTCGATGACGTGACACAAGCTTGCCTTTTGCAGAACCATAAATGCGCGATTCACCCTCCAGGAGCTTCCCAAGAGGAAAAAAAGACCAGTGAATTGTCTTGCGTTAGGCTGCTTTGGCTGAAACCCATTTGGATGATTTATGTACTATTTACTGAAGCATGAGAAAAAATCTCCCCGCTAAATCTATCCCGTCACTGATAAACCAAACGAATGTCTCGGTTATCGTTTTCTTTTGGTGGTAAAAAAAAGTTCAACTTGTTTAGGTAATCTTTTGTGTTGCTGTTACAAGACCAAAAGGAAAAGAAAAGCTTCGCAATACCGTTAGCTCCGAATATTGCGTCTTCTACTTTTCTAAAATCAGTAATGAACAGCTGCACGAAAAACATGGTCCGTGTTGATGCTACTATAACCCTGGGCTATCTTATCCCAACCAACCCCAGTGATGGGATTTCTCGCGAAAAATAAAACAAGCTCGCAACGGGTGCACGGATTTACATCTCATTATATGTATTTGGCTGCCAATACGGTTGTCCTTTTTCCTAATGGGAAGCTTCAAGGATGAAATTTGGCAGTAAAATAAAGAGAAAATGACTCGCGAATTCAGAAAGAGAATGCATCAACATCGTGTGTGCTTCTCATTATTAACAAGCCGCACACCCGCTGTGCAATGGATGCGGGCCTGACACCGGAGGCCACCCCTTACATCGAGCGACTTTCGTCAGACAAAAAGCCTAACGCATACACGGCATAACCTGGGCGAAAACTCTTGACAGACTTTGGTATATTAATGACAACCTTATGGCAATACCATGCAACGTGAGTTGTTTCTGAGCACGCGCAAAGCAGCACTGATTGTCCCCCTCAGTTCCATCCCGCCCAGGCTATGATAGATTTAGAAGATGTGTGGGTATGTTGGGTACTTAAAAAAAATGAGTTAGTAAGCTCTTTGATTGATTCAAACTTCGTTAAGATATTTTACCTTTGTTATTTGAGTTTTCAATAGCCATTGATCGCTGACATGACTTGGATTATATGACATTGAAGAATGTTGAACTAGTATACGTTCATTACATCATAGCAAAGGAAAAGAAATGGACTTGCCTTTGAACCAAATGGTGTACCGGAAAAAAAAAGATGAACACCGACCTCTCGATTATTATAAAATGAAGAGAATGAAAGGACATATACAGTATAACTGACAAAAAAAAAAAAACAAATTGAATGATGCTACAAAGACGCCAGTCGTATCGTCAACCACCTTTCTTCAAAAAGAGCTCTACTCACATTTTTATTTGAAATACGACGATGCTCTGTTTGATCACAACTGGCTCAAACGGAATCTTGCTGCTGATTGTTTCGCCTATTATCGTGAAAGTGGGCAGCGAGGCATGGTTGGAAGATAAAAAGAAAGGTTTAACAGGTCCTGATAACTTAGTGTAGATCATGTGATTTACAAATCGCTATTTCCCAAAATTTAATTATGTAGACTAGCAGCGCGTGTTAATCTTAAAGATCACAAAGTTCTGCTCTTTCGGTCTGTAGTTTGTTGTTACTTTGAGGCTAGTGGGAATAGTAGCTGATTAAGATGTGTTTAGAATGGAATGCTCCATTTGCAATATTCAAAACTCCGCACTCGAATTTGTGTATCCAAAGGTCTCGCTTGATGGTTCTTAACTCGAAATCTTTTGTCAATAAGCTTCCATTCCGGTTGATTTTTCGTTAAGATTTAGTTGATGTATCTCCGGTATCGAGGAGCTGCTGGAACATTGCGTAGTCGCTCTGCGTGCCAGGTATAAGTGAAGTAGACAGAAAATCGGCCAGCGATTTTCCGTGACGAGAAAGGAGACGATCAATATGCAACAGAGCTCGCGCTCTACATAGAGGGATATCTGGCTCCTGTTCGCGGGATCAATATTGGTATTGATAATCGAGACAGAGCTGCTCAGCAAAGGTATCCCACAGAAGCCCAGGATCGTCAGGGTGACCCCAAATCAAAAAGGGTCACAAACAACCGACGAAGACGGGATATACTGGAAACGACTGCCGCAGCTTTTATCCGTACGCCCACATTGGCAACACCTGGTATGGTCTTTGAAGAGTTGAGAAATATGCATCTTTAGAAAAAAAATCATCAAGAGAAATGTTTACATTGTGAAGAAACTTCAATCTGCTGTGGTCCTTGGATAACCTGCTCAGTAATAAACTGCGGCTCTTGGACCACCTGCTCTGCAGTTGTATTCCTTGGGTTCAAGGGACACCGTGAGCTCGAGACTCTTTGGTGACTTGTACTTCCACAACGACAACGCATGATGCAAATTATTGATTGTTGTGGCAGGATAAAAATTGATAAAAATGATAAGAAGCCCAGTTTTTTTATGCACTATCTCACAGCAGTGACAGAACCTTGTAAAAAAGCGGAGGGGTGTAAAAAGTAAAAAGCCAATTGCAAAGCTTCACTGAAACCCAGCGGACCTTCCCTTTTACAACGGTTTACAGGGTGGATAAAACGCCCAAAAAAAGATATTCATTATTAATCAATTTAAACACACAAATAAAAACATTATGTAAATGGAGAGACGATATCAAATGCTTCGGTCGAAAAGATGCTATATTATTTACAAGTACACAAAGTTAATCTCGATGATCCCGAACCCCATTTTCTGAAGCAGGTTTAGGCCACATAAAATCTGTAGAATCGGGTATCTTCAAATCACAGACTTGACGATACAGCTGCATGAGAACCATGCCTTGGAACGCACTGAAACTGAGAAGCGAGTCTGGTATGTTCTTTCTGTCCCATAAAGAGCTGGAGAAAGACTTTGGGTTATTTTGTTCGTGTAATGTTTTAGCTGTGCGGTAAAGATCCAGATCGGGCCAGTCGACAAGGTATTTCTCCACGGCATAGCTGTACTTGACGTCCATCTGTTCTGCCCCTGTTAACTTTAACGATACATCCAAAGACGGTCCAATGTCAAAATCAAGCGCACTTTTCAATTGACTTTGTATGAACCCTAGGCCCCAGTGTATACGCTTCACACTCGGATCGCATAAAAGATATTTCAGCTTGGAATCCTTCAGCTTTTCTTGCATACGACAAGCATGATTGACGAGAATGCTGTAGGAATCACCCGTGTTGTAGACGTACAGTTGCAGTGCTTTGAGCAATAAGCTTTTCTGTTGTCCAGAACGTCCAGGGACATTGTAAAGATGATACGTGATAGCAATCGTTAAATCCTCAGTAGCTCCAGCGGCACTCTTGGACGGCAGAGACTCCATTTCTTCCACAGATTTGATAAGATGAATCTTGAGAGAAGGATCGGCGGAAAGAAATTTTTCATCCTTGAGTGTCTTTTCGTACATTGAAACTTGAGTTTCGTCGTCGTCATTGTCCGTGGGAGAGTCTGGTTCTTCGGCAGAATGAATATAATCTTCGTCGGTGTAATCATCGTATTCGTCGTATTCATTGGGATTTTCGAGTTTGGGTCCGCGATACTTTTTCTTGTATTTCGGTACTACTCGCAGAGGCATCTGCATGGTATTCGGTCGAACGTCTTCCACATTCCAGCCGTCGGCGTTCTCATTCACGACTTCAATCCCGGCAGGCGCGGGAGTAGGCTGAGGCGTTTCCACAGGCTGAGCGGGCGTTTGTGTCTTTTCTTTTTCAGTAATGACCTCCAGTGCTACGTCGTGACCTTTTTGCCACTGTGCAATGGAATCATTGACAAGTTCCTTCCACGTGTTATCATCCATTTCACCTTGAAGTGGCGCTTGCCATGCAAATGTAGCCGTATTGCTGGGTGTAGCACCATGGTTTATGGTGGCTGGACTGCGGTATGGCGATTGAGGGTTCATCATCATTTCTCTCAGTCTTGCTTTGTCTACCGCAGTTTCTTTGAATTTCACGGGCGGCGAGGAGGACACCGAAGCTGAACCTGTCTTTGGAGAACTTGGCATCGACGAGCGGGCAGAGCGCTGGGCGGAAGAGAATGGGGTCGAGGATCTTGATCTGGGGTGATGATGCGTTGATTCGTTCGTTGCCGGAATGCCCTTTTCGGATCGATCACCCCATGTTAACGATTCTTGGCTGGTGGACTCTGATCCATAGTATTCACCCCAGGAATCTTTGCCAATGTCCAGCACATGCAAATCATTCTTGTGTTTTCCCTTGCTGGGAGAAGGTTCGGCGAAATGAGGGATGGTTGAAGAAGCTTCGGGTGTGGTGTCTTCAGTTCGAATGGGACCGGCGTTGTAAGTGACCTCTTCGACCTGGCTCACTTGGTGCTTCTTTGTAGGTTGATCGAAACGCGTAGGGGTGGATGTCGAGGCTGGAGCGATATTTTCGGGCGCAGTCGATGAGAAAGTATCGGCAGCTTGTTCTTCGGCAACGGATAGTGTGGTAATGACGCGATCCTTTCCAGCTTGGGCTCGTTTTTGATTTTCCAGATCAGTCAGTGAACGTCGAATCGCTTCCTGGGTGCCCGCTTCGAATTCCAGATCCTCGTATTTAGTCATACTCGTCTTTGATAACGATGCAGCTGTCTGCTTCGTGTTTCTCCAACTCGGTCTGTTCGGTGGTGAAGCACGGGTCGGTGGAGGCGATTCGGTCGGCTTGGCATTCCCACTGTGGGGAGGAGATCGTATCATCGCACGCGATTTGTACCACCGGTCCAGTGCTTTTGGATTTGATTCGCGATAGATATTAAAGGGCCAATAGTGAGCTTCCTTTTCAGGATAATTTTGGGTACGTTCCCAAAGTGCGACCAAGCTGACAACATCAAAAACCGAGTATACAAGGGCGTTCACAGGAAGCGGATCCTGCATCCAAACGCAATCCGGACCCGAAAACTGGAAGGTGCGCCCAAGCGTCTTTGCTTTCTGAAATTCATCCAATCCTTCCCAATTCCCACAAAACTTGGTGACGGCATTCCACAAATTCATCTGTTCAAGTGCGACACTTTTCAATTTCGTTTGCAGATCCAACACCGGCGCGAGAAATTCACCTTGTAATGCGGTTTCAATGGCTTGCGCATCCGGACGGAAAGCCCAGCCGACCATGTTGAGTATATTCGCAAAAGGTTTCATCAACACCTCCCTCACGTTTTCGACACCAATCTTTTCAACGACGACGGCATATCCGCGAGTGGCCGACACGCCAATTTGCAAAAGTTTCAATTCTGGCAAACTCTTTTTCACACACTGAAATTCGCAGTCGAGACCGATGCAAGGGCTAGATTCCATCTCGGGGACAATGGCCTTTAGTCCTTCCACGGTGGTGATGGCTTTGGCGACTATTTCCTGACCGCCTTTGACTTTGATGCGCACGGTAGATGGATCGTCGATAATCCAGTTTTCGGCTTGATTCGTCAAAGGGGCCGCCACTTTTCGCGGCGAGGATTCACGAGAAGATGGTTGATCGTTCTTTGGGGATGAGTGGTGCTTCTTCAAAGAGTTCAATTGTCGGCCTTCACTGAGAAGTTGCGTTATGGATGCAACGACATTATCCACAAGGTAGTAATCGTGTTTTTCGAAAATCTTGAGGAGACCAAGAGCAGTTTCACAAGCTGAAACGGCATGATTCCATAGCTCCTGATTTGACAGGACTGCGTTCTCATGGCTTTCGGGCATGACGAGAGCGAAAGCTGCTGAAGGAACGGCCGTCGTTCTGTATCAGAAAGAGAGAATGAGGCCTTCCACATCCCAACCTCATCAAAAACAGTCGTTTCTGGGATTGGCAAGCGTAAGCGATTTCACACTCCGCGCAATCTCACTTTTCAGAAACAATGAAATAAAAAAACAATCAGATGCACAAACATTTTATTAAAAAAAATTATGCACCCATATAGCTATTCTATATTTAGGATCTCGGATTTATACCTTTATTGTGAGGATAGCATACAAGATACATGAGTATGAATCGGTCTCATGAAATTCAAAGCAGGATGCATGAAAACTGTGTATAACCTATGCCACGAAAAAAGTTCATCAAACATTGCAGATCCCTTGGTAGGCTAGCACTATGTCAATGAATAAAGATTAGTTGTTGAATAAAATACAAAACGCGGGCCATTTTAATAGGGATAGTGGATCAAATGTTAGAAACGTCTCTTGAATGGTTTTCAACACAAGCAGCTGCTTTTTTCGTAAGCAAAATACGGTACGCATACAGTAGTGGTATGGCAAATGTTGTACGCTGCACGTATGGTATAAATTACACCATCACAGCGCCATTTGACTTGGGACATGAATAAATTTCTTGTTTATGATGAACAAGTACAATCATTCGGGATTTCGGCTACCATCGCTTCACAGACAGCGGTTCACTGGATAGGGATGATATCAATGTAGCGAGAACATAATTCGCCTAACTCGAGGCATACTGGGCTAATCGCATGGTATTAGCTTTTGAAATTAACAAAATAATTACGCGTGCAACGTATAACCTCTTTTCTTGTTATTTTTCCATAAGTCAAATCTGTATTTACTTGGAGTACTCGTTTTGGTTGTTGGTGTAATTTTGGATTTACCAGCCAATGCTGAGAAGGATATGGAATGAGTTCCAGTGATTGCTCCAGTGCTAACTGAAAAGATATAGTACTGCATATATAAATAATGGACAAGTTATCAATTAACGCGTACGCCTCATCTAATAGTTGGCCTACACCTGTGATTCCTGCTCGGAGCGTTTCACGAATTGAGAGAATGGGGCAAAAATGCAGTTTTTCGAATTCCGATGCCGACAGTGTCAAAGGGCCGGTCATTGGGAAGGGATGCGCAAAAGCAGACCATTTTTTTGCAGTTCACAGATCATGCAAGACTATGTAAAACGCTCAACATGGTAGTAATTTTATATTTTATAACAATAATACTAACGAATTACAATGGTATTGTCTTTTTCTTCCACTTTCATCCTTTCCAAGTTTGGAAGGATACATGACGTCAAATACAAAACATGCTGCCCTGTCTGAGAAGTGAAATCAAAAATATTGTTTGTTCGCCTTTTTTCATGGCACCCATTTGATATAATGAAAGAGGACAAGTGCATAATGTCAGTTGAGTTGACATTGTAGCTGATAAAGATGTAAAAGTGGGTTTTCACGCGCGTGAAAAAGAGAGACGGATTATGATTCGATGGAAAAAATAGGATTTTTGGAAGAGCGTCAAGGCTTACATTATTTTCGTCGCCTTCTCGTCTTTCTCGCATTTTCGTTTTCGCGTCTTACTCTTCTTACTTTTTTTTTCTTCTTTTCTTTCCTTTTTATTCCATTCAACTGTCACCTTTTTACTGGTTGTACTCCTTTGGTGCGGCTGATTGATCTGCACAGATATACACGTTTTATTGATTTTGCGGGAATTTGGGGATTTTCAGCTTATCTTGCTCATACCTCTTTTTTTTTTTTTTTTTACCCTCTTTGCTGTCCTCACTTTTTTTTTCATATTTTCTGTAATCCTTCTTCTTCTTCTTCTTCTTCTTCCGTTCTTCTCTTCTTTTTCGACTTATTTCGTGTAAGAGAACGAAAAAGAAAAAAAAAAAAAACTTTATTCGCATCACTGACATTTGCAATTCCCGCATTACGAAACACAGACCATTGCGTATCCCAAACGACGGCAAATTTGCCCCACCTTCGTCACGACATGCATAAACCAAGTCGTATACGAAGTTCCTCATCCGCAGCAGCATCTCCGCGTTCGGCATCAGGAGCAGCACCGAGAAGGACTTCGGTCGCATTCACCCCGAATGACCGACTGGATACTATTTTTCAGGCTATCCGACAACAGGTAAAACAAAAAGGCACCGAAAAACTGGAGAAAAAAGAAAAAAGGACAAATCAAAGGGGAGGGGGAAATATGACATAAGGTGGAATATGCGACGATGAATTAGGCATTATGCAGATAAACGCGGAGTCCATGTAACTTGTAATAATGACTGTCCTTTTTCTTTCAGATCGATCGTTGGGGTGAACACGCTAAATGGAAGATAGATCTCGTCCTCATGGAACCAGGGACTAGTCGACCCAACTCACCTCAAATACCACATGGCGGTCATCTGGACGTGATGGCACCCAGCAGCACCGTCGGAGATACGAATTTCAGAACCACGTTGCATTCGCAACCCGCACGACCTCATCCTTCCGCAACTTCTCAACAGTATAACAGTAATCCGTCTCCGCTCCTGACACGCCGTTTTTCACCCGTTTTACCACGCCAATTACCTGATAATTCACTCTCCATCAACGCTAATGTGCAATATCCAGTAAATATGGTCCTTTTCTTTTCTGTTGCTATTCAAACCGGGGATCGAAAACATTGAAATTTACATTTTGATATTCCTGCATAGTGGGACTACATTCCACTCTCTCACACTGAGAAATGGTTTGCAACAGACGATGAAAATATTCAGCAACAGGTACCAAAAGAGCTTCACAGGCTTACTTACTGATCTGACTCTTTTTTATTAATTTTTGTTGCACCATTCTAGCATAAAGACGCCAACGAACGCGAACATTACCTTGAACGAATCATACGCTCGCAATCCGAGCAACTTGGCCAGTCTCAAACAGATACCGTGGATGCCTCGAGCGCTATTGAAACGATGCAATCCATTTTTTTAATGAACGTAAGCTTGGCAAATGCAAACGGCTCAAGTGACTGCCACTTTGTGCTAATTCTACCATCAGGAAAGTGAACAAAAACAACGTTACAATATCGAATTGAAAATGTTGGAAAAAGAGATTGAAATCTTATCACGCAAAGTTCATCGCATGAACTCGGCTTTGGAAACCATAGAAAAGATGGAGTTATCCTCCAAAGTAAGTGCAAAATTAGGTAGCGTTACGAGCTTATGCTAACGCAGAATACGGATAATTGGTTGTAGGATACAAATCTGGACAAGGAAACATTGACAGAAGAGTGCAGATTATTATTGCGCAAACTCCATTTAGCTGAACTTCGATTAGCTGCACGCGACGCGGAACTAAATTATTTACATGACAAATTAAGGTCTTATACCATGCCACCGTATGAATCGGCCCCTGTGTTCCGACGGTCACCCAAGCCGAACTATCCTCCTTCCATTCATTCCAGTTATTTGCTTCAGCAGCAGTATTCACCAAAATTGCGAACAGCTATCCGACCACAAGCACCTTCTGGCGGGAGCCTGTCAGGGTTAGAGAGTTTGGGTATCCTTGCCGATCAGATGCTCAGCGACCCCGACTTTGAAACAAACAATAGACGAAAAAGACCCTCCGAGCCGGATACCGCCAATCTAGAGGAGATACCACGAAATGCATCGCACGAAGAACAAACAAACACAGGCGCTCCAGCAACATTCGCAGTTTCTCATCCTACCGAATCCAGTTCCCGTGATCTGTATGGATCCACGGCAAGAGAAAATGGGCTGGACAGCAAACGTTCAAAACGATCCATTGATTCTGCCAACGCACTTTTAACCATGCCCTCTGTACCATTTGCATCTTCGCATGAGAAACATGGTATGTTCAAATTTTCTTTGGATTGAAGCATAAGGATGTACTAAAATAGTGGTTGCAGATGTGAAACAAGAAGACGGATCCTTCAATCAATCATCGGCCAAATATCAGCACCCATCGCAATACAACCATTGGACAGTAGAGCAAGATACGCAGTTACGGAACGCGGTAGCCAAGTACGGGTTTCAGTGGGATCTGATATCACGACAAGTTTTACATCATACCAGCGAGCAATGCCGTCAGCGTTGGACACACAGCTTCGATCCCAACGTACAAACACCATCACTTGCCGTGAGGAACGTCGATGCCCGGCATTCTCCTTCTATAGCGGCTTTATTGGACTCCAATGAAGATATGATTATGCGCCGTGATATGTCGTCCCAGCCTACAACCAACCATGCTCATTCCTCCAGTTATTCACCCCATTCATATTTTCCTGAAGCCGCATCGCATTCATCCGACAGTAAATATTCTTCCTTTCAAGGTTTCACTCCACATCGATACCCTTCGCATTCATCGTCTCAATATGACCCACAGCCATCCCCTTCATTACCATCCATTCCTACCAAAAGTAGACGACCGCAATGATATTTTCCGACCTAGTTGGGCGTCTTCCTTGCACTTACTTTCTGCAGGGCTTATTATTTCTTCTTTGTATATAGCACTATGTGTTTTCGATATTTGCCATTCGTTCCTTTCCTGTTTACAGTGAATGTTTTCTATTGTATTTTGCCTTTCATATAGTCTATTTTGGCTTTTTAGTTCATACCGACACGCCTAATGTTGATGGTTGCTCCTGGAAGAAACTGTCTTGTGACGTTCAATTAAGCTCCGCTTTTGCACGACGCGTTTGTTTTTTAGTAAACTCTTGTTTTTTTTCTTATTTTCGCTGTTTCTCTTACCAGTGACAAGTGATTGAGCATCATGAGTGGCATGAAAAGAAAATATAAAACCAAGTTTCCCGTGGTATGTTGATCCGATCCCGCATCTACCTGATCTTTTTGAATTTTCTTGCATTGCGACATGGCGGCTGGACGATTCTTTATTGTTAACTCATCGCTATTGATATTGAAATAATAGGCTCGCATCAAAAAAATCATGCAGCTGGATGAAGATGTCGGCAAAGTAGCGCAAGCGACTCCCATTTTGATCTGTAGGTAGCTAGACATTGTAATCTATTGATATTCCATCCCATTAACGAATGGGTTTTTGGTTTTTTAGCAAAAGCATTAGAAATGTTTATGCAATCACTCATTGATCAGGCATGCCAAGAAACTCGTCTACGCAATGCTAAACGATTATCGGTGGCTCACTTGTAAGAGAATGGATATGAGTGTCAAATAGAAGGAGAAGTTCTCATTTTAGAGTGTCTGTATGTTAGAAAGAGAACCATCGAAACGACGGAGCAATTCGACTTTTTGAAAGATATTGTTGCTAATGTTCCCGATCCGGGAGATGCTTCTATGCATTCAGTGGCTCCCATGGAGGATGTGAAAGAAGAGAACGGTAAAAAACCTGCGGCACGAAGCAGTCGTCGAAAACCCGCCGGAAAGGTCAAGGAAGAAATGTAAAACTTTTCCAACTAGGCATTCCGCAGCTTTGGTTATTTTTTCTTTTCCCTTTTACCGTTTTTGCTATTCTTTTTTATCATTATTGTAGATACTCTTTTTTTTTATCCCGCATTGTCTTTATTTTTCTCTCTTACTTTTCTCTACTGTTTTCTACTAGCTAGACGCATAAAGACACCTTGCCTCTGTTTTTTATTTTTCAAGATATTCACATTTGAGAAAGCATGTATTACCTGCAAGCACGTTTTTGTATGTTTTTGGAAATCAGCCAATTCCGACAGGAAATCTGCAAAAAGGGTGCTGGCGGTGAAAAATGTATGATAATTTGGAAAAAACTCGAAAGTGCCTCTTTTTTTTTCTTGTTGAGCACGGTTCTTCAGCGTAGCAACTACCACCATTCTGGATCCTTCACTTACGTTTTTGTTATTGTGGAAGTCGGGGTGGCCAATGCTTCGATCTTTCTTTAATTTCCGCAAGGTGTTGAAGAAGGAATCCCAGACCACCATCAAACTCACCTGGAAAACGCACCATTTCTGGCTCAGTTTTAGCGAATTCGCCCATGGTTTAGATGAAGCGCTTGTCAAAGATCTCAAAGAAAAATGCAAAGAGAAAACCAAAGTTCCTATTGCTACCATGAAACTATCTGTATCAGGAGGTAAACGCCTTGACCTTTTTTTTTTCTGCTTGTTATTCGCTCGTTCCTGGTTATTCATCTACCAACTTATATTGTCAGCCAAAATCAAGGATGACACAGCGACATTGGCCAGTTGCGGCATTCATCCGGGATGCGAAGTTATTCTTGAAGGTGACACTGTCAACGTAAGCTTTTTCTGCAAAGTATACCGAAGTGAAAAAATCCCTTGTGAACTCACCCGTAATCGAACTTTAGGAGGCCGACCTTCAACAAGTGGCTTCGGGTAGCGATGAGGAAATTGCGTTGTTAAGCCGTGTAAACGATATCAGCGATCAGTTGAATGGTCTTGTAAAAGATATTGAAGAGTTTGAGGCCGCTGTAGCACAGCCCAAAGTGCCGGTGGATAAGAAATATCTGGAGGATACAGGAATCCGACTGTCCGAACTGTTGATGCAAGCGTTAATGAAACTGGATGCCGTAGAATGTCCCCCTGAATTTACTACCGCCCGAGCACGGCGACGAGAAAACGTTAAACTTTCTCAATCACTTATGCAGCGAGTAGACGACGCAAAAGTCATTGCCAAAAAACTTTGTAAATAAAACGTTTCGCATATAGAACTCTCCCCACCTGAAGCTTCATCATGTTTCCTGCGCCATGCCATCCATACGTGAAGAGGTTTACACCAAGGAACTCTCGAGTTCAATGATATGAGTACATATTTTAAATTTTGGTCTCGAGTTCAATGATATGAGTACATATTTTAAATTTTGGGTCCAGTGAAACGAAAAATTACAGGCTGTTATTTTTTCATTTTTGTGCTGTCAAATTAATCGAAACTAAGACGACCCTTATGTCCTGATTCCTCTTGATGCTTTCCATTGTTCGTCTCAACCCTGCACATTGTCCACTAAACTGCAGACTTGCTTGTACTCTGGTTCGCCGTTGGTCCTCCAGCGAGACTCCGGTCTTGCGAGGATATCAAAAAGCATGCATAGAGGCGTGTTTGGAAAAGCTGGCCAGCGGTCAACGGCGTCAAGTTGTGTCGCTGCCGGTCGGTAATGTCTGAACTTTGGATTCAAAAATGAATATGCCATTTACTAAAAGCTACGTGAACAGGAAGCGGTAAAACTGTATGTCATTGCAACTGGTGCATTGACCTTGATCCACGTTGCTGAGTTTTTTCTTCCAGGTCGTCATGGCCAATCTGATTCCTAGGATACCGACACCTACCCCTCAGGCGACGAAATCGCTCGTGCTGGCTCATCGCTCCGAGCTGCTGCAGCAAGCGCAACGACAGATTCAGCGTTTCAATCCATCTTTGGTAATGTGCCTGCGTATTATTGTGAATCAAGGAGCCGCAGCTTGAACTAACTTTGATCTTTGCTCCTTCTGTGTCACTTTGGATTTCGACCAAAAAAAAAAAAAAAAAAAAAAAAGTCGGTAGTAATTGATCAAGGAAGGTCAAAACCATCCTTGGATGACGCGGATGTAGTGGTCGCTTCCGTCCCAACGCTGGGCCGACAATCCTCAGAGCGTCTTTTGCGCTATGATCCGTCACAGTTCAAAACGATTATCATTGACGAAGCTCATCATGCCGCAGCCGCTACCTATACTCGCATTTTACAGCACTTTCAGGCTACTCAACCAGAATCCCACATATTTATATGGGGTTGCTCGGCAACGGTAAGAAGACATGACGGGGTCAGCTTATCAGGCGCATTTGAAAACATCTCGTACCACATGGATTTCCTCGATATGATCGAAGCAGGATGGTATGTTCATCACGTTACCAACGAAACAGCTCCACTGATGCCCAACCAATGAACTTAGGCTTGCACCAATGAAAGTAACTACAGTCAAAACAGATGTAGACTTGAGCAATGTAAAGACACAGTATGATGATTTCAACCAGGCGGAACTAGCCGCCGCTGTAAATACCTACACGCGAAACAAGGTCATCTTCCAGAGCTGGAAGAAATATGCGGCTGACCAACGCAAGGCAACTCTCATTTTCGCCGTCGATATGGCCCACACTCGAGAACTCTGTAATGTATTTCGAGCACATGGAGTTCGAGCTGAATTTTTGACGAGCGAGACACCGGCCGCAACACGTTACGATTTGATCAACGAATTTAAACAGGGCACTTATCCCGTTCTTGTCAACTGTGGTATTCTAACCGAAGGCACCGATATTCCCCGCATAGATTGCATTCTCATGGCTCGCCCTACGCGTTCGGCCGTTCTTTTTCAGCAAATGTTTGGTCGCGGCATGCGACTGCATCCCAGCAAAACTGATTGTCTTGTCATTGACTTTGTCGACAGTTTTGACCGAATCGGAAAAGAAGGCCTGGTGACTTTTCCCACACTGATGGGCTTGGATCCCAATGAGATTGTTCAAGGTACCGCTTATAAAACGCGACTGTTAAAGGATGGAAGCTTTTCGTTATTTACTCTTTCTACTGTAGATGAAGATGTTTTGCAAATCGAAAAACGCGTTGTGCTTGCTGAAAAAGAAAGCAAAAACCTTGCAAATCTTTGTAAGTTCTCTGATAGTATTACTGCCGGTTTGATAATTTCTCATTTTTCTTTACAGTTGAAACCTCACTTGTTCAATCTGTTGAAAGCGATGCGCAAGTTCATCTCAAGATTACGGAATATGATGATCTTGGGGAATTATCGATCGACTGCTCTGGGTTACCGGATTTACGCAAACTTTCCAGGAATCAGTGGGTGGGCGTAGGCGATGATATGTGCGTATTGACCATTCTTTCCAAAGGCGTATTGACGTTGACACGGGAGGCAGACGGTAAGTACCTGGAAAAAGACATTGTTTACTGAATCGCGAAAGAGTTGACCATGGATGTATTGATTAGATATTTGGCGGGCCAAATTTCAGCATACGTACGAGCAAAAGGCCGAACGCAAATTCTTTCGAGCACATACCATCAACTTGGAAGCAGACTCAAAGCAAGATGCAATTCGTGCCGCGGATACATGGGTTCAACACAAATTGTTAAAGAATGATAGATCCATTTGGCAAATGATGAGCCGCTCCGCATCCTATCGCGACGATCCTGCTACGGAGCGTCAACTGCGAATCCTTAAACGTTATAAAATCGAACCGACTCAATCTTTCACGAAAGGTCAAGCCATGGATCTGATTACCCGTATGAAGTGGGGCCAGGGCAAGATTTGGCGCAACATTTGGAAACAACATTTAGCGCAGAAAAAGAAGCAAAACAAGGCAAAGGGTGCACTGAAGCGGACCCAGCAACGGATACCATGAAAAGAACCATTTCATCAATAGATAAAGAAAAAAACAAATAGACACTTGCGGTTGTATTCCTGCGTATGAAATCGGACAGTTTGACACATTCTAATCCACAGACAAAACTCGTGGAGTGCTGACATGAGAGTTTCAACAAGCTGTGGACGAAACGTAGGACGATTCCTTTTGTTTTCGTATGCGTCGAGTAGTGAAATAAACGTGCATCACTGCATTATTAAAATTTACAGTATAATCTTTTCCCATTGTGAGAGCACATTTTCTCGGGTCACACGGTCCGTTTTTTAGTCTTGGGTCTGCAATTATACGTTATTGAAGTCGATGCTATAAATTGAAATGGTTAAATTTCTGGATTAGGAAGTCGAGAGGTGCCAGTATCCTTGGTGATACTGATGAGGTATCATAGTGATATGATAGTGGAACAGGAAATCTTGTCAAAAACAAAATACCGAATGAGGCCTTCTGTTGTATCAATGACAACGAATAATAGGAAATCTTTTTCGGTTCAGTATGTTCAATGGTAATTCTGAGAAAAAGCCGTATTCATTACTCTGATGTAGTTAAATATCACCATTTTTGTTGGAGGGTAGGGGTTTCATACAAGGCTGTAGCACTTCATTTTGATCTTGAAAATTCGACGCTGAATGAGTTGTCTCCGATGAGAGCTTGTTTATTTATATATAGTTTCATGCTACGGGGATATGCGAAATAGAATAATGCGGGATATGTAAATGCAAACAGCTACGCGGCGTAACCATCGGTACTTGATTCGTGACAGATGCTGTACGATGCGTAATACTCGCCTGTTTTTTCGGTATAATGCTTTTTTGGGGTAATGGAGATAATGCAGAGTCAGCAGGACGGAAAAGAAAAAGACACGCCAGCGACTGGGTTTTAATCGGAAATACGGTGATGGGGCGGGAATACAATGGAGCAACGACGAAGCTGCCTGCAAAGAAGATTTGTAATATTGGATGATGGTATGAGGCAACTGCCCGAACAGGTCGTATTGAGTATGGTAATGTATGTGTTGATGGTGGTGATGATGATAATGATGATGATGCGTATGAGTTGATCTTGTTGTCGCTTTTACTTTGGCTAACCGAGGTGCATCTGTCAGCCGTAAAAGCTCCACAGCGCACGCTGTTGGAGACGCGTCCTGAATGGCATCCATGAGCTTGGTGATTGTGGCATTCAGTCGCTCTTGACTGGCAAGGTATTTTTGATGGCGTTTTTCTATGGCGGTGCTACGTGATATTTGCTGTGAATGATGGTCGTTTTCGTTTTCGTCGTTGGTGAAAGGGAAATATCGGTCGTGTGGGGTATGGCGGGATTCGAAAGGAATAGGTGACTCGAGTGACATTTGTGCTTCGGTGATCATGTCTTCTAATGATTGGTTAAGTTGTCGAATCAGATCATCCGAATCGTCCAAACTATGATGACTGGGTTCAACGCTTTTAGAATGATTGTATCTCTTTTTTGTTTGAACATGATTTTTTTCGTGTGTCAACGATTTTCGCTAACTTTGTTCCTTGAAAAAGGCAAAAAAGGAAAAAGTAAACAACCTGTCTGTTTGTGTCTTGACCAACTGTTGTAACAGGCAGTGATTCGTATATTCAAGTCTATGATCTCTTTTATGAGGAAACTTGCCAAAAAAAAGAAAAGGATTCCATAAAAAAAGAATCTTTTTGTTGCTTTTTTTCTTGCATTTATATTCTTTCAGCAGAAAAAAGGAGAAAGAAAAAAAAAGCAGATTAGCATACCTAGAGAAACGAGTGTGCATTTTTTCGATCATCATCTGAGTATCATGAACACTTTGCTGGAGTTGCGCCATCGTCTCGTAGAGCTCGCTTTTCTATGGGTAACAGGATGGGTTTGTATTGCGACGCCTTTTATTTTAGAGAGAAATAGATGGTTTGCTTTTCTTTGATTTCTTTTTCGCAGACTAAGCAGATTTTTTTTTCGCAAAATATATTTACCATGACACTCCAAGCATCGAGTGGCTCGGGTTTTTCAGAGTAAGGAGGAGGAAACGATGTGAGGGTGAAATCGGTTAACATGGACTTGGTATTATCGTATACATGCTGGATGATGGGAGGTTTGGGGGACATACAAGTGGGGTGCAAGAGAAAATGTAATCCACAACTCCAGTTTAAAACCTCTAAACTCTGAAGTTATTTATGTGTTACATTGGGGCGGCAGTCCAAAAGAATAAAAAAAAAGGGCCCTCGATTAAAGCATAAGCACGGACAGGAGACATGTGATGGAATTTCTTTTTTCTTTTACCGCCGTGCTCCTTGATAACCTCCGTTATAGCGGGGTCCTCTTCTTGTGGCCTGAGTTGATATATCTGGTAAAGAGATCACGCCACTTGAAGTTGGCTTGGGGACTTGGCTAGCTTCTCGGCGGGGAAAATTCGCTTCGTAATTATTTCCGTATCTCTGTCGATTGCCTAATCGGTCCCCGATATTCAAGGTGCCTGACCGTGTGGGTTGTGGTATCGAATCATTTATCGCTTGCCAATTTCGTTTGCCGGACGCTCGTTCAGGACGATCTCTCCGAGAGACGGGTGGCGTGGATTCTCTTGAACTGTTGCTGAAAAATTCTTGCAGCCTTCGGCCGTCTTCCCGTTCATAACCATCGTCTTTCTTCTTCTTTGTCTTTCTTTTTTTACGCTTGCTTTCTCTTCTGTCCTCACTTTGCTCGCTCGATGAATCTGAAAATCGTAGATGCGACCGAGACGTTTCTTTGTGCCGGCCAAACGAACTCGCTGACTGTTTCATTACTTTCTTGATGTCCAATGTACCGTTGCCCATACTCATCGCACTAAATACTGTGTGAAGTGGACGAAGCGAGTAATGCAACGTTTTACAATCCTACCGCCAAACAATGAGAAATACCGCGCTTCACTAGGTATATTCTTTTTACTTACATCACCATAATGACCTTGATGCCCACAGCAGTAACAAAAAGGTTTTACAGGTTTCTCGGTTGCCTTCGGATCTTCGTCATATACATGAATGAGGGTAGGACAAGCCTTTTGATTTAAAACAAATTAATATTTGTCATCGTTTGACGTTACCCCAGTTAATGAAACAAAAATACCAACCATAGAGCAATGCGTAGAGAGACCACAATACTTGCAGGGACGATCTTCACGTTCATAATAGCAATCCTACATTAAGTTTTTGTTACTCAAAAAACAAACCATACCGAAACCCAACCTTCACATCCATACCCTTTCCAAATGACCGCGGCGCAAACACCGATTACACAGCAAATGCCCTGGGCAGTCACTTCCAGGATGATCGGAAGCGCCACACCGGTAACACTATAATTATCGGTTAAGCAACACGCAACACACTACTCGACAGAATATCGTCTTACCAAGGGACAATCGGCGCGAGTATGACCGGGTTGTAGACATATATGACATAAGCGAATAACGGGAGGTCTTTTCCGCATCTGTCTGTGTTGAATCTGTCCAATTCTAATTAGCACATACCGTATTGGATCAACAAATGGTCTGACTAATAGGATACCTGGTCATCGATCAAGTTTTGAAGTTTTTGATTCAGCTCACGTTCTTCGTCGGATTCCTCATCTTCATCATCCATGTATCGTGACCCTCCCACCATATCCAGATCGATGTAACGGGTAACGCGTGGCCCGGTCTGTTGTTGTATTTGTGGTAACTCCATTTCAACACTGTCGTTTTCCTCGTCGGAAGCTTCGGTATCTGCCGTCTCATCTTGGTCTTGATCCGAATCACTGACTATTTCGCCATCTTCCTCGGATGAAGAAAGTTGTAGCAGATCGGACGATTTCGGCTTGATTTGATTTTTAGATTTCTTTGGTGCGGCATCATTGGCGACGACAACTTGGACTTTATCCTTCTTTCCCGCGGAAGACTGAGTGGCTTCCGTCGTTTGTTTATGGCCAGTGCCATTCAAACCGGATCCATACTGCACCATGCTCAAGATCTGATCCTCCACATCGCTCTCCAACTCATCACTACAAGCTCAACGTAAGATTGGGGAACCACACTGATCTTCTGATTGGCCGTAGATTCAAACCTTGTGTATTCTTGCTCCTCATTTTCATATTGCCTCAGCAATTCATAATCTTCTTCTTCCTCGTCAAACATCTTCCGTTCCGTCACGTTACAGGACCTCAAATACGTCGCAACCGCTTTGAAAGTGGAAAAGAAAAAAAAACCTCGAGTGTGACTGTCGTTCTGGCGGAAGTCATATCCATCCCACACATTGGCGTGTATGAACGCTTATCTCCTTTTTATTTACTGTTCACAAAACGAATCACCAGCAAGTCTATATACGGAGAAAGAAACGCTATTATAATACAAACACTTGGTCTTACAGCCTTCTGTCCAACCGCGCTGTGCCTTGGAAAGCAGCATCTTTCAGCAATAAGTGTTTCTGATCTTTTTACGTGTCATGCTTGAAGCTATAATAGGATCATTGGATTATGTGTTCGGCTCTCTCGCACAAATGCCATCCAAAGTTCGATGGGAAAGAATATCTAGGTAGAATGATATGTTTCGTGTCAGATACAATGATATAATACATGCACCTTCTTTGCAGTAAGAAATACCATGCTTAACAGATGCAAAGCATATTGCAAAAGAACTCTCATATTTAAATTTCAGTCCACCAGCAATTTGATTGTGATTCGCGATATACGCCTGTATGATCATGTGTGCAAATTCAGTTCTGAAATGGTAATTCTACTTTGTGATTCGGGATTCGACAAGCGACAAGCGATAAGCGTCACCATCAGTGAGTTTTTATTTTGTTTTTCTTTCAGGGTTACACACAGCTTGTCGTGCAAACGGACGGGGTTTTCGTCCGATTCCGGCTTTCTTTCTTCTATTTTTATCATGTCGGGCTGAGTCTTCTTCGAGAGCTTTTGTTCCTTGTTCTGCTACTTTCAACAATGACCGAAGACGATTATGATTTTCTCTACAAGATCGTTATTATTGGGGACTCGGGCGTCGGAAAATCAAATCTCTTGTCTCGCTTTACGGTATGTCTTGGAGCTCAGAAAACACTTTTGTTGCCATAGTTGAAAATCTTATACCTTTTGCAATCACAGAGCAACGAGTTTAACTTGGAATCAAAAAGTACTATCGGTAAGCTGCTATCATACGGAAGAAAACTAGTATTACACCATACTGAATGGTCTATTAGGTGTCGAATTTGCCACCAAGAACCTGAAAATTGTATGAAGTGATATGCTACAAGCCCAACTGAAAAACAAAGATTTCTTTTTATTTCATGCTAATGTGGTGATAACGCCTGGATAGGAAGAACACACGATTAAGGCACAAATTTGGGACACAAGTGGTCAAGAGAGATACAGGGCTATTACAGGAGCGTAAGTGTATAGAGGTTCATTCTGATCTCGTCAACCAGTTAATTGATCAGTTGAAAAAAACTTTAGTTACTATCGTGGGGCGGTTGGCGCTCTTCTGGTCTATGGTACGGTAACACAACCAACATCAACTTGATTCCGATACGCTAAAGTTAATTCATTGTTTCTCTTTGCACCAGACATCACACGACAGTCATCCTTTCAGAATGTTGATCATTGGTTAAAAGAACTCCGTGAACACTGTGATAATGATATTTCCTTGATGTTGGTGGGAAACAAGTCTGATTTGGCAGATAACCGAGCGGTGAGCACGGAAGAAGCCAAGGAATACGCTACGGATCTGGAAATGTTATTCTTTGAAACAAGTGCCTTGGATGCAACCAATGTGGATGTCGCTTTCCAAACCATCTTTCAACGAATTTACGACAAGATTCCCAAAACCGTTCAGGGTGACGACACCAACGCCGGATCGCAGCCTGGAAAGTTGAATCAAAATACCATCAAACTTAAACCACCAACCACTGGCAGAGGCAACGGCGACAATGAAACCCAGCCTGCACCTGCCGCTGCCTCCAGCGGATCCTGCTGCTCATAAAATCAATGATTTTCTTCTTTATCGTATCGACCTTGTATATCCATTTTCTCTATGTTCGTCTGTTTAGTTTTCTAGATGATGTCCCAAAAACCTGATCCAATGCGTTCATTGTCCCTTTTTTTCATTTCGAATTTATTCAACAGGCACAGTTTTGAAAAAAAAAAAAAAAAAAAAAAAAAAAAAAAAAAAGATTCTTGTATTCACATTTGTTCTGGCTCCGCTTACGAAAGCAGTCTTCCAGGAACCTCATCTTTTCAGTTTCATTGAAGAGAGGAGAACTATCTCTTCCTTTATAAAGTGTACTTTTTTTCCTTTATCCATTTCTTCGATAAAAATGAGAAAAATATGGAAAAACAGCCGCGATTCATGCTTCTAATTTTTTTTTCGGAGGAAGGCGACTAAACTCTACATGAATCATATGTGTTGTTTTGGATACTGTGTGTTGCAAGTAAAAACGAAGATTCTATTGAGAAACTCAACTTCCATGAAAGAAAAAAATCATGGAGGTCAATGAGTGATAACGATATTTTATGAAATGATTGAAGGAGAATAAATGAAAAATTTGACCCATTTTTTGATTAGATAAACTGGTTTTCCTGCGAAAGGCTTACTGCCATCGGCTGGACCGAGGGTAACGATCACGATCATCCGATCTTCTATAGTCACCGTGACTCGAAGGATTGTTCACCGTGTGAAGCCCTCCGGCGCCTGCTGCAGACGTTGTTGCTTTTTGGAAATTCATCGGACCGCCTGGAGGCGCCCGGGAGTATCCCATGTTTGAACGAGGAGGCAAAGGTTCATTGTTGGAACCTGTCATGAAAGAACTGCCAATTCCTCGTCGATCACCGGCACCACCGCGACCACGACCTCTGCCTCCTTGACCGCGACCACGACCTCGTCCGCCGCGTCGTCCACCGTTTTCACGAGAATATCGAAACCGTGAATTGCTCATCGCCAGCGTCATCAGTTCAGGAGGCACGGCCTGCCCTGAACTTTCCAGATGGCGTACCAAATCACCAGCGAATTTGTCTTCTTTTTTCGTCACTAAACTGTAGGCAGTACCCTTTTCGCCTGCACGACCGGTTCGTCCCACTCGGTGAACATGAGAGTCAATGTCACGCGCCGCATCGTAATTGATCACCGTCTTTACAGCTTTGATATCCAGACCACGAGCGGCGACATCCGTGGCCACAAGAATATTGAACTTATTCGCCTTAAAGTCACGTAGCACCTTTTCACGTTCAAACTGCATCAGATCGCCATGAAGTGCGCCACCTTGTCTTTTGAATCAGTACACGATTTCGCAAAAAGTTAGAAATATTCTAATCAACTTACATTCGAAGCCTGCTTTTCCTACATTCTCTGCTAAAAGAGAAACTGCATCTTTGCGCGAGACAAAAATAATGACGCTACCCTCTAACACAGTGGCAACAGTGTAAGAACCGATCCCAGACTTCAGAATCCCAATCCAACTTACCAACACAAAAGCCGGCTAAACGCCTCATCAGCCAATCCCATTTCAGCATTTCGTCTTCCAGCACAACAGCCACTTGGGTGATATCTTCATTGGCTTGACCTGCATTGCCTACGCTTATGCGGATAGAGTCGCTGGTTACTTGACGGGCAAGACTCTCAATGCGCTTCTGGAACGTGGCACTGAAAAGCAAAGCTAAAGAAACATATTAACAATTTTGATGAGCTTTTTTTCGCTGCTGTTGCCCAATTTTCTTGAAATAGAATCATACTTTGTCTGTCAGGACGAACATTGTCACAGATAGAGCGCACCTGAGGTTCTAAAAAACGGGTTAGCTTGGAAACGCACATCTTTTCTCCAAGCATAGACTTACCAAAGCCAAGATCAAACATTCGATCGGCTTCATCCAGCACCAGGTAACTCACACGTCTCAAGTTTGTTGCCTTCATTTTGATCATATCGATCAAACGACCAGGGGTCGCAACCAAGATTTCAACTGTGCCACTTCGTAGGTCCTTGAACTGCTGCATTTTTGATGCTCCACCATACACAGCGGCCACTCTACAGCGAAGGTGTTATTAGCAATAGATGCAAGGTTAGGGGATGAGGATGCCGCATTACTTTAAACCATAAGCCTTTGCAAATTTCTTGGATTCTTGATAAATTTGTGCGGCCAATTCCCTGGTGGGAGCAAGAATAAGGCCAATGGGACCGTCGCCTTTCATCAGTTCTTCCTGATCCATTATATGCACGAGCATGGGTAAAACAAAGGCGGCCGTTTTTCCGGAACCTGTTTTGGCGATACCAATGATATCCCTTCCTTCCATGGCAACGGGGATAGCTTGCTTTTGAATGGACGAGGGCTCCGTATAACCTGCTTTAATGATAGCGGACATGAGATGATCGTCAAACCCGAAATGAGCAAAAGAAAAACAAGGTTTGGCAGGCGCCATGCCGGAAACACGTAATCCCATTTCTCGTCGAAGTTCTTGTACACGCTCGGGAGTTAATGCTGCAATGTCGGCATGTTCCTCGTAAAAGCACTTTTCAATCTCGGGATAGTCGATGGCATTATGATCCACGCGAGCCAACGGTTCGATTTCCTTCTTCACAGGCATGGCGTTTTCGTCGGAATCGTAGTTCAGCTGAGCATCGACAGCAGCAGCTGTCGCATACACTTCTTCGTCCGAGTCCGCATTCTAGTCACAGACACGGTTAACATTCACTTTGGGTTCTGACACTTTTAGCTTCTGTCATGGTCCTCACCTCATCGCGCACCATGCTGCTAGCGTCGCTTTTGCCGATCGCCACGCCCTTTTCTTTCATGTGTCGTACATAACTTTCAATATGATCTTCTTCTTCAAAATCGTCCCGTCGAATCTGTCGTAGTGGATGAGGCGTTCAAATGTTCGTGTAAAGTGGGCCACCTGTGCTAGCTATGGGAAACAGCACGCATACCTTTGGCTCTCGTTTTTCTGTTTTTGCCTGGGCACTCATATCGGCCATGAATGCGTCCAGTGGATCGTCTTCTTCTTCTTCTTCTTCTTCATCTTGGGCTTTTTGGCTCATAGACGGTCGCGCAACGCTTTCTTTGACAGACGACGGGATGTCTAGTCAACAAACAAACCAAAATAAATGACACCTGCACGAACTTTCGACAGTTCGCCATGCCTGTTCCACTTGTTCGTACCAATGCCTGCACTCGCTAAAAAGTCCTCCTCATCATCGGCTTCCAAGGTCGCACGCATTCGTTTGGGTTCGGTTGGCTGATCGGCATCGTCGTTATTGGCTGATTTACGTTTACTGTCGTCCGTCAAACTGGGAGGCTGGTATTTTTCGGTTTCCTGCGAACCAAACACTGATTTGCGATTGGACGGTAGTCCGAAATTAAACTTCTTGGCAGGTTTCTTTTGGAACATGGAATCAAATCAAAGAATATACGGAAAACAACGAAGCGAAAAAAATCCGAACAAAAAAGGGAAATTTGCTTTGCCACATCCCTCACGTGTGATTGGATGGTTCACCTATTTGGGTAATTTGTAGGCCTCCCCACCAGAGCCCCATCCTGGGAACTAACTGAATCCTATTTGATCAACACCAACCGCCCATTGTGCATCCCCGTCGTCCAGAACAAAGATGAACGCGGTAATCCAAGCGAATATGCATAAAACGATGCCTCTCCTATTTACGCGAGCACTGGTGTACCGGTATCGATGCCAAAGGAAGCTTTTGCAAGTCACCGTGAAGTCTGTCTCAAGCTTTTATTGGAGAGGCACCCTTTTTTCGCTGTCAAATGTAAATGTAATGATGTCCTCGCTTTTTATCAAGGCGTTGTTCTCTTTCTTATATTGTTGTAAGATCCTGCCCGACAACCGCTATTCAACCAGTTCCTGTATTTACCCCTCATTTTGTCCATTTAAGCAAAGAGAACCAATTGATACAGAGTGTCGCGGTGTGTATGAACTTTGTTTATTTCTTTGGCGAGTAATTCAGGACAATGGGATATGATGGGAAAAAAGATGATAGGAAATGAAAAACAATCTACATTACCAAAGTGCACAGAGATTTTTTTTTCGGATGGTTCTCATATTTATCTACAGCTCATCCTTGGCAGGTCTGTCTTCGGTTTCTTTTGCAGAGGGAATTTCGTCATCAAGGTTAAGATCGATCTCGACTTTCTCTTCGGCGGCAGCAGTCTTGGGCTCGTCGTCAGCCTTTTCGGCTTTCTCCTCCTCTTCCTTCTTGGTGGTTGCTTCGTCATGAGCAGTCTTGGCATCCTTCTCCTTCTTTGCAAGTTCGAGCGATTCCTCACGGATCTTTTCGGCCTCCTTTACATCATCGGTGATCAACAAGTTATCAAAGATGGTGCCGGACTTGACTTGCCAAAGATCCAAACCAATGTTGTTGAAATCGTAAGCGTAAATCTCGTTATCCACCTTGTAGTCGGGGTTATCAATCTCGGGATGAACCCAAGGTCCCTTGTATGCTGGGTTAGGAATCTTCTTTGCCTTCCATGGTCCCTTGTAGTCGGGATTGACAATGCTAGGAGCTTCCCATTCACCATCCATATCATCATCCCAATCTTCAGGCTTGCTAGCTTCAGGATCAGCGATATATTCGGGAACATCATCGTAGCCTTCGGGCTTGACGTCCTCGGGATCATCAATTTCAGCTTCATCAACCCAATCTTCAGGCTTGGAGGCCTCAGGATCGTTAATCTTCTTGGGAGGCAAGAAGTCCCAGTCCTCCAACATGCTACCAGCAGCCTTCTCTTCACCGTCCACCAACACTTGGTAAGTCTGATCCGGCTTCACAATCAAGGTGTAGGTGTGGGTGTAAACATCGTTGGGTGCCACGATTGTCTTCTTCAAGTTGTGGTTGGTACCATTGTAGTTGAAAATGGCGTGAACAATAGCTTTGGTGCCGCAAATATCGGGACCGAACATAATGTTGTAATCGCTGTCACCGTTGAAGGTCTTGGCATCGAACTTGTCAGAGAACACCTAAAAATAAAATGTCGGGCACGGTTTAATTAAGCGATGTGCTAATTATATGCGGTATACTCAAACCGTATTGACTTACCTTGACATAGCTTCCACCACAATCGATGTTCTGTTCGTTCTTCACGTCCAATTGAATAACCAAGTCCTTTCCCTTGTTGTTGAAGGGCTTGAACTTTGTAGACACAGCATAAAAGCGGTAGTCTTCGGTGGTTCTCAAACCGGCATTCTTGGCCTCATCGACGAACCACTTGCCAGGAGACACTTCCATCTTGCCAAGGTCTTCGCGATAAGTAGATGGAGTCCAACGATCGGTCCACGATTGACCATCGGAAAAGGTTTCGTGCAAGAACACTTCAGCAGAGCAGACGGCAGCAAGGCCTAAAACAGCAGCAATGGTAGGAACCTTCATGTTATAGTGAATGGCAAGCGCGAAGCGAAAGAAAGGGTGAAAAGTCAAAAAGTAGGAAGAAGGGAAGATAGGAGAAAAATCCCGCGCGAAAAAGCTAAACTAATAAGCTTCCTGGGCGCCTTTATAAAGAGCGATTATTTTTTGATACGTGGCAGAATTTATTGGCAATTTTTTAGAATTGTTGGAAGCATCAAAAAATCAGCCAATGATACTTCCAGAAAATGGGAGACCATGATGGCAATTCCTGATTGGCTATTTTATCGTTCCTGAAAGACCTGCCATATTCAGTAACGAAAAAAACTAGAATTTTCCATGGCATTTGCAGTGCTGCAATAGAGAGAGAGAGAGAGAGAGAGAGAGAGAAAACACCTAGTCCGTGCAGCCGACCAATGATTCAGATGTTATTAAAAAGTCGATTGTCCGGAATCGAAATAAAATGAAAAAGAGGAAGAAACGATTGACTTTGACGTAGACCTCTACGAAGAATAGCATGGCTGCCTGCTGTGATGATTCGCTATATTGATACCAAGCCGTTTCGTTGTTGTAGACAAAATGAGCGACTTTTGGCACAGTTGTTTGATATGTCTCGTATATTATCCGAGCATTCCTAGTTTTTTCGGTTGAATAGGTTCATGTATTTAATTTACCCAAGAAATACACATGAGAAATTCTATACTTGCACAAAAGATAAGTGATGATCCAAAATGATGATTGCCAGCTGACATTGTATTCCCTGACGGAATACTGGCGGTAAAATGATAAGGACCACCCGTATGCAGGCTTGCCATGTTCCCGGTTACTGTACTCGCGCCTCTTCCCGCACAATTAATTGGTATAAATGTCGCTGTCCACTGTCCAGCGTGGACTTAGATGTTTGGGTTTTAAATGATCTAGGAAATGTTGCCGCCATTCCTTGATAAATCGTTCCAAGTCTGGCCATCGCTCCTTGCTGTCGATTATTACTTTTTGTAGCATGAGTTGGCCGATCACATATTCACCGTGCTCCACAAAATCAGGTCCCTGAAACAAATCGGTCAGCTCACTGCATCGTTCGAGCTTTTCTTCAAAGGACAGGTCGCGCCAGTCTTCTTGTTCTGCACTAAAATCAATAACCGCTTGTTTCAACACCTGTTGTCGATCGGCTGGTATCTTATCGGAGCAACGTAATAAAGCCGTGGCGGCCTTCCGAGCATAACGATTTTTTGGTTTTGAAATCCAGCCTTTGCCTTCCAAAGGTATCTCATAATGCTTGACATAGTGTTTTTTTAGCTTCATAGCTTCGTCTTCGTACAGATTATGACAGATTTTACATAAAGGTAAAATATCTCGACTCTAGTACGCCTATGATAAGTATTTCTTGCCATATCAGGGAAGTTGTCTCTGCTCTGCTTGATATATACCGATTTTGATTTAATCACCAAAGGCATCCACCGTCTATACATCTCTGGGACTACAATGTAGAATTTAAGCACAAACATTTTCTTCTTTCCAAGCTTCAGCTATCCTACCAACATGGTGCAACGTCAATTGCTGATCTGATCCGCAAGCCACACAGACGTTTTTCCGATCTTCAATGAGGTAATCGTTTTCACGGTGACCGTTGCCTTTGGCTTCAAATGTCAGTTGAATGGAGTGATTGTCTTCCTTCGTAACAGCCAACTGTCGCTTCAGATACCACTGAGCTTTCTTGCTACATTAACATGCGTGAGAAAAAGCAGGGATCACGACGAACAAACAACAACTTACGCATTGCAGCGAAACATTAGCTTTCCATGCTTGGAATACACTTTCCAGTTTTCATATATGGTGTTGTTTTTACGACTGGGCATCGTAATTACTCTTTCGGCTCCCATGCTACAGTATCAAGGCTGATCAACATCAGTAAAGAAAGCCTTTGTCTGACAGCTGAAATGCAACTCCGCCATTCTCGAATTCGAAAATCCATTTCCCCAAATGATTTATCATCACCAGCATTTTACATAGTTTTTATAGTGTCAACAACTGCTACATAACCGTCTTTTCCAGGAGTCCATGACACCTTTTCGAGGAAATCGCAGAGAATTAAAGTTTGTAGATTACTGCTTGTCTGATTTCACAAAAAGTAACGTCTTTGATTATACCTTTACACTCCATCTAGAAGTACACTTGATGCGTCTACCAATGTATGTCAATACGTCAATACCCAAGCATAGTAATCTACATTACAGTATAATGAGACTCGATTGCACTTCCAAAATTAATAATTTACAGTGTATTTTTTTAGATAATGATTCAAGAAGGAAACAACAAAAAACATGATCGTACTGGGGAATAAACTGAGAAACAAGGAACCCATGATGAGCCGATTTACAGTTTGGCTTTCTCAGGCTCAACCTGGGACTCCAAAGCTTTGTACATGTTTTCAATGTGGTTGGCATAATACTTTTTGGCTTGAGGACGTTTGACCTTGAAGGTAGGCGTTAACAGTTCGTTTTCGATGCTGAAAGGCTCCGACTCTAAATAAATGGCTTTGGCGAATTCAAAACCGCGAAGTGCGGCCTTCTTGCCAACCTTGGTTAACTGATCCAACACCATCTTGGCCACTTCGGGCTCGCGGCAAAGCTCGGCGTAAGACAACTTCTTGGCGGCAATGTGGGGCAACTTGGCTCGAAGCATGGCTTGCAGAACATCAGGATCAGGCACAACAATAGCTACCAGGGCTGATTGCAAAGAGTCACCGTGCAAATAGATTTGGGCAACAATGGGATCCTTGGCATATACGTTTTCAATCTTTTCGGGAGCAATGTATTCTCCCTGGGCAAGCTTGAAAATATTTTTCTTGCGGTCAATGATGACGATACAGCCACGCTCGTTGATCATACCAATGTCACCAGTATGGAACCATCCTTCCTCATCAATGGCCTCGCGTGTCTTTTCCTCGTCCTTGTAGTATCCTTGGAATACATTGGGTCCGCGCACGCAGATCTCACCTCGAGGATAAGGATCCGTGGATAAATATTCCATTTCAGGAACGTCAATCAACTTGATCTCGTTGCAGCTGAAGGGGGTACCCAAATGACCCGCCTGGTACTCGTTTTCGAAATGGACAGCCGTAGCAGCGGTGGTCTCGGTGGCACCATAACCTTCACGGACGTCACAGCAGAAAGCGATACGCAAGAACTGCATGACGTCCTTACCAATAGGAGCACTGCCGGTGACCATGACACGAACATTTCCGCCCAGAGCTTGTTTCACCTTGTTGAACACCAATCGATCCCAGAAAGCATGTGTATAGCCCTTGCCTTGCTCCAAGTTGGCTAATTTGGTAGCAACAGCACGACGGGACAAAGCACCGGTAGCTCCAGGCGCATCAATGGTGGACTGGACAAGTTTGGCATAAATGCGATTCAACAATCGAGGCACCGTGGCGAACACCGTAGGCTTCAATACTTGGATATCGTCCACCAGAGTATTCATATCGCCGGAGAAATAACCGAGACGACCACCAAAACATAATGCCAGCATATCGGTGATACGGCCAAAGATATGCGCCAAAGGCAAATAGGAAATGGACACATCGTTTTCATCACCGCCCAGCATCTTCCAACTGCCGGATACTGCAGATACGAAATTGGCGTGGGACAGCATGGCTCCCTAATACGGCAAGTCAGTAACGATGCGTGACATGTGAAATTCAGTTGGGTTATGCTGTTTTTACCTTTGGCATACCAGTGGTGCCACTGGTGTACATCAAACAGGACAAATCGCTGGGTTGTGGATAATTGTGAGGACGGCGATTCTTCTTTCCAGCGGCTTCGATGGACTTCATGTCGACGAGCAACACTTGCTTCTCAGCAGCCCAAGCTTTAATAATGGCGCTCTTCGAAGCTACACCGGCGCCAGCAGGCACCTCGTCTTCGATAGTATCCATGGAGATGATTAACTTTAAGTTAGGGAGTTTGTGTCTCTGTTGGAGAAGGTCTGCGATATGGTCCGCGCTGCAGATGACGGTCTCGATTTCAGCGTGATTGATCACATATTCAACGGTATCGGGACCCAAGGTGTCGTAAAGAGCCACTGTATACAAGCTGTAGGCAGCGCAGGCAAGATCAGCAATGGCCCACTCTGGACGATTCACTGACCAAATACCGATAGGAATGTTTTGAGTGCGAGGATTGTTCAGGGTATTGTTGATCATATCCAAAAGGCCGGAGCCAAAATTGGTGACACGATGATTCACTTCGCGGTAAGTTTGCCAGACATAATTGCCACGCTGACCGGTTTTGGGATTCACAATGGGACGGTGACCCAGGCAGGGACGATCTCTGGAAATTCTCAATCCTATAACAAAAACAACAAAACGATGATGGTCGGTATGTGCAGCCACTCAAAAAGTAAAGGATCGTTCCATGGATACGGACCATTTTTGAATAAATCATACATCGTCTTTACTTTGGGACTGAAGCTTTGTGTGAGTTCCGTATGAACCGCATTACGATATACACCTATTTCATGTGTAAGTGATCATCATAAAATTATGTTTTACGACACCAGGGACGGTAGGAAAGGAAAGGGTAACCATACCAGTTTGACCGGATCGGCGGGTGCCAGGCAACTCGATTGTCTGTTTTTCAAGGTTGATGGACGGCATGGATTGGTATGCAGGGTTTATCTTGGCCGATTTGTGAAGGAGAAGGAATAAAAAGTAATGGAAAAGCAGACACGGAGAGAACCTATTAATGTTCCTCGTACCACTGAATTTTGGAATAGTCAGCAGAAACGCAAAACATCCACCGACAGGCGGAACCGACGTTCATCCAACTCCGGCAATCGTCACATGAAAAGAGTTTAGGCCTTAATTGACCAATCGCGAGATTTCTCATGAGTAACACTTTCCTTTTCAAACCGCGATTCACTTGAATCAAAGTCAGATATGAAAGTTTTGGATTCATGTATCGGAAATAACCAACCTTCGCCATCGTGCAAGTAAGATTCGCCATTCAAATACATGCACTCATTATCACAAGTCTTTCTCAATTATGCTCTATCGGCTGATTTATTATTTGCACTTGTAATATTTGACTGAGTGAGAGGGTCTATGTATTTCCAACTCAAGTGCCGGCATAAGCACGACTTGTCGGTGGTATTCTCACTGCGGAAGGACTGAATCAGTTATAATGAAATCAAATTTTGATAAAATAATGGGTGACGCTGTACTGCGGTATAAACCCACATTATCTGACATCTCATCCATAGATTGTTCACTGAGCGCTGGACTTGATAAATGACTGGCCAATCACAAAAGCTACGCTTCAATTGAGTTACTCATCGTTCTTTGACAAAGCGTCTAGCAGGGCAAAGCCTTTGATAACAAAGTATCGTAATTATCTGTTGTGACACGCTATTCTCAGTCAATACATCAGCATGGTCATCTTTTTCAACGCTTGTTGCGCTACCGGTCTGCTTTGATCCGGTCGCTTTGATGAAGAACAAAAAAATCGATTTGTTTCCAGTAACAGCAAAATGTTTATTGATATTCGGATTTCAATTCGAGGGTGCGAGTTTTAGGATCGTGAGAAGCGTTATGTCGAGCCACTTTCTTGAGGATCTTCATAATTATCTCACGGTTACGGTCATTCCTCTTGATACGCCTTTTAAATCCTATGAGAAATTCTTTGGTGGTCATGGATCGGCCACGTAACGCATTGATGACCTCTGCTTCTGTAATAGGATCCTGTTCGCCGCTTTCTGGTGATCCAGGAGAACTAGCAGGGCGATTGCGTTTCTCAGGACTGCTCGGCTCATCGGAACGGCGCTCTTTGGTAAGCAACCCAGTTTCTGCGCGTAGATTGCTGCGTGAGTGGGGTGGGGAGCTTTCCCTTTTTAGTTGCAAAGACGGGGATCCTGGCCTTCCGATAGGTTTGGATTTGGCTTCTTTTCTCATTCTTGCAATCACATTGCTTTTGGGAGGGGTCGTCGGTGTTTTTCGCTTCGTGGGTGATTCTGCTAATTTATCTATATCCTGCTGCTCTTGATCTTCGTCGTCAAAATCTGTCCCGATATCTTCTGCCTATTGAAATGGCTATTACATCAGAATAATGATCTTAAGAGAAAAAATATCTGATACGTACGCTTGAAGCATAAGGATCGCCTTCCTCTTCATCGCTTTCGTAAGCTCGATTTTTCTCCAGATCGCGCACCAGCCGTCGCATTTGCTACCCAGTTTCCCGTCAGTTTGCATATAATAATAAAATCCAATGATGTTGGCAGTATACCTTTCCCTCTGAGGATAATTTACTACCACCTGTCACCCTCAATTGAACATCGTCGTCTTCTTGTTCGTCAGACATATAATCTTTGGTTTCTCGCTTGATCCGCGCCTAAGCAGTCGCCGTCTTTAATGTGCGTGTTGATTGCAAGAAGGTGGAATCAATTACCTTGCTATCTTTTATTTCTTCGTCTTCAATTTCATGCTCAGCACCGCCTTCTTCATCATCTTGAAAGTCGTCGTCATAGTCGAGGTCATCCAAATCGGAATCCTAGATGCTGGAATAAGCACTCTTTGTCTTGAATTTTACGATAATAAGCCCTTTTCGAAATTAAAAGCATTACGTGCTGACTCCTTCTTCGATGACTGGTATCATCTTCGTCCGTTTCAAATTTTCTATTCATCAGAAAGTGGGGTTAAATGTGCCCTCCAATAGCAAGTTATTCATACACATACTCGTCGTCGTCCACAATTTTGAACCTTGTCGACTTTTTGCCAGTGTTTTTTTCTTCCTTTTCGTCTTCTGCCTCCTTTTCTCTTTTCAACATCATCCATCTTTGTCCCACCCGTTTTTGGTGAGTATTAAGCTACCGAGCAGTAACGGACAAAATATTTTAGACCTGTGGCTCCTTTCTTTGCGTGATTGGCCATCATATCCACCTGTTTTTCGGCTTCTTCCAACGTCAACGTTTTGAAATTCCGCTTTTGCTGGAATTTATACCATCGATCTACAGGGACCACTTTGAAATCATTGTCCTAAGCAATAATACGCATATCATTAAGCAAATAGCACAACATGATACCATCCGTATTATTCGTTTCTATCAACGTACTGTCAATACGAATAAAACGTAATCGGACCGTTGAGCTCCCTCCAGCGTTCCCATGAAACAATTTTGTCCGTCGTAATCTTCCAGAATCCATGGTTTTTGTTCCTGTTCCTTCAGTTCTCTCACATCGTCCTTGGCGAGAAAAATCTGGCGAGTGCGTTTCTTGAACAGCATATTTTTATTCCGCGTCGCCCCGCCCATGGGAGCAATGAGTGAAGTATCTGCGCTTGTTTTTGGCCCTCTAACTTCAGAAGGACTTTCCACGGTATCGGTTTCCGTACCACGTTCACGCAAAGGGACGTAGTTTGCATCTTTTCGTTGCAAACGCACGGGACGACTAAAGGTTTTCAGATCGATCTTTTTCGATGTTCTAAAGTCCATGACATGATGACGGCCGTGATCAGCGCTGCTTTTTAACTGGAAATCAGTGAACGGTATGGCGGTTGGCTGCGTAGACGGCATGGGTGGTCGTGCTGGCGGAGGTCTCTGCGGCAGGACACCTTGCTGCATTGGTCTAACTTCTGCTCCACCCATAAACGGGACACCACCAGTGTAGTAGGACATGACAAATAAAAACGCAATCGATAGTATAGAATAAAGGAAAGCCCAAATAGAAATAACAACGCTTAATCGCAATAATGATATATAAGTAACATTCCTCACATATCCGCTCCTCTTTTTCCTCTACTTCACAATCCATTCTTTTTTCGGTTCTTTGATACAAGTGTGGAAGTATTTTTATTTGACATTCAAAATGCACGAACAGTCGATATGAGAAATTTACTATAAAAACTGGAACATCAGTTTCCGTCGCTCATATATGTACTCGCAAACACTTAGTCTTACCTGCTTCATAGCATCTTTCTTGGCCTTGCGGTCAAGGATAGCCTGACGGCTCTTGTCGACCTTGAGCTTGGTAACGACAACCTTGGAGGGATGGATACCAATGGGAACGGTGGCACCATTGACCTTTTCACGAGTGACACGGTCAATGTGGATAACCCACTTCTTACGGTACACCTGCACAACCTTGCCCTCACGGCCCTTGTAGGTGCCACGGACAATCATAACTTCGTCGTCCTTGCGAACAGGAATGGAGCGGGTGCTGTGCTTCTCCTTGAGCTCCTTGGACAAAGGAGCGCTCATGATCTTGCGACGGATGCTGGAAGGAGCCGAGAAGTGAGCCTTTCTGCTCTTTCTGCGCGAAGAGCTGACATCTATTCAAACAAAAAATTAGTTTCTTCCGCCACGACGAGCAATGCAAGGCTAAATAATGGTCGACGAAAAAATGGGGTATTGTAGCTCGCATAAACCGAAAAAATGGATATGCTGCGTACGATAATGCGACGGGATGAACGATGACATGGTTGCTGAATCATGATAATGAAAGCTAATGGGAAAAGAATTTTGTTGAAATAACTGTCATTGAGGAGCGATTGTAAATTTTCTCGTATCGACATTTCCCATTGGGGTTTTGCAGGTTCGTTTTGGTTCGAATATCATCCATCGTGCCATCCATCCAAATATCCACGTTGATCACTTTCTCGATATCTGTTGCTGCGAGCTACTCATCCATCTATCGTCGACTATTCGCCGTTGGGAATATCTGCTTACCAGCAGAGAACTTCATCCTGTCTATGTGGTGAAAAAGAGGGAGCTCCTTGACAAGCAGCAGTGAGTTCTCAAAGCGCCAAAACTGGATCACGTGAGTTCCGGCCCATCCGCTTGAGCCGTTTTTCAAACCGCGCACGATCAAAAATCTCCAAAGCGACAATGCAGGTCCGCAAGTAGCATTATTTTTTTTTCTTGTAAAAATAGAAGACCTGAGACTTGGCGACTTTGATTGCGAGGAGACGAAACCAAGACATGAAATTCGAAAAATAGTTTGAATGGTTTCCATGTTGGAGAAACCATGTATGATGTTGGTGTATCGCAGGATCTTTACACGATATTTTTGAGGCAAGTTGTATCATCATATCCTGCTACAGTGATTGCAAGGTATGCGATAATTCGATTTCATGTGCCTTTTTCTGACCATTTGATTAATGACTCAGCTAGTATACAACAGCTGCGTATGTATGATGTTTGATGTAAATGAGATCTTGAACTAGCCTAACTATTCTATTTGCCAGATATTTTACGGCAACACATATTGCAGATGAGCTCTCCCGAAGAAGACTGCTTCCACATGGCTGGAGAAGTAATTGTCAATTAGTATCAAGCTCGCTCTTTTTCAGGTACGGATGAAGTTACCTGATATTTTTGGTGATAATAATTTGCTACATAGTGCACATTGAAAATGGTTCAGATGATAATGCTTGCCGAAAGCGGTGACTTCACGTCCATCAATGAGTTCTCCGCAGCCGTGACAAGTTTTCACTGCCTCGGATTTGGAAACTTGCTGAAAATGTTCTTCACAGAATGGCTTGTTGTTACGAACATAAAACGTCGCAGAGGTAAATGCTTTGCCGCAACTCTACAAATGAAAATCGACACGGCATGTCAGTCAGCTCCTAAAGCCCAATTTTTGTGGTTATGGTTAACATGTACCGCGCAAACAAAGCATTCTTTATGCCAATCGCCATCCAATGCACCTAAAAACTCGCCCATGATATACTCGCCACATCCCATGCATTTGTGTCCGTATTTGTTGAGGTAGTCTTTTTCACAGTAAGGGTGACCTTCATGTACCATGTAAGCACTGGATTCGTCAAACGGTTTGCCGCATTCACGGCAGAAAAAATGCCCCACATGATAGTGCTTTCCTAACGCACTGATCGATTTCTATGTTCCCATCATTTTGTATCAGTATTTCTCCATCATCAGCATCCAGCTTTCCCTAATTACCTCTTCAATGGGTGTATTGCAATAATCGCATCGAGTGCTAAATAGCTCATGGTAATCCAAAGCGCAGTATGGCTGACCGTCTTTTTCATAAAACGCGATATGTTCCAAATCTTGTCCACAATGCCGACATTTAAAGCAGTCCGCATGCCATTTTGAACCTGCTGCTGTAATGGCCATACCGCTGATAGGCTTGTCGCAGCCAGCGCATGCTGTCCTCATAAACGGATATACCAAAGGGCTTTCACAAGGCGATGATGATGTAGCTGGTAAGGCTGGAGGAGGTGAATGCTTTTTGGGAGCTGGCACAGGTGTCGTTGGTGGTATTTTTTTGGGAATTTCATCATGGGTATCCGCGACTTCTTTGGGTAATTTGGGCAACGCTTTGTTTTGCAAAGTTGTATCTGTGGTATTGATCGGTTTTTTCTCGGTTGTTTTGACAGGCGAAGACTGAACAGGCGCTGTGGGTGGCGTTTCTGAAGAATGGCGTACTGGGATTTCTTTGTCAGCGTGCGTATTGCTAGCAGTAATCGTTTGTGGCAAGCGAGGGCCCCTGAGTCCGGTTGTACTCCTCAGCGAAGTGGGACGACCAGATGAGCGAGGGACTGATCTTGATGCGCTGCAGGAATTAAGGCGAGGAAGATCAGCGAGATATTTCTCTGTAATGCAGTTTCTTAGCATTGAAATGCAAACATAAGCAATAGCATTTATCTCTAACGGCATTTATTACCAAGTTCATCGACGGTACTGTTGCTCATGCCTCCGAAAACTTGATTCGCATGTAGTTTTACTCTGTGTGTTAAACGCTGGATATACTCTTTGCAGCAAGTGCCCCCTTTGATGGAAAACAAAAGGCAGCCAATGGCGAGAATGAAATTCAGGTTGTGCAAACAGGTCTTGACTGACCAATCGGATGACCTCTGCCTTCTGGTTACCTCGCATTTTTACTGTTCCACTTCAACTCAATCTATATGCTTTCAATCGTAATTTCTTGAACTGTATGAAGAAAAGTATCAATCAAACAAATTATAGATGTAATAATCATCAGGACAAAAAGTTGAGGTTCTCTTTATTGTTTGAGGGATATTCGAGCGCGGCTACCTGCTGCAACAACAGCTCAGAGTTTCATGTTCGTACAGCAGAAAAAGGAGCTGAACAGTATGGAAAATACCTTGACTAGCAATTTTTGAGATACAGTGACTGGTTGTTCACGCATGTTCAATGATGAATTGAAAACTGTCGTAGGAAATGTAAAATTATGGGAGGGATTCGCGTCTATTCTCAAAAAAAAAAAAAAAAAAATATGAGGATGCTACTTAGTCTGAGCGAAAGAAGCGGATGAAAGGCACAATTGTGCTTCCTCTATTTCCACGAAGAAGCTTGAAGAATAATTTTTCTAGGCCAAGGCCAAGAAGATGCCTGGCGATATCTCGACGTATGTGATGTTGGTCACCCTGAGTTAGGTTTTATCAGTAATAATCGTAATAAGCAACCTTATTCATTGTAAACTGTTTTTCTGCAACTGACAGATCACCCAAGATGGGAATTGAAATTTTGTGCATGGTTTTCTGTAATATGCAACACATATGGCCGTGATAAAGTGATTTGGCTGTTAATCTTTGCTGCACAACAGCAGTATCATTCACTGGCTCTCACAGTCCATGCTGGCGTTCAGTGAACCTTGTAACCATGACGAACCGTGCCGATCAAGGCATACGGCGGATTGTAGCTATCCTCTAGCACTCATAATTATCTAGGCAATACTTCAAAGGAAAAATGCAACATGTTAAAAGGGTAATGGAGATCAAACCTATCCTTCAAGAAAGCATTAAAAACAGGCCTACCGTAAATGCTTTCGAGAGAAATTCACGAGCGAACGCGTATTAAGAACCCATTCAGGTAAACAGATAATCACAAGTGGCGCTGCAGGCGAGTTAGTCACCAAAGAACTACACATGCCAAGTGATGAGCACGCGTATAAAGTTAGCCAAAATTAGAAACCAACGACTTTATACGAATTAGACTCAATATCCAAGAAGCTGAAGACTTGGCGTATCAAATCAAAAAGATCGAACGATCAAGAGAGTTCCTTTTTGCCGCTTAAAGTTCAGCTTCACATGTCGGTTGAGCTCAAGTACAGCCATTTATTTTGAATGTAATTGATATAGCTTTTAAGCAAAAATATGAGCATTCTATACCAGGTTAGTTGCATTTTAGAATTAAACCCCCCCCCCCAAAAAAAAAAAAACCTTGCATAGCAAATGCAGAATACGAACAATGATCAGGTTTGTCCGTGCTGCGGCTGACCCATTTTACCATTTTAAACGTTGGCCCCGGCAAGGACTTTGGAATTTCAAGCTCCTACTGACTAGTAACAACAACAGATCCTGGGAAAACAACCTACTTTGTCAACCTTACCGGTCCCGAGAATTGGACACGATTTCCATTTTAGAAAGATTGAGCGAAAGGTCATAGCAGTGTTTTTCAAAGGAAAGTTAGCAAATTGTCATTGTTCCGAATGTTGGAATCTTTCCGTGATATCCACGTTAGCAGAGACGCGGAAAAGAAAATCAAATTCAATGTCACTGATTTCCTGCATGTATGCAGCCAGATATGGAATGCGGTGGAGCTGCTAGTGTTTCTTCGAAAATAAGCTCAGACATCGAGGTGGTACAGTTTGAAACCAAAGCAGTCAAACATAAAAGCGTCAATTTTCTTGCAACAACTTCCCTTTTTCCCTGGTCATTTCACTTTATGCCTTCCATCTCTGTTATCAAAGAACGCTTCGCACTTGCCGCTTCCATTGAGGAACGCGAGCAAGTCGTTGCCGAACATGCCATCGCCGGTTCACGAGATTGGTATTACTACCAAGGTCTATTGACCTTGCAAAAGCTACGCGCGGAATTCGATAAGGACCAAATGACGACTAAGAGCCGGGATCCATCGCCTGCGGAATCCGATTTAATGCAAAAGATGCAGAAATTGCTGGAGGATTTCGAACGCGCAGGGGAAGACCATCAGCGCTACAAAGAACTAAAAACACGATACCATCTTTTGACTTACCCTATTGATACTGCGCGATCTTTACGATTCATTGGCGAGGAACTTCAGCTCGACACTCCATCGGAACAGGTTTCCGCTGAACAGGATGCTGGCTCTCGTATGAATTACCCGACATCTCTCGATAACCAGCTAATCGACCCTCGGTACGTCGTCCGTCAATGCATGCAAGATATCGCCAACTCTGAATCCGGGGCTATGATGAATATCGAGCCTGTGGCTATTCCTGTGGCTCTGGAACTGTTAAAGGAAGGGACATCCAAGCGCCAAGAAGAAGCCTTGTTACGCAGACTGTTACAGCAGCCCCAGTCCTCTGACTTGGTCGGAGTTTCCGAACGGTTGGCGCAGCTGTGGCGGGAGCAAGAATTGCGCACTATTTTGGATACCTGGCCCTTGTACAACCTAACACTGGACCAAATGAATACCTTACAAAACCTTTTGCCCAACATATTGGAAGCGCCTCAATTCGTGCAAACTTACATCAACAAACTCGTACCGGAAGCCTATGTTGCCAAAGAATCCACCAACTCTAGTGTCGATTACTGGGATGATCAAGAACGAACACTCGAACAGTATCTGAAGGCGCTTTCGCAGTTTGTGGAAACACTGCCAAACACTTACTCTGAGCTCAAATCAAAGATCTTGTTTCATCAACTCCGAATCGACATTGTTCGCAATGAATGCGAGGAGGCTCGCTTTGTAAAGTAAGTCAACCGCAAAATCACCTGATTTATTATCGCGTGCTAACCAAGAGGAACTAGTTATCTCCACCATTCACGCATCAAAGATGTACCTCAGACCAAAGCACCTTTTTCTGGAGGCAACAATTTTTCGCCAGTCAACAGCATCAATTTAACGGTAAATGAGTGCAATGCCTGTCATCTTTTGGTCCAGTGACTCATTCAGTCTTTAGATCCCATTCCTTGGCGATAGCAAGATCAGTTATGAAGACGATATGGAGGTCATCAAAGCGTACCTGACTTGCCTCATTTCATCCGGAAAGCTCTCATCTCTGGAATCTTTGTCGAGTTATTTTAGCTTTAACGACTTTCTCAAGCCATTCGAAGCTACGGTACTGTTGACCCACAGCGAGCATCAGAGTGCAGAATGGTCCAGAACATTAGGCGACCAAGCATTCGAATCTCTTGTGGAGCGATCTGAGCTCACCTTTACCGAGTCGACCGAGCATCTAAAGTGCACACGGCGCCCAGATGACGCCATCAATCTAACGGTTCGATTCAAGAATATGGCTCACATTACGGTCCGCGTGTATGAAATTGATCTTTTCAACTACTGGCGCCGTCATCCTGAGAGCAAGGAAATTGAAAGCAGCAATATCGATCTCAACGGTGTATATCCTGCATGGGAAAAACAATTCGACTTTTCCGACAAGCCGTCCATTCGTGTCTTTACTGAAAACTTTACATTTGGACCCAACGGTCTTGCAGAGGACATTTTCAATGGCCGCGGAGCATGGATTATCGATTTTGTTGGCGGTCGCGACCAGTGTCGAGCCATCGTACAAAAGGTAAATCGACAGCTTTTGGGTCAAATTCTGATAGGCACGTCTAATAAAAAGCATCTCATAGGGCCATTTGCAACCGGTTATTCAAGAGACATCAGCGGGTCATCTTATCGAAATCCTCGATGAGGACAGACAGGTGTTGACAGACACTTGCAAGATTTGGAATGGCAGTTCATACTTCGAGGTTCGTTTTTTATTTTTAAATTAATAATTGACGACTGTTGATGTACTCACAATGATATCAATATAGCCCGGAGAAACTGGCAGTATCTTGCTGCCATATCGCTTGGAAGATGCCAAAGAATCAAAAGTCCTGCTTACCATGTCAGATGGATACTCACAACCTGTGGATTTCTTTCATCAGAAAGAGATTTACACTTTCGACGGCTATTTCTATGTTAATTCCGAAGCACTTCTTCCCAACAAAAAGGCCGAGGTGCGTTACTTTCAAGGAATCGTACTGAACAAATGAAATCTAACATGATCTTACTTGTTGTAGGTGGTCGTTCTTCCCGAACTAAGAGTTCACGGACAGGAAGCATCTCTGTCTTTATTAGAGGATATTGCCTTGGTTATTGAAGCGGTCGATGCTCAGGGAGTTAAAAGCCGTACGACCGTCTCAGACCTTACCATTAGCAAGCATCAAGCCATCCAGCATTCATTTACAGTGCCAAACTCCTGTAAGCATATATCAAGCCTGGTTAATATATGGATTTGGTCAGCTCATGCCTTCATTTATTCGTTTCTATTTAGTGAGCGCCATCAATTTTACATTGACTGCCAATGTGAAATGTTTATCAGCACAGCAACCCTCTCAGCGTGTGGAAATTGCAGAGCAAGTCACTGTAAGCACCTCTGAATCGAACTCCATTATCAGCACACATCTGCGATCCTCGGCGGAAGAGGGTTACTTTATTTACGTTTGCGGCAAAAATGGTAAGCGATAAATCACACGCAAAGGTGGATGATTGGCATAGCAAGCTTCTTATACTGCTATGTGTAGGCGAGCCCATAAAGAATCATGTGGTGGAGATTTCCCTCAAACACAAAATGTTAACCAACAACATTACTGTGCACTTGCAATCGGATAATGATGGTGTTATTGCCCTTGGACAGATCAAAGACGTTGCTTGGCTCCACACGCCATACAAGTTCTGGAACGTGGCGGAATACATCACGGAACTGCCTCCCTTCATTACAGCAAGAGCCAATACCGAGTTCAAGGTTCCCTATCAACCAACAGCAGAAGGACGCCAGTACAGCATGTTCCAAACTGGTTTCAGAGGGTAACTTCCTTGTTCGAAAATTTTTTGGGCTTACATGGTATCTAATCATATGATAACGTAGCAACGCATTGCATGACGTTTCGGCCCATGTCCATTGCGAGAGCACTTTCCTCACCATTTCTGGCTTACAAGAAGGAAAGTACAAGCTGTTCTTGGCCGATACCCCCGATGGAGCTCAGTCGATTGAATGCACCATCATCGATACCCAAGCATCCCACCCGTTGAACAACAAAACGTATTGGGCTTCCTGGCTTTTTGGTCGTTCGCTGTGTGGCGAGGGTAGTGGTTCCTTGGTCACCAGTCCCTTAAGCGTCGAACATGTCGCCTCTACTGATGAAAAGCTTCAGTTCCAGGTTAACAATGGCAACAATTACCCAGCCTTGGTGCTGCTGACTACCTCGACTTTTGTTCCGCTTTCTTCCTATAGCCTAAGTGCTAAAACGGTGAAGAATCGAACCCTTCGATGGCTGCCTCAATCGTACTCCACGATTGATACTCCCTCTATTTTCATGTCTGGACGGAAGCTCAGTGAGGAGCATCAATACATTATGAATCGTCAACGTGCTGTGAAACGTGTGGGAAGCACGCTCACAAAACCGTCGTTGCTCATTAACCCAATGGTAAGCACCTCTCATTGCTGCCCTCAGGGACTCGACGGCCACCAACGCTAATGTTTCACATGTATACAGAAACACGCATCGACAGATACAAGCGCTCGCCATTTAGCCGAAGAAAATGACTTTGTACATATTGGCAAGAAAAAGAGAAAAGTTGGCTCAAGATATTTTCCTACCGAGGCAGCCTATTGCTGTGCCGCACCCATGAATACCAATTACATGATAGCTGATACTGGTAAGGCAGCAAAAGAAAAAGAAAACACAAAACATGGCCTTATCCGCTCAATGTGATGAACTCCTGAAATGTAAAATGTGCTAGGTTTCCTTGATTATCAATACCGTGTGCTGCAACTTCAACCTGGCTCCAACGGAGAATTGCATATTGATCGATCCGAACTCGGTGATGGTAACATTCTACAACTTGTTGTATTGTCCGGAGAACAGAGAATAGCCAAACGGATGGTCCTCGAAGGTGCTTCATTGGATCTTCAGACAACCAATCTGTGTCAGCAAGCTCAAGGCATTGATAAAACGAAAGCCTATATCCAACCAAAATGTGTGCGTGTATTGAACGACAACGATTCCTTCACGTTACCTTCGCAACATAAATGGGAAATGGTGAACACCTTCCAGAAGCTCTTCCACCTTATCGAAGTACTGTCGCCTGAGGTATTTTCCGCTGATCTTGCCGAATTCTCTTTCTTGGTGGACTGGCCCACCTATGATGTTTCAAGAAAGCTTGAAACTTATCGATATCACGATTGTTATGAATTGGCTTTATGGTTGAAACATAAAGATCAAGCATTTTTCACGCAATACATTTTACCCACAATTCAGGTAAGTAAAAGGTCCTGCAGGATGTTTACCAATGATGCACAGAAAATTAAAATATGACTCGTTACTAGAGCAAGATCCAAAAATCCTTTATGGATTGGTACCTAGTCGACGGTGACTTGACGGCCTTCGCTGAGAATATGCACAGCTATCGACAATTAAGCATCATTGAAAAAGCTTTATTGGCCAAATCGGTTCCGTCCTCACTCCCGAGTATTCTTCAGGACTTCAAAGACACATATGAAGCGACGGCTGAAGTGCTCGACGACAGAAACTTTGAGGCTGTGCTTGCTGGAGGTGTTCTAGAAACATTGGATCAAGATATTGGTATGGCTTTATACGATGCGCCTATAGCTTTGGAGACAGCCAGTCGAAGCTATGTGCCGCCGCCAGCCATGTTTGGATCGGCTCCTACTCCTCGTGCGGCTATGTATTCACTCTCTTCAGCAGCTCCTCGTATGGCCATGCGCATGCAAGCAAATGAAAATGAAGGTACGAGTCTTATGAGATTTCCCAATAGGATTAAAATACTGATTCGGTCCTAGCAGAACCGGAGAATGATGAGAGTGAAGAAGAAACTCCCAGTCCGACGGAAGAAGGTGACCAGAAAGATATGGAAGAGCAAGCATTACGAGAACAGGTCAAGCGACACCAAAAGAAGGAGCCGTTCAAGTTTGTCAAGCCGACCAGTGAATGGATCGAGAAGGGATATTATAAGGAATCTGAAGACCAAAACGCACTACAAGCATCCCAGTTCTGGATCGACTACCTTGCTTCCGAAACTTCAAAGTTCTTGACTGGCGTACGTATTCTAGCTGCGGTAGCGATGTAAAACTGGTTATTAATCCTTGCTTGTAGACCTTCATCCATGCTACAAGAAGCTTCACGGAAATTATGAGCGTGCTCGCGTTGCTGTCTCTTCCGTTTGAAAATGCCTATCAAACTCAGCTTTCTTCTGAGGAGTCTGGCCACTTGACCATTAGCTCCTCTGGTGCCTGTCTTTTGTTCCACCGTGCGCTTGAGGTATTTTGACTAGGTTGACTCATTTATACAAAAAGACGCTTGTGCTTAATATTTCATCTATAGGAAACCACGACACCGGCACCGGCAAATCCAACGGTTCTTCTGGGTCAATCATTCTTCTTGAACGAAGGAACAGCGGCAGCTGCAAATGATTCTTCCATTAATCCTGACGATTTCCAGCCAAGCACAGATTATAAATGGCACCTTGCCGTCAGCAGTAAGTGATATTTTATACATGGTTTGATAGGAGGTCTAATGCATAACTATAATAGATATCTCATCGGAGCGCTGTATTTGCCAGATCACGGCTCAAATACCTACTGGCGCGATTCCGACGGGCAACACGCAGTACTGCATATCCAAGTCCATTGGCATCGAGCCTTACTCTACGTGGCATGATGTTATTGGTAGCTTCTATTTCCCTGCCAGTGGAAACTTTACGGTGATGCCGATCACTGCTGCTCAAGACAACGTGCTGTTGAATCAGACCCAGCCACTGAACATTACCGTTGATCAGATTGTCTATGATTCTCAGAAAGAACGCCCATGGTCTCTTGTCGCCGCCAAAGGCTCCAGTGACGACGTTATTCAGTATCTCGGGAAATATAAAAATCTGCGCAATCTCGATATGTCCCTCATTGGCTGGCGAATGATGAACGCCACCTTTGCTTCCGAAGTTTTCAAGGTTCTCCGTCAACGTCGCTTCTATACGGAAAGCTTATGGCAGTACGGCGTTCACCACGGCCTGGGTGATGTTGTTCGCGAATTACTGGAAGAAAATGGCACGCTATTGAAGAAAGCGGGTTACGTATTGGACACTCCATTGGTCTCTGCCCGACCCGAACAGACAGGTGTACTCGACATTTTGGATTATTACCCCTTGATTCATGCTCGAGGTAAGGAAATTTTTTTTTTTCAGCCATAATCTTATTGTCAATAACTTAAAACGATTGTGTTTTGTGTGTAGCTCATCGGTTGGGATCGAAACATGAGATTCTTAACAAGCAGTTCGCCAAGCAATATGACGCTTTCTTGGAGTACCTTGGGCAAAAGCACGAAGCTACTGGCACCGACCTCACGGTTATTTGTACGTATTTGCTTATCCAGGATCGTATTGAAGAGGCATCCGCCGTCTATCGTCAAGCTAGCCAGCTGGGAGTGTCATGCCAAATTCAATTCGATTACATCGGTGCTTATCTGCGTACTCGTACTCTTGTGAAGGATGTGGACAGCGCGTTTGACCTCAGCGACGTCCGAGAGATCACAAAGAAATACCATGATTGCGGTAGCCTCCGATGGCGCGAACTGTTTGCCAGTCTGGAGGACTACATTGACGAGATTAGCAGTACTTTGGCCAACGACAACCTGACCACGACATACGAGCGACGTCTTACAAAGTCTATGCAAAAGGAACCATTGCTGGACCTCCAAGTTGAAAACAACCAGCTTGTGCTTCAGTATGCCAATATTCAGCAGCAAGTCCAGATTCGGTATTACAAGATGGACGTGGAAATTATGTTTTCCAATAGTCCGTTCATGGCGCATACCGGAAAAACGAAGCATCAAGATTACGATTGGATTAAACCCAACTATATCGAATGGCATATGCTGGAATTCAACCACCAGTCCGAGACAAGCGATGGCTTCGAAATGATCGGTTTAGCACCTTCCTCTCTGGAGACCAAAACGATCGAGATCCCCGAAAGTATGCGCAACAGCAACATGATGATCGAGGTGATTGGTGAAGGGTTCCAGAGGCAACAGATTCATTTCGCTCATCAATTAACGGTGCATGTTTCGGAAATCTTCGGTTTGATCCGTGTGGGCCACTTAAAACAAGTCTTGGCAGGCGCCTATGTGAAAGTGTATGCTCGTCTCAAGAACGGACGAGTGGAGTTTTGGAAGGATGGTTACACGGGGCTAAACGGAACGTTCGATTACGTGAATATTACGGAGGGCAACGCATTAGTTGCTGGTGAAGAACTCCAGAAAGTGGTAGAAACTCGGGTAGATAAGTTTAGTATTTTAGTCGTTAGTGAAAATGCGGGTGCTGTGGTACGGGAAGCGTTTCCGCCTGTCACCATATAATGAATAAATTGGGACCGTTGTATGGTTGAACACAAAAAAAAAACTATGCAGCGGCTGATTATTTTCCCAAATATAAATCCCAATGCAGTAAAAAAGCTTTTTTACATCCATATCAGATGGTGTTACTTGCCAAAACGAAAGGGAATTTGGACAAAATCAATGGAAAACTTTTGGAGAAAAGTAAAAAGTAGAAACTTGCCACCGATCTTCTCAAGCTCCGTACAGCGGCTGATGAATTTACAAACATTCCTCAGAAGTATCATATAAAGTATGCAACTAACTTTCGATTCAATCGTGCCACTGCCATTTTTAACTTTTTTTTTTTTTTTCAAACTATTGGTATTCGGATAAAGCGCCCACCATCATTTACTGTGTTCCGTTTACATCAATTACTTTGAGTAAAGCTCAGCATCTGTTGTTTTTGTGGACTGACGAAAAATGTGAATCATTTCTCTGTATGTTTCGAAAAAAAAAAAAAAAAAAAGACGATCAGATATTCTTTAAACGGAGTTGTTCCACGACCTGCGATCGTGAAATCACATGACAGCACCTATTTTTCTCTGGAGTATCATGGAAACGACGAACGGTAAATAGCAATGTTGAAGCATTTCAACAGTGAAGCAATTTGATTCATTGTGAGGATAAGGTTCTAAAATGAAAGTAAGCGGTGCAAAAAGTCTTATATGATTGTAGACTGAAAAAAAAAAAAAAAAAAAAATAGATCGTGTTTTTCTTTTTTCATTTTCTCTGAATTTTTCCCATTCGAGCTAGAATTTGCCCAAATTCGTACTTTTCTATATTCAGTAAACTACCATGTTGAGCAACGCGAGATTATCTGATAACGTGAGATCATATGTGGGTTTAGATATGGATAACAGTAAAAGTGAATGGCGGTACGTTTCAGAAAACATCGTCATCCCGTTGGCGATACAACAGGAGACGGAGTGGGGGTGGCGTGGGTCCAAGGTGTCATCAGTGCTTTCCCAGCTTTTTAGATCTCTCAGCCTATGAATTTTATCAATAGCGCGGGAATTCAACCCCTCTCCAAAATAAAATAAAAAATGATTTTTCCCATTTTTGAGAGGACAAATCCAATGATGACCCGGCTTGGAACAGATCCACCAAAATCCTCCGAAATCTCCGCCTTTTTTGGTTTCAGATAAAAACACGGTGAGAAATCATCCCACTCACATGGTCCCCGCCTTTGAGGTCATAAGTTACCAATGTTAATAGAGTTATCACTGTAGCTTATAGTTGTTGAATGCTGTGTACTTTAGTTGTGACTAGTAACAAGGTAATAATCCCTTTTACCAAAGTGTTTTGCAAAAGCGGGGCTACCGAATCTTGTTTGTGGTAACCTGGGCGGAACAAATGAAAATTTTGCACTGATTTGACACAGTTGTGTTTCCTTTTACAATCAACGTGATACAACTAATACAGCTTGTATGAAGCCAAGGCCCATATAAGCAATCAGTTTCAACGCTGGAAACAGAGATCTATCAATGGCAGCTGCTCTCTATTAGAGCGATTCAAAGATTTCATGCTCTAATTCAAACGAAATACGCCGTGATTGTGTCCCACGATTTCGGGTCTTGAAGCGATCAGATAAAAAAAGCAATCAGATAATTTATAATACCTTATTCCACGCGTCTACAGATTTATTTGCCATAGATGGATATAAATCTGAGAAAAAAAAATTCGGATATAAAAAAACCACCCGTTCTTTTCTTTTTTTTTCTGGAGAATTTTTTTTTCTACGCCTCGTCGTACCTTTTCTTTTTACAGCCATGGCAGCAGACGAAACCACCGTGAAAGGTCGTCCGCAAGACTCGGAAAAGATTGAAGATAATGACTATGTCAATTATATGAAGGACGACACCAAGATTGTCGATAAAGAAGAGGACCCTCATCCAGAAACGGCAGCATCCGGTGGCGACGCAGCTCTTGCCAATGCACCTTGGCAATTTAAACTAATCGCTCTCGCTACTGCCCTTCTGCTGCCAGGTGCGTGTGATGATCATGGTGGATGAAAAAAAAGCAGTCTTTAATCATCGTTACTTTTACAGTTGGTTCTCATTTTTCCAGCAGCGCTCTTAGCGCCATGAAAAAACCGCTGAAGGCGGTAAGTTCATCAAAACCGAAAATTTTATTACCAACCGTAATTAAGTTTTTTTATTTTTTATTTCCTGTTTCGTCTGCAGAATCTTCACATTGACAATACGCGATATGGTGTTCTTTCATCGTCAGTGTCCATTATCAATACCCTTTTCCCCATTGCCGGTGGTATTTTCATTGATATGTTTGGCTCCATCTGGGGTACCATGGTGGTGAATCTTTTGGTCATCGTTGGCAGTCTGCTTACTGCTATCGCCGCCAAATATACATCATTTCCTTTGATGGTGGTGGGCAGAGTCATTTTCGGTATTGGCTCAGGTTTAATTGTCACGATGCAAGAATCGCTCCTTTCCAAATGGTTCCGTACCCAACATTTATCTATCGCTATTGGTCTGCAGCTTTCCATCAGTCGTCTTGCTACGTTTTTGGGTACCTTGGTGGCCAATCCTATTGCGGAAGCTACCGATGATTGGGTTTGGGCATTCTGGCTGTCGTTTATCATTTGCTGTTTCTCCATTTTGATGAACTTCGTCTATGCTGGAACCGTCAAGTATCTCCGTGGTACCGCCGTAGTCAACAAGGAAGAAATCTTGCAAATCAAGAAGAAGAAATCGTTCCATTGGCGTTCGATTTTGCGTTTTCCCGCTATCTACTGGCACATTATTCTTATTGAATTTTTGTATGCTGCTGTTTGGTCCTCTTTCCAGACCATCAGTACTGAATTCATCGAAGTTCATTTTGGTACCACTAATGTCTTGGCTGGTTACAAGGCGAGTGCTTCCCAGGTCGTTCCCATTGTCGCTACGCCGATTCTCGGTATCATCATGGATATGTTCGGTTTCCGTATCGTTATTTGTAAGTGTTTATCGACATTTACAGCTGTTCTATCGGATTGTCATCTAACACTAGTTCTACTTCCTCCAGTGTTGATTTCTGCTCTTTTCCTCATTCTCAGCTGTGTCCTTCTCGGATGGACTTATGTCAATGCCGTCGTCGGCATGGTTTTCTACAGTATTTCATTGGCCTTTGGTCCGATTGCTATGATCACTTCCATCGGTATGATTTTGCCTGCGGACTACATCGGTACTGGTCTTGGTCTCTATAAATCTTCCAATAATATCGGTACCACTATTCTCGATATTGCTGTTGGTGTCGTGCAAGATAAAACGGCCAAGCAGGCTTATACTGGTATGTCGCATGTTTGCTTTTTTGTATTAAAAAAAGGTACTTATCAGTTGTCTATGATTTTTTAGGTGTCATGGTCGTATTCTTGGTATTGGCTTGTGTCGGTTTCGGTATTATTTCTCTGCTTTGGTTAGCCCAGCGCATCTACTTGAAGAACCTTCTCGAAATGGGACGTGCCAAACGTACACTTCGAATGAAGGAGACCAACGATCACGAAGTGCAACTCGCCAACCAAGGTCTAGATACCATGTCCGATAAACGTATTCACCTTTACAACTACGTTTTTGCCGGCATCTTTATCGTCTGTCTTCTCGTCGCCTGGGTGCTCTTCTTTGTGTACGCTGCCACTGGACAGGAGACAACGTAAAAAAGAAAAAAAAAACCCCCAAAGAATCACAATATTGTCAACATCTTATATTACCTTTCATTTCATCTGTTACGTAATTTTTTCATTTTTTTTTCCACTCCAGTGATATCGTTTGCATGCGCACTAGAATATCCTCGCGCATTACATTATTGCCCCTATCTACTTAATATCGTTATTATCATATAAATTATCTTACTGTTATATATCAAGGCTCAGGACACTGCGATGTTTTCATTATATCATAATATCACTACTTTTTGAATAACAGCAACAAATATGGGGTTTTCCTTCCAGACTTGACAAGCTATCTTATTTCTCAGAGACTTTAGAGCAGTAGCATGGCGTACCTCAAACGTGAGTAGTTTTGTTTGCGACTTCTATTATCATGCTACGGAATATAAACACATAGCGGGTCGCTCCTTTTACTCGGATACCTTTTACCTGCTTTTTTTTCCACTGACATAGTGGAGCTGGCACAATGCTCTTCTTGTCCCGGACCTTAATACTGTGCATAGGAATCGCTTTTCAAACGATCGTGTGCGGAACATTGTAAATCCGACATTTCGGACTGTGACTTCAGTTGACATGTTTCGGTCCAGCTCCACAGCAGTAAAAAAGAAACAAAAATTCGTTCAACTCATCTATTGTCCAATCTATAACCCCTAATCATGAGTTTCTTACGAGCAGCATCCCGCACAGTAAGTAGTCGTTTATATTGATACAATAGCTATCTGAAGGCAGTCAATGGAATGTTTGAGCAATTTTCACTTTTGCCATTCTCTTAAATTACATACAAGCTGCCCTGGGTGGCAGATGTTTATTAGTAAGAAACTCATTTTTCTTGATTAGAGCACCTTTTTGCGTCCTACTTTCACTGCCCGTAGAACTTCGCCTTTATTCGCACGCTGGATCTCGGATGCTCTCCGAAGCCGCCTTGATAAGGTTGGTATATTGAAGAGACTTGGTCACATTCAGGAATTTAAGTGTTGATTCAATTATAACTATATAGGATGTCAAGTCAAAGGATGTTGTATTGTTCATGAAGGGTACTCCTGATCAGCCCATGGTATGTATTCTTTTCTACCGCTATTAAAAAGAATACTGTACTCACTTCTTTTACGTTTAGTGTGGATTCAGCCGTGCCGCAGTGCAAATCATGACAGTACAAGGTGTTGATTTCAGCGAGAAGGTGCAAGCTTTCAATGTGTTGGAGGACGAAGAATTGAGACAAGGTATCAAAGAATACTCTGAATGGCCCACTATTCCTCAAGTATACATCAAGGGAGAATTCATTGGCGGTTGTGATGTCTTGTTGAACATGCATCAGTCGGGTGACTTGGAAGATCTTCTTGTGAAGCATAATATTGTTCCTGAGGAAGAAGTCGTCGAAGAAAAGAAGTAGAAAGTTGTGAATCGATCGATAATACACATATACTACAAACATTAAAAGTAAACCGGTGTAATGTTGTGGGTGTGTCTCGGTATATTGTGCACCGATTTAATCGTCCTAGTCGGGAAGACCCTTGTTGAGGGAAATTGTTTGAATTGCTGTATTTTGGCTTCAAACCTGGGATCGTACACTTTTGAATAGTAGATTCTATGTAGTGAATACGATTACTGATACACATATTTGAGTGCGGATTGTGAGTTGTTGCAAGGTATTCTAGACGAATGATAAACACAACAGAATTTTCATATCTGCAAGGGCACCTTGCTTGATGGGAAACACCAGGTGCCAGGTTACACACAATCACATTCGAAAAATGCTGGTTGATGATCTTCATTCGAGATCTGGTATAACCTTAAAATGGTCATACGCGGTAGTTCATGCTGCCATACATACTATTTGAAATGTATACACCGAGCATACATTCATCCATGTGTATCGCATGCAATTCATGAGTGAATCTGTCGATCACGGACAAGGTAAAATCGCATACAAGTACAATAATTACCCGTCATACCTGATGATTGCTCAGAGATAATGTCAGATGATAGTTCATCAAAATGACCTTTTTCGCCCTGACAAAATAGCTTTGGATGCACCTCTACCTTTTCAAAGTTGGTTGTTGTGTGATCTGAATGGACCAGTTTTTCTTACCCTTTACATTTCATTCTCATCCAATGATATTTCATCTACGGCACCCACAAAAGCTTAGATGAAAAAAATTTGGCGTTTTGACCAATGACTCAAACTGACAATTCGTAACTCCGACTGGATTCCTTTTTTTATTTTTTGGTCCGAAATCCTTTTTTTTTTCTTCCTAGACTTTGGCCACTGCATTCCAGGCATCGCTTGTCTTTTTCCTTTTACGCTGCACCATGGCCACCTTGCTTATTGACAATTACGACAGCTTTACTTACAACGTCTACCAATACTTATGCTCTCAGGGTGCCGAAGTGGTGGTTTATCGTAACGATAAGATCACCGTGCAAGAGATCGAAAAGTTGAATCCACGCAACATCGTCATTTCTCCAGGTCCAGGACATCCTTCCAGCGATGCCGGCGTTTCGCGCGACGTGATTGCTCATTTTGCAGGCAAACTTCCCATTCTCGGTATTTGCATGGGCGAACAATGTATTTTCGAAGTGTTCGGTGGCACGGTTTCGTATGCCGGCGATATCTTGCACGGCAAGACTTCCACTATCAAGCATGACAGTCGCGGTATTTTCAAGAACGTGCCTCAAGATAATCAAGTGACGCGCTACCATTCCCTTGCTGGTATGCCCAAGACTTTACCTGATGCTTTGGAAATCACCGCAACCACCGACGATGGTGTCATTATGGGTATCCGTCACAAGGAGTACACCATTGAAGGTCTTCAATTCCACCCCGAAAGCATTCTTTGCGAACATGGTCATACTATGATTGCCAATTTCTTGTCGCTCACTGGCGGTCACTGGGAGGAGAACCCCAGCGCTGGTGTTTTACCCAAGAAATTGCGCGAAAGTACTTCAGACAAGAGCAACAAGTCAGCCACTCCATCAGCTCAGTCGAGCCCTGTTCCCTCGCAACCGGCTGGTGGTGTTCCCTCCATTCTGTCTCGTATTCATACGCAACGTCTCCAGGATATTCAGGCCGCCAAGGAAACTCCTGGCCAATCGCAAGCTGACCTCGAGAAACTATTGGCTATGCACGTCGCTCCTCCGCTCAAGGATTTCGTTGCCCGTCTGCGTCAGTCCAAGCCTGCTCTGATGGCCGAAGTGAAGCGTGCTTCGCCGTCCAAGGGCAACATTGACATTAGCGCCAACGCTGCCGAACAGGCATTGAAGTATGCTTTAGCCGGTGCCAGCGTGATCTCTGTGCTGACCGAACCCAAATGGTTCCGTGGTTCCTTGAACGATATGCGCCAAGTCCGTGAAGCTTTGAGCACCTTGACCAATCGACCATGTATTCTGCGCAAAGATTTTATTGTGGATCGATACCAAATTCTGGAAGCGCGAGTCTACGGTGCGGATACTGTTTTGCTGATTGTGGCCATGTTATCCGACGAACTTCTTCGGGATCTCTACAGTTACGCCAAGTCGCTGGGTATGGAACCTTTGGTCGAAGTCAACAATGTTGAGGAAATGGCACGAGCAAATGCCATTGGTGCCAAAGTCATTGGTGTGAATAACCGCAACCTTCACAACTTTGATGTGGATATGGAAACCACTTCCCGTTTGGCGGAAATGGTCCCCGAAGAAACCATTCTGTGCGCTTTATCCGGTATTGCTTCTCGTGCTGATGTGGAGACCTACGTGTCGCAAGGCGTGAGTGCCGTTCTTGTGGGTGAAGCCCTGATGCGAGCTTGGAATCTCAAAGATTTCGTGGCCGAATTACTCGGCCATTCAAGACGTGACCCTGCAGCTAATACCTCGATACCCAAGACACCCCTGGTTAAAATCTGCGGTATTTCTTCTGTGGAGGCCGCCGTGGAAGCCGCGCGTGCCGGTGCTGATCTTATTGGAATGATTTTTGCCGAAAAATCAAGAAGACAAGTAACGATTGAAACGGCGAGTGGGATTGTAAAGGCCATACGAGCACTGGATTTGCCCCGTGGTGAAATCAAGGGTGCGACGGATCAGGATCAGGCTCCTTCCGACTGGTTTGAGTTGCAATGTTCGCTCATCGAGAAGCGACCGAGAAAACCATTGGTAGTCGGTGTCTTTGTGAATCAATCTGTGGAATATATGACCGAGGTGGCCATCACTGTAGGATTGGATCTGATCCAACTGCACGGTACCGAATCATCGGAATTGGCAAGATTTTTACCTGTTCCGGTCATCAAGGCGTTCCACATGGATTCCGCAACGTACAGCTCCTCTCAGATTCCCAACTTGACCCACCCTGGTAACCATCATTTCGTACTTCTGGATGCCAAGGTCCCGAATTTACCAGCTGATCAACAAGGCGGACAAGGTGTCAGATTCGATTGGACTATTGCGCGCGACGTGGTGCACCACAAGCGTCCCGCTCATTCTGCGATGTACGATTTCCCTATCATATTGGCGGGTGGTCTAGATACCTCGAATGTTGCGGAAGCGGTTCACCAAGTCAAGCCTTGGGCGGTGGACGTCTCCTCGGGTGTGGAAACGGATGGCAAAAAGGATTGTCAAAAGATCCGCGACTTTGTTCATAAAGCAAAATCAGTTATTGTACAATAGAGTTACCACGTTATTTCCACTCGAATAAAATGAACCAGAAAAGGTGGATCCGACGTGATTGTGCAAAACATCTATGTGATCTTTTTGTGTGATCTTGTTGTGTGACCTCTTAATATTGTGTAATTTGGAGGCATTTATTCTCATACTTACTTTAGCGACCATTCTGTAAGACAATGGTAATGCAAAAAATTCTCTTTTATGCAATCCAATTCTTTGCCAAATTTAAGACAATCAGATATTTAAAGCCTAGGCAACCTCGTAAGGCAGCATAATAGGCATCGATAATATAAAAGCATAGGGGAGCAAGTACAAAGAATATAATTGCTACAAGGCAAGACCACAAAGGTCGCATGGTTAATAGAAAGATTTGGCTGTTTAATTGGACATCTTTCATTCTGAAATGTATTCAAATACCGAACTGAGAAGTGGTTCAGCAAACAACGAGGAAAAGAGGGACTGTTAAGCATAGAATGAAAATTATCAACAAAGGCGTCTAAACTGTGAGGAGAACGTCATTGATATGAAGGTATTGATGCAAAATGATGAATGATACAAATATCTCGGGTGAGAAGAAGCGCCGACTGACCCAAGTGAAGGGAAATCAGTGAGAGAAAAAAAAAAAATTTCGAAAAATTCAGGATCAGCAAAACACAGTGACTTTTCCTTTCCGAGTCACTTGCGGGCCTTGGTATCTCACTTGCTGGACATTTTTGGGTTTCTCTCCTTCCCGTTTTCTCGCAATTTCTTCTTGTGCACCATGAACCACCAACATGCCAATTCTATTCTGGATTCTTATGAATCCACCGAAAATGCCCTAATGGATTCCTTCAAAGCAGCCGCTCTCAAAGTTACCAATCTCTACAAAGATTCTCTCGTTCAGAATCGCAAAGCTTTTGCTGCAGGATATCAGCAGGCGCTTCAAGATCTCTATGAATTCATCAGTTCTCATCCTGGCACCACTATTCAAGGTGGTGGTTCGTTATCTTCCACTCCTATTGAACGAGGCATCCTACCTGTTGAAGACCTTTTAATGTACGCTCGCCAGAAAAACGCACAGCTGGCCACGGAAATGGGGTTCCCTACCGAAGGTCATGTTCCTCATCCACAACAGCAACCCATGAATGACGTGCCTGCCAACCAACCATCCTCAATGTCGAACCAAACACCGATCACGAACTCCTCGCAGAAAAACGAAAATGCTACTTATAACAACATGGATGTACAGGCCAATCACGATACACAGCCCATGCTTTCATCCACTCACGGTACGAGTCACTCTCAATCTTTGCATCACAACGCTACCTCCGCACCTGCACCGACCGCTGCAGCAGCAGTAAAGAACGCTTTTTACCCATTCCAGATAGACCCGAATACGCAGTTTACTTTTACCGTTCCTCATGATGCCCCCCACTGGCGCTCTTCCTTTCCGCTTCAGCCAAATACCAACTCGTGGAGTCCTGACATGTATACACAAGACGATGACAATGACCACTCTAAGCGACGTTATGCACCTTCGGAACTGACATTTATGGGTCGATCTCTCAATAATATGAATATTGATACTTGGGCTGAACCTCCGTTCAAAAGAGGACGATCTAAAAGGGACACTTAACCTTGACGTCTTGATGCCTCTGACGGCCTGATCATTCAATCGGCATTACCAATCATATAGAAGAAAACAGCAAACGGACATTAGACCAAAGCAACGATATCATGGTTGGGTTATTTTCACGGTTTATCTTGGTTCATCTGTACAGTAGATTATCTTTGGGTTATAACATGTTGTTGCTATTTTCTCTGTTTGTTAAAATTGCGCACAGACGCATATTTCATAACATTTATTTTTAAATTACTTTCCTTCAATGTACTCATCTTGCATCCTATATTTTGTATAAAAAGCCTATGATTCAACATATACATTTATTTCAGCACACGGGGCGTATTTCTACAGTTTTGGTCGATATATTATTAAGAAAGTTGTTTCTATTGCTCAAAAAGAAAACACATGATATTCACCCATAGATATTGAACGGTGCTCGATTGAAAATGTAACCTATACCAATTGCAAGCTTCGGCACAACTAAAGCAAATATCTTGGGTTGCACGAGCGAAACCCAAAACAGAAGTTGCACAGAAGCCTGATATTCATGCAGTCAATTCAATTTCTGATAATCGGCAATCCTTTAGATCCTGATAATAATGTAAGTTTTTGCTCAAAGATACTTTTCTTTGGTTGTAGTATCCGTACAGGTTTACAATGTCATGCTGCATACTTATTGGACCTATGGCAAAGATATTCAAGCACGGCTTGCTATGAATCAGTAAATCTCCTGCACCTCATATTGCTTCAATCGTCAATCTATTGGGACTTGAAATAGAGTACCCGTCCATAAATTTATGCGTACTTGGTACGCAGCTCATGTGGCTGCTATGCTCACAGTTCCATGTCGTAACACCCAAGATAAAAGCTTAGATTTCTATTAAGCACTGTAATGAACCGATCCGCAGATTGAACATAGAGAGATCCAAGGATCATTTGAGCACCCGTCAAAAAAAAAAATCGGGCAAGAAGTAAAACCAGGCATAAAGTTTTAACAGATGCCAATCCAGAATATACCATTCACAAGGAATAATCAACTGTGATAATTGAACAGGTAAAGATCAAGAGCATCAAGACAAAACTGCGTATCGGAAAAGTGGTGGGTGGTGTCACTGAATACCGAAAAAGATTTATGTTTGTATACTTTAATCATTCCACTCTGCAATAAAAGGCAGCCTAATCGATATTTCAATGATAGAACGATAAGATTGTCTCCTACAAGATTGGATTGGAATCATGAGCCGCATTGAATAAAATCTTATGCTGCAGTACTACCATGAATAAGTTGTGCGAAGCATGATTAATTGTTTGTCTAGGTTTCACAGTACCCACATACTGACATGCTGCAATTTTTATTGTCTGAGAATACTACCATGATTCATCTTTTTGCCTCTTCATCTACCAATGTCATTCGACACCTACCATGTCAATAGCCCTATTGGTTCTCAAACCAAGTGTGCAATCGCAATTCCATGACTCATCTATCTGCTAACGACGCCAAAAAAAAGTACTTGTCCTTCCTGTGGATGTGCTTCGATCAAAAATTTAACTCTCCAAATATTCTCTGTCATTAATCAGTAACAGACAATGTATGCCTTCATAAATCAGATACTGTCTATAAAACTATTTATTCAAAAATATACGTAGAAAAATGATCCCTCTCCGAGATCTAAACTGTTGGACAACAAAAACTCGAACAAAGGCACGAGCAGATAATTCCGAAGAATTACTTAAAACGGAAACCAATGCTGTTTTAAATCTCCTACTAGCCAATCCGAATCGATAATTTAGTCACGTGATTTTTGCGACTATCATAAACCAAGCGGTTTTCTAAATATAAAGTCCTCAATGGTCTAGTGGCTAGGATCCGACGCTCTCACCGTCGTGGCCGGGGTTCAATTCCCCGTTGGGGAAACTTTTTGATTTTTTGCGATCTCGAGCATCTAAACGCATTTATTTTTTGCACCTACCAGAAAGTACACTTCTTTACGCACCTTTTGATACCACTTGCAACCCGGTATCTTCACAAGAATAGCACTTTTTTCGCCCTTCATTCCGCCATCTCGGAATCACCGACGACAACACCAACTTTCACGCGCCCTATCGACGAACTCTTTTAGTAAATCGACAGCGCGACTTAATTAATTATCATAGCTTATCCCGATCTCTCTCGAATCCTCGAACGCCGAACCGGTACAACCACTTCTGCGCATATCGACTTTTCGACATTCCCGCCTCGCAACACACTCTCCTGGCCATTGTTTATCAACACCGAAAAAACTTTTCCTGTGCCGCCACCCAAACAACTCCAGCTTTAGACTACGCTCCCCTGTGTCACCGTCTGTGCCCCAATGCCCCCTATCGCCGTATCCATGGGCCTTCCTGTCACCGGTCATGCCGACTCTGAATACTTTCTTTGTCCAGTATGTCCTGACCCCGTCAAAGGCACCTATTTCACCAGCCGATCGCTCGCTCAGCATTGTACGAAAAAGCACCGCATCAAATGCACCGTTGTCTGGCACTGCTACGATTGTCCGCGCACTTTCGGTTCTCGCTCTGACTTTGTCCAGCATCCCTGCGTTCGAAACTTTTTTGAACCGCACGCTCTACGCGTTCCGCCATTGCACCGACCTGGTCCCGGTAATCTACCTATTGACGACTTCCCTGCTCCCACGACATCGACATCGTTTTCCTGTCCCGTCTGTCAACGACTATACAACAACCCCTCGCGCTTGCAAGAACATTATACAACCACTCACCACAACTACTTGCGGAGCGACTGGGACTTGCCCACGCTCCTGTGACAACTCTGACGCAGATAAGTTTTCTAATAAAAAGCATTCTATGTTTATAATGATATTTGGCATATAAAAATAACCTCAGCTTCATGTATTTACAGGATAAGTGCAATTGCAGGATAAATAAGATTTACGTTTTAGATCGAGTTGTCATCTCTTCTTGCATATGGGAAGATTGGCCTTCCCTTGTTTCGTCTTCTATGGATGAAGGGCTATCAGCCTGATTCACAGAAAGCACAGCAGGCGGCGTCACTGTCTTCTGAAAAGCTGGTGCGGGATCCACTGGCATATTGTAGCCTTTTTCTTGAAGCAGTTGCAGTATTTGCTGAATGGCTTCCTGATTCTGACGAGTGACGGCCATTAAAGTGTGTAACTGATTGAGGATCGCCTCCTCGTTGCCATGCTGCGCTAGATTGGTTGAAAAATCGCCTAAAGGTCGATGATAGTGACCTCCGAATGGATCATCCATCATCGAAGATCGTCTAAAGTCTGTCCAGCACTTCATGTTAGCGTGACTTGGCACATATTGGTTGAAAACTTCCAGCCATCGTACCTTGAGGTTGTAATTGTGGATCCGTGAGGCCATCCACTACTTGAGAATGATATTGGCGCCGCCGCATTGCCTCCCACACCAGAGTAAAGTTTCGTCCAACAATAATGGAAGGTAGTGCGATCAACTAATTCGAGTTTAATTATACGTTTATGATATACGTCTCACCTAAGAGTCTTACCAAGACACCAAACATCATGGCAGGAAAAGTGACCAGTTTACCAATGAATGTGCTGGGGACCATGTCACCTATGGATGATCATTTTTGTTACAAGGATGTTCAAGTAAATCACCGCCCCCAAAGATAACAAACCATAGCCGGTGGTTGTGATGGTGACCAAGACAAACCAGAAAGCAGCAGGAATGCTGTCAAACACACTTCACAGGAACAATAGCATGCGTATCAGCAAATAACGAAAATGTTTACAAGGCAAAGCGCGAAATATCTACCTCGGATTTCCGTCCGTGTTAACAAACGTCTGCAAAGCTTCATCCCAAACACCTCGCTCGGCAAAGTATAGCAGCGTCGAAAACAGGACAACACACGTTACAAGGAAAAAGAAAAGAGCCGATAATGCATCACCTGAACGACGCAGAGCAATCATCATGACTTCGATTGTCATAACGATCGTATTGGAGTATTTGTAAGTCTTGAATAATCGCAGTAAACGGAACAACCGAAGAATGGTAAATCGGAATTCGTACGTCTTTTTTTGAAATATCTCAACATATGGCGGGGGTGCATGTCGTATTCATTTTGGGCCTACCGTATCTTTTTTCGCTATGAGTTCGATGTAAAAGGGCACGATCGATACAAAGTCAATGATAGATATTGGAGCTGTGATACGAGATAAAATACATTAGCAGTAGACTTTTTTTTACAGAGAGAGAGGTTGCACTTACACAAGAAAAATTTCTTCAGCATCGCCAGAGAATCTGAATGCGCAAACATACGCATCAGATACTCTAGGGTGAAAAGAGCTACCATTGTGGATTCCAAGTTGAACCTATTTGAAACGATATGAGACGAGAAGTCCACGGCCAGCCAAGCTGTATCCATTTACCAGACTTGATTACTTTTAACGGATCGGAATGCGGGTATCGTTTCAATAGTGGTGGTTACGGCACTAAAAACGATGAGAAAAGAAACGATGACGTTTGTCCAAAAGGCACTGCGGCTGCTGGAGGGTTCTTCCAACAGCAGATACATCTGATGCTTGAGATCACTTTTGATTTCAGTTTCAGTGTACGCTGAAGGGCGCGGTTCATCTAGATCGCTGGTGGATGGGCGGCCCGCGTTCCGATGACCAATAGATGATACAGAGGTCCACCCATTGGGCATTTGCCCCAAGCGTCTGTATTTGCGTCGTTCGTTATTTCTTATGCGACGAGATGATGAAGTCGACGGAACAGCTTCGGATGGATGAGGCATGCGATCGCTGGTGTCTGAGGAAGTCGATGGTCGCCCTCTAAAGGCTTGTTGAAGTTCAATGTCGTTATCGGACAAGAGACCAAATGGCTCTTCTTCGTCGCGTGAACTGTCCGTCGTAGGTTTTTTACGAAAGAATCGCATAGAACAGCTTTTTTTTTTGTTTTTTTTTACAGGATATGCCAAAAATGCACTCTCGAAAGTTAAGATATTAACTTTCGAAAAGCGAAACAAAAAAAATACAAAATACACAAGCCGGGGAATGATCATCTCTTTTGTGACCAATAAATTTGGGAGGAGCTCTACTTCTTTAAACTTCTAGGTCGATGCTCTTCTCACTCTTATATACCGGTACACATGACGCTTGTCCAAGTTACGAGAAGCAGATAAACAACATCTGTTTCTTGAAACAAGACTCTACTATCAGACTGTTTACACCCTTGATAAACAGCCATCCATCCATGTCGATCGCTTAAATTGCCTAAAAAGGGGTGATCAGGCATTTAAATATCGAAAGCATGGTGTCACAGTCAATGTTAAAATAGATAGTGACCCTTTCTCCACATAGACTGCATGCACTACTTTGAATCCTCTATCAAATTTCATGTAGTTCTTTTCGTAGCGTTGATTTCTATAAATCTTTCCTTCATGGTGCCAAGAACACCGGACAGCGTTTCTTTAGTTGCCAATATCATGGTTACGCCCATGACTAAGTTTTAGGCAATTAACTAAAATACGTTTTGGTGGATAAGAATCCCATTTCCAGGAGATTGGCAGATCGACCGACCGTGACCGGAGTATGATCATTGCAGCGTTAGTTTGTTACTAAATAGATAGACCAGTATGAATACCCAAGAGCATATACGCTAAAACCAGTCACTGTCAAATTTTTAGCTTGACAGAGTTGACTTGGCAGAACTCTAACGTCGTAGATCGTTTTCATGGTGCACATGCATGTTGACAGTAAACTCAGGTCATGTATTTTGCATAGAATAATCCCTTTTCGCTTGCATTCTTTTCTATCTGGTCGCAAAGGGTTCCGCAATACACGCCATCATCAAGACTCGCTCTACTTGTCGAATCTTAGGATCACATCACATGGTGGAAAAACCGATTTCACGCCAGTTACTGAATGATGGATTTTCGATGATTTTCCAAATTTGATAAAGTGTCAAGACAGATCTGCGACAGTTGCACTTTATTTTTATCTTTTTTTTTTCCTTTTTCGAAAGCCCGATGAGGAACGATGTGACAAGAAAAATCTGAGCTTCTTTGACAGGACGAAAAAATAGTGTCTTTTTCTTTTTTTAATTCTTTTCCAAACTTTTGCACCTGTTAACGTATAACTGTCTCCCGAGGATCGATCTCAACATTGCAAAAGAATGGTATGTTCATTGGGCAAATTCATGTCGGCATGTTGAACATGGCAACTCAAGATCAACGCAAAGAGTGCTTCGGATAGGAACAATGGACCAAAGTGGAAAAGGGAGGTGGTACAGGATCACAAATTTGACTTTGTCGACCTCGATGAATTTTACGATCCGTCATGCAGAACGCATATTGGCCATCTCTTTGTTTACGTCCTTGCCATAAAGTCATTTCTTGTCTACGTGGCCGATTTATGGTCTGGAGGTACGCTACACGGTCTAGACTGGGTCACCCTTAAATTTTTTTTTTTTTCAACCGTATTCATTGCCTCTGTTTCAGTCTCACTGCTTGTGATTGGTCATCAAGATAACGTCGATCCTGCCATCCCCACCGAAGTGTCAAAATGGGTTTTCTTGAGTGCCATTATCATCTCTTTTATTCTCCTGTTCTGGGATGCCATCAAAGCGCGGCGTATTATTGCTTCTCGTGATATTGCCTATGCATTTACCTCGGTGATGGTGAATCGTTATTATTCAATCAAAGACTATCAGTACTACTGTCTGTTTACGCGCATCAGTCGATCACGCAAAACGAGTGATGATTTAGCCTTTTTCATCTTTTTTACTCTGAAAGGTAAAACATACTTGTCCACAATTTTTTCTTTGTTTCCATCTGACCTTAAGGAAAAATAGGCTGGAAACGATTACTGCTTGCTGAAGCCCCGCGTCAAATCATTAACGTTGTGACCCTACAATCTCTCATTCCCCAATGGATCGAACTGAACCAAGGCAAAGTTACTTTGCATAATACAGTCCTTGGCCACAGCATTGTCCAGCAGCTTATGACAGGCACTATGTTATTCTCGGTCATCGTGTTCGCCATTTCATTTATTCTTGTGCTGGCAGCGGCTGTCTTGTATATCCCCTTATTATGCCATATCCGAGGCAATCTCAAAGAGTATTGCTGTCATAAAGTAGATAAAAGGTAAGGATAGTTAGTTTTATGTTGAAGTGATGTAAATCTTGGCTAAACTCTACTTTGTTGCACAGAATTGCCGAAATATTAAAGCAGCAGGCACGCCGACGATTGGAGCGCGGGCAGAAAGGACTATCACCGCAAAATCGCAAAAAGGCCAAGCAATTGGAAGCCGATGTCTTACCAGAGCCGACCCTACCTCAACTGGATATTGACAACGAGGCTGAAATCAACTCAAGCTTCATTCCCCTCAAGCATGCTGGCCTACGAGAAGATAGTATTAACAGTATGCCAATGTCAACATCCCAATATGATATGAGCATCGCCGATGATCGTACCGGGCTTATATCTCATGCTCAGACGCAACCGATGTGGTCCAATAGATACGAAGAAAAAGCGGCGTATCAAGATTATTATGAGTTACAACGTCCTACCAACAACCACGCTACTATGGCTTATCCTTGGACTTCCAATCGATCCATCTCTTTTGGGGAATCCACACTTGTGAACTCTAATGTGGCCTCGCCCGTGTACGAATATCCACCTTCTGTGGTATCTTCCTCAGATCAAGGTTCCTACTATGTGCCCCCCACACCGGGAGCTAGGCAACATGCAACCCGCGGATATAGTCCTTATTTACGGCAGCAGTAAATAACTGAGCGGGATAACTCATAATATGCTCGCTGGAAGATCATATAAGAAGACTGTCAAAACTATGTAAATGTTATAAATTTATACAGCACAATATATCGTGTAGTAGAATAAAAGAGCAGTGAGTTGCCTAGATGGTAACTCAAAAGTTTAAATACCTGGAAGCGTTTTAAAGAGTGTGCCTTCTCGCGAACTACACAATGGAATTTTTAGCTCCCATAACCAAAAATATAAAATGCCCGATTGGGACACAAGTCGTTCCGAATTTGTACCTCCCTGGCGCATAGATATTACAGTAGCTTGCTGATTTCAGTGGTTCATCTGTATTACAACAATAGTTAACTTCTATTCAATGAAAAAATGACTGACCTTCTGACAATCATCATTTTTTCCAACGATGATTTTTGGATCCACATTTTGGCAAAATCTCCCAAAATGACATCATTTGTCTGAGTTTGAACGACGTATTGCCATTCGACTTTGCTCTGTCGCTTGTCGTTGGAGAATGAGATAACCATGTTGCGATTCAAAAAGCATCCTACAACAGAAAAGGGTAATATATGCATTGAAAAGCTTACAGGTAGTGAATTAACCTATTGATACAGACTCGAACGATTCCTCCCCCTCCGATCGTCCGCAGAGAGATCGAGACGATGAGAAACGCAGTCGTGACAAGGATCGATATCAACGCGAGGATGAAAGACGTGGTAATTCGTACCGTTCCTCTCGTCGTTCGCGATCACGATCACCACGGCGTGATCGGTCTCCTCGTCGCGATCGATCCCCTCGAAGAGATTCTGATCGTCGATCACGAAGACGTTCACGTTCACCATCGCGCGAAAGGAGACGACGATCGCCACACAGTCCGCCACCGGCAGCAAAGAAAAAGCCAGAATTGGTAAATTTCTGGGATGATTCATACATTTATCATATATCATGCAATATTGATAGGCTTCTCTTTTGTAGCCCAAAAGGATTCTCAAACCACAACCTTCCTATAATCTTATCGAGGTCGAAGTGAATGATCGACTGGGAAAGAAGGCAAGAGTGAAATGCAGCCCAAAGGACACCATTGGAGATTTCAAGAAACTTTGTGCCGCCCAAATTGGTACTGATCCCCATAAAATTGTGCTAAAGAAATGGTACAAGGAATATAAAGATCATATTACGCTTGAAGATTGTAAGTATAAAAATATCTGCATGCTATTCGCTTTTCACTAATGCATCTTCTAGATGAGATAAGCAACGGCATGAACATTGAACTCTATTATCGATAGTTATATATTGCGCCATTCGTAACAAATTTGCCGCTTATGGACATTTTTTTTTCATTTCATTTGGTTGCTAAAAAGATTGACATGGTGAATAAAGATGATGACGATCATTCAAGAATGTGGAAGCCTCCACTGCCACGTGCGCATGGGATTTTTTTTTTCGTTTCCCGCGGGGGGTGACAACGTTTGACGTTTGAAATGGCTGATTTCATAGGCCACGTTTCAAACAAAAATAGCGACGACTGCGAAAAAAAAAATGTCATATATATTCCCTTGGCGGCCAAGGAAAAGGAAAAAAAAAACGCATACATTTGTACTACAACCTTCGCATGGGAGATTCTTTGCACAGCACGGATGAAATAGTCATGGATCAACGATCCATGCCTAATTTTAACTCCTCATGGGTGAATTACAAAGGTAATTTGGTCAGCTTTTGCTTATTGACCGTATCCAAAACTCTTCAACGACTGATAATATCATAGGTGCCTGGTTTACTACGTTGGTTGTCATTATCGCTTTGAAAATGCTTTACAGTGTTATGCCATTTCTTAGTCCGGATTTAAGTTGGACTCTGACCAATCTTTCGTTCAATGCTGTGAGTTTTTACTGCCTTGGGTAGGCTGTTTTCAGTGAGAAGTCAAGTGCTAATTGCAAGTTATTTGATAGGGTCAATATATCATGTTCCATTGGGTGACAGGCATTCCTTTCGAGAATCACCAAGGTGCTTACGATGGTTTGACCCTCTGGGAACAAATTGATGGAGGTGTACAGTTTACCGCCACCCGCAAGTTCTTTGTAGCGGTCCCTATTTTACTGTAAGAAGGATTATTTAACGATATTAATTGTTGCATGGTTATTCAATTCCCATTCTCTTTATAGGTTCCTTCTGAGTGTCCATTATACTCACTACGACGTCTTTTTATTCGCCATCAACTTCTCTGCACTACTGCTGGTCCTTATTCCCAAGTTACCTGCTATGCATCTGGTGCGGATGTTTGGTGACAAAGACATGCAATTGACTGAATAGATTATCCGCATGCCATCCTCCCTTTTTTTTGTATCTGCTTCTATCTCCCTATTATTCTTTAGATTTTACTTTTTAATTACTTACTTAATACTATATTCGATCACCTTTGAACCCCAAGACAATTGATCGATTCCTTTTAAGGCATTAAGCAATGCATGGTACTGGGGACAAAAATTCTCTCTTGAGGTCCGAAGTCGGGATGGATCTTCGTGACTGTTGAAGCCTTTCTTTTTTTTTTTTTTTGAAAGATCTGCTTTGCAAGACAACGCACCGCACTACTTCCTTTTCCATTATATATCATGCTGTATATTGTAGGTCTTGGTCTATCCGACGAAACAGATATTACCGTCAAAGGTCTTGAAGCTGTGAAAAACAGTGAACGTGTATACTTGGAGGCCTACACCTCTATTCTCACTGTCGGCAAAGAAAAGCTCGTATGTCAATCCACCGTCCCTTGTTTAATTATGCTGTATGCTCACGCAGATAATGTAGGAAGAATATTATGGGAAGGAGGTTATAGTTGCCGACCGAGAAATGGTCGAATCCGACAGCGATTCTATCTTGGCCAACGCTGATTCAGTGAATGTCAGCTTTTTGGTCGTTGGCGATCCTTATGGGTACGGTGTCATGAGATGAGTATATTATGCATTTCCCGTTGAACTAATGAGTTTTCTGCAGCGCGACGACTCATACAGATCTCGTCATTCGGGCCCGCGAATTAAATATTCCTGTGCAGGTTATCCACAACGCTTCGATTATGAATGCTGTAGGAGCTTGCGGTTTGCAATTGTACAACTTTGGACAGACTATCTCTATCGTGTTCTTCACAGACACATGGCGCCCTGACAGCTTCTACGATCGCATCAAGGAGAATAAGGATATCGGATTACATACATTGTGTTTGCTTGGTAAATATTCATTTCGAGTGACGATGATCTAGAGTTGTTGGCTGATTCCTGGTTATTGATGAATGCAGATATCAAGGTGAAAGAACAAAGCATTGAAAATTTGGCCCGAGGACGTTTGATCTACGAACCCCCACGTTACATGACGGTTAATCAGGCTGTTGAGCAGCTTTTGGAGATTGAGGAGAACCGTAATGAGGGTATCTGTACTCCTGATTCCTTGGCCATTGGATGCGCGCGCATTGGCACAGATTCCCAAAAGATTGTTGCCGGCCCTCTTCGCGAGCTCGTCGACGTGGACTTTGGCGGTCCATTGCATTCATTGGTATTGATTGGCAGTCGAATGCATCCTATGGAAGCCGACTTTGTGCGGGCTTATGCAGCGAATCCTGCCACATTTGATGAACTTGTTAAACAGCAGTACAAATTCTAGAAAAATCATCCTACATCATCTCTATCCTCTCGACAAAATAGCATCAGTGAATTATCATGACATTTGACGTGCATCAAAACAACAAGCATAAAATGTAGTGTCAGCAGCGTTGATGGCTATAAATAGAAATTTCCCAAATCCATCTGCAAGTGATTCAAGATTGGCTGCAAAGCTTTGGGTGCCACACTTTTTCCCCCCGCCAATGGATGGCCTAATTTTCTAGTCACGATTGCTGAAGCTGATTTGCATGAAGAACGGCCGATATTGTGGCTATGCATACAGTATTCGTCTCGGCATACCTTTTGAGACAGTTGAATGCTCGGGCGACTTGGTTTTGGACGCGGTGGTAGCCTAGATTCGCGGCTTGATAAACCGGATATTACCGTAGAAGAAGTCCTTCATCATGCTGATCTGCTTCAGGAACTCCATCTGCGAAATCGAAAAGTGATTGCATTGTAAGGCAGTTATGTTTTTACTTTCCATTTTACCCATCTCAACCAACAAGAACAGTTTACAGCAGCCGTACGTTCTTTCTCAATTAATCCACTATCTCATCTCGTCGTCATCCTCAGCGTCATCTGCCTGGAGTCCATTGGCATGCGCCATACTAACGGTGGAAGTGCCTGCTCTCATGGACGGATTGGTATTCCGGCATCAGGAAATTCTGACGGTTTACTGGGCTATACTCGACCAACCGGCAAAAATAGAGAAAGCAATACTCTCGCACTTTTGTAAAGTGAATCTGATGCTCATCAGACGTCGAGCTAGTGATTTCGCCCGATTTCTGACATGCCGAGGCGACCTAGCAACTATTTTACATCATCTCGACGATGAAGCCTGCCCCGACTTGTCTGATGTTTTATTCGCAACCATTCAAAATGACACTGCTTCCGAGGGCATCAGTATCATTGATGTAAGCATATGAAAGGTTCCAGGCACCAAAAATATTGACAGTTTTCTATTGAAGTGGTTTGCCGATCATCAGCTGATCGATCGGTTGGTGGATCGAATGATATCAAGTGATAACGAAATGGTGCGTTTACTGCCTATTTTGAAATGCTGCCACATATACTAACTGACGCATATACTGATAGACACGCGAGAATGCTCAGCGTTTGCTGTCTGATATCATCCGTTTGTCTCAGACGAACCAGTTTGACGCATCCAGTATCGGTTTCAAACAACTACTCGAGCAGCTAACCAGGTTGTTATCTTTATATGCATTATATGCATGAAGATTGGAGTCATAGGCTAACCCGGATTTTATCAGCTATCCAGTGATAAAGCGAATAGCTCACTCCATGTTTGATTTATCGTGCGATCTACCCAACGCGCTTGTTCCTGCCATTTCCATGATTGTTGATCTCATACGAAATAATCAAAGGTCAGTGCACTGATAACAATGATTGCCCATGGGATCGGATTACTCAAGTAGATACGCTAGTGTTATTTCGGTATCCGAATTTGCAACTCTCCTGGACTCCACTCTCGATATCTTCACCACCCATATACCACAACTTCTTTCTAAGCTAGAACTTTCTGGAAAACAGGTAACATAACGAACTTGATCATTACTTCAATTGGCTCGGCGCTCACTTTTTTCCAGACATTTATAGAAACACCCATAGGACGACAAGAACCTGTGGGTATAGAACGCTTGGCTGTCTGTGAGCTATTCGCAGCATTGTATTATTCCTCTCACACGAATGAACAATTCGGACATCTATTTAAACAAAGCTTGATCGATCATGCCGTTCTGTCACGACTTTTGGTAATTGGGCAATTGTGTTGAAAGCGGCAATACAATTATCTGATGGCGCTATTGTAGGACATGTTTTTTGGCTTCCCGTGGTGTAATTTCTTACATGTAATCGTATATGATATGCTATATCAGATTTTTCATGCTGATTTTAATCAACCAATAAACTATCGTCTGTTGATGGAGGTAAGCTCGCATTCGACCTATTTGGCAAAGAAAACCACTTCTGACATTTTTGAGAACAGACGCTTGAGACGAATTACCTTATGAAACGTATCCTACAAGCTCATCAAGCGAACGAAAAGTTCATGCAAGTATTTGAAGCAAAATATCTCACTTGTGCGCAAGACTCATTGGCAAAAATAGAAAGGAGCAAAAAGCAAGGCTCGGATTCATGGGTCATATCTCGTTGCTGTCGAGGTGTATTTTAGAAGTCTTTCAGTCCCAAGTTGACGTTGCCACGAAAATGATGGACACAGATTGCTGGGATGAATGGGTGCTGTATGTTCAGACTTCATTGAAAAAAGACATCCAGCGCGATAACGGACCTCTTGGTTGCAAGCCATAAGTGGAAGCTTCTATTCCCGAAATGGGAGATTCGTCTTTTGATGGATTAAAAATTCCAAACAGTTCAAAGCCGCACAGCCATTTCAGATACCAAATTCAACATCGCCATCGTCATTACAATCACAATAGTAAACTAATGTGCCTCGTTTTACAATCGATACTATACCTGCATATGAGAATACGCGCGGATGCAGAAAAAAGCGCCGCTGATGTATATACAGACATGCAGGCTTTACTCATCTGTTTACTTTCTTTGTTGCTTTCCTGTTATTTTGGTTTTTTCATATTTGATTGTATGTAAAGATAGAACCCTGTCGATCAATGTAAGCATGATGTTGTCGAAATGGGCCCTAGTCGGCGTTCTGTTACCTTTTTTTTTGTTTTTGCAATGGGTCTTAATGCTCAAACACTGTAGCAGTAATTTTTTTTTCTGATTCTAGGCGTAAGGCGGGTTCTTCAGCTAGCAAGTAAGGAATATGATCCCATCACATTCACTGGATACCAAAAAGCTTTTTTGCTTGCATATAATCAGTGATTGGTGTGAGAGGTCAAATAATGTATCTTTCAACCCGTGTGTCCCTGGGATATCGTCCGGATAGCTACCACCATTTTATGTAATCTAAGAAAGAACTAAGAATCTATCGTTTTCATTATCTGCCCTGTTTGAGCAGTCCTTCCATTAAGAAAGATCCGTCAGATTTGGGTCTGTCCCCCTTTTTTCTTTTTCGTTTTTGTGCGAAAATAAATGTTGGTACACATGCATGATTAGTAAAAGAGAGACTTTGGAATTTAGCAAGATTCTATCAGAGTATGAGAGGCTATGAAAGTCTTGATATTTTTCCGCGGCAATCGGTCTGTTCTAAGTTCAATGTGCGGAATTATCTCGTTCAGGGATCAACCTTCTTTTCCTCTGCGAGAGTAAACAAACAAGTACGCCAATAACGCTGATAATTTTGCGTTATTTTACATTAGCTGTGAGATGACATGTGGCTTACACATAGCATTATTTGATTTTAATTGATGAAAAAAGCTAAAGACATTACTTTTGAAACATTCAGAGGCGCCGATGTTGCTTGACAGCAGCGGAGTAAAGATTTTTGGATAATCGACTGTGGCTATATGCAGAGACGAAGCATGGAATTCTTTATCAACCTCTTTATGTACTTGTTTTGCGCACCAGTGCAAGGAGCGCTTACAGCATGGTTACCTGAAAAAAAGCATGCAAGCTATATGCTGGGGGAATCAGTCTTGGCGGTAGTGGTTCAATTGTAAAATCATTTATGATGTCCAGTCAAAAAGTTGGAATGAAGAACATGGGAATATCGAAGGCATATACGTTGTAAACAGCAACTGCGTAGGGACATATGCATCACAGCTGTATTATATTTTAAGCTGGTGACCATCGCCTCGGTTATGCAAAATTTGTTCCTTTTACCGTGTGCGACATAGTGCTTCATCCAGAAAATCAGATAATACGAGATAAAGAGGGAGAATAACTGGTAGCAACGTCGCATTTTACTAAGCATCGCAGAGTAGAAGGAAAAAAAAAACCGAATTGCAGCGTGCAAAGCACGAGTGCATTTGGTTCACTGCATAATGTACGCATTGGGCCAAGGATCTCGTGCTTGATTTCGAGATGCCGTGGAACCTCCAAGACATTATCATTGGTTAATGATCAGTTCAAGGGAAAAATTGCTGCAGAGGGGTCGACCTGCAGAGTCATGGTGCGAGAAACTAGTGTGCATCGTGCGCATTAACGCGATTATTGTTCAAACCTGGAAACAATCAATAACTGATAAAAAAACAACAAAAGAAAGGAAACAAAAACAATCATGTTTGTTGTCCCGCTATTCACTATAGGGATAAAACCCTAGATCCTAACGTTCATCAGGCAAGTTAAAGTCAATAAAATAGATTTCTGTTTATTTCGAGCGTAGCACTTTCTCCTGGGAAGCTAAAAGTTTGATGGGGGAATATAGTATCGTGGCGCATTTTTCGGCGATCGTAAGCGCTCAGAAATACGAATCCGGAGATATTCTGGGACTGAATAGCTCCTGCTTCTACACTTTCGTCAAATGAATAACTATGAACCTTACAAGTGACGAAGCGGGGCAATACACAAAAAAAAGAGAGTGGCGGAGATGCGAGAAAAAGAAAAAAGGAAAAAGGGGGGCAGCAGTTTACAATGATTTTTTTTTCGACTTTGGTGAAATGGAGCGTGGATCATTTTTAGAAACAAGAAGCTCTCGAAAATCAAACCAAATTTGGGTGCGCTTTTTCTTTTTTGCCAAATGATGTGCGCCAAGTGCTATGCGTCCACAGCATCATGCATTAGCTAGTATTTTTGTTATCTTTTCCCACCAGTCTTCTCTCTTTCGTTTTTTAATTTTCTTCGTTCTCTTGTTGTTATTCCCTTATGCTTTTTCATCCAAAGATCTCTCAGATTTTTCATCGCAAGAAATCTCAGAATGGTAGTCAGCAACATAACCGCTGTGTCGATAAAGATGAGCAAATCCTAAATAGAGCCATCGCTAAGCTATTTCCATCTCACCAGCAACAAAATCATACAACGGCAGCAGCAACAATAAGGCAACCTGACTATGCGGCAAATCCATCAAAAGCTGTGAAACAACGTTACTCCAGTCAAACACTTAACCATAAAAGGTCTCAGCCTCAGTGGCTTACTCTTCCTCACCGCCGATCCAACCGACACACCTCTTGTCAAGCGGCTTTCGCCACAGGCAGTAACAAGCAAGAACTCGTCACCTTGGATGCTCTGTCGCGTACTCATTCGTCTCATCAATTCGAAGAGTATATGACGCATACTCCGGAAAGCAGTACAAAAGTGGAAATTCCATCAAATTATGCTGTCACACCATCCATGATGTCCGTCCTCACACCTAAATCTTCCATGCATCATTTGTCATGGTGGGATGAAAATGAAAGTTCAATCTCCACTACACGCACATCGATCGACTCTTATCCGCGCAGCCCTGCCCGATCTTGGCCTACCGTCGACAAGGCGTCTTCCTGTCACTCGAGCTTACGAAAAAGCACCAGCAGTATGGTCATCCACAAGCCCATTCGATTAGCCGAACAAGTCAAATCGGTGCTCGGAGATGCCATCTATCAAGCCGATCAAGAAATGGAACTTTGAACTGTGTAACCATGTAATAAAAATGTAACAGGAGGTCATCAACATCAAACAGCGGACTCGAGTTCGACAAGCTGTAGTGCCATGATATGCTCTCCGCCCGGCAAAACTACCATCGTCCGAACCTGAGTGGAACAAACATACAAATTGCTTGGCGGATATTAGGACCCCACCCCACCCGTGCTTTCTGTAACGCCGGAATAGCGGAAAAAAGGCTATTTACCACCATTCGTGATTTGTAATAGACGTGTACACGTACCTCTTCTTATTTTTTAGATAATTTTATGTAAACTTTAGCCATTAGATATAACTTTTTTCTATCGTAGAATACAATATATATATTTGCTGATAAATGTTTCAAGATATTGTGTGGTTAGTGATGTTATGCGCAGCGTTTTTTCGTTGGATCATGCAACCTCCCGACATGCTCACAAACAGCTACTTGACCAAATACAAGCTCCGCCAGCGGGTAGCCATTCATCTCATCTTCTTATGGGGATGATTGCCTTATTTCTCTTCCCGCCTCATCTTTTAAAGCACACGCAAAGCTTCTATGCGGGCCATCTTTGTTCTTGTAGGGGAAATCTGTGCGGGGAGAAACAGCTTCCAATAGTCAAGTAAATTCGCTGGTTTTGAATTTGATGTCGTGGAAAGAAAAGGGGTGTTCAACAATGATGAGTCAGTTTCTAAGAAATTACACCTCTAGAGAGACCATCCAAGCCCACATTGCAATTATTTAGAGATGAAAAGAAGATGTCGCTGTTTTATATGGAGCTATGCAATAAGAAAGGTTATATTTCTCTGATGAGGATTTTTTTTTCTCATTGTTTTTTAGTAAAAGCTTTACTGCATCGGCTGCTGCAAAACAATTGAGTGTTCGTGTTCGTGCCGCCGAAATGGGTGGGACGTTATTATGAAGACCCTAAAAGCTCTTTGAGAAAAAGAATAGAACCACTTGGCGGGTATCGTATTATTGTGACTGGCCGCTTCACGATAAATTGTATCTTTCTCGATGAATCGACGTTTCATATGAATCTGAAACGAATTATCGCCTAGTCAAAGAGGCGGAACTCCTGCTGAGATAACATTTACCTTTGACAAAGGCGAAATCTACTTGAGATGAAATGGGTCAAATATCCAGAAATGAAGGGACATTATTGTATTATGGATTGTACTCCTTTCTATAGCTTAACTGATGTAGGAAAAACATACCCGCTCAAGAACATATCCGGTGTGTATGTCTTTCTCCATATCCTCCTGAACTGAATCCAATCGAAGCAATTTGGATCAGTTGTCAAAAGTAAAATAAAGCGAAATAAAAATTTCTGGAAAAGCAGGCGTCAATGACCAGGCATGTGATGATTTATATACAACTGATTTCAGAGTTTCTTGTTTCTCATTCCAAATATTTTGGCGAGTGCCTCAACTGTCCTCGTTCAAATAAAATTTTTGGACCGTTTGCTCCCCAAAAAGAAAAGGAGGTTACACAGTAAGTGTTCCAGTTCATACGTGATTTTGTAAGTCCGACTTACTACCATTTCGAGGTTGATGGCCGACTCCAGACTGTTGCTATTCATCTCACCCAACACAAGAAACATGCGTTTCGGTTGAGAATGCCATCTCGCATAACTCTTTGTCTATATTTATGGAGCGTAGGAGGCTCTACAAAAGATTGGGTCATGTAATGTATGCAACCGCATCGCGCATGGGTCGTTCCAGTCTCCTTTCTGCAGTATGATGTATGTGTAACGTGAAGATGCCCAAACATTGCTTGCCGTCTTATTTCAGAAGAAAAGCTTAACAAAAGAAAAACCAATGGGGCTGTATTCTAACGACTCATATATCAATATACGCGATGTTATGTGAGATGTCACTGAGATGACTTGTAAAACAATGTCATTGCTATGACGTTCGAAGCATGTTTCGTGTCGGACATTATAATCTTCGATAGCATGATGTATCTGTCATATTTGTAAAAATGCCACAGTTGCTTCCAACGGAACAGATGAATAATAGAGACATCGATAAAAAGGTATAACCTGCGCGTAGCGTCTTATATATTAAGTTTAATGATAAAGTTGTTTCGACCATGTTGATTTGAACATCCTCAAAACTGGATAGAATTAGATTACAGATAAAATTTACTAATACTTCAGAATGATGTAGAGGGCGTGAACTACAACAACGATTTTGATCAATATTTTTTATGGTTTGTTGCCAGACACCTGCCAAACACTTACTGATACCAGGAATATAACCTAAGCAGGTAAGACCGATGTTGATGAGAAGATCCACGGTACAGCCGCGTTCGAAGAAGACACCAAGAGGAGGCAAGACAACGGCGACGATGATTTTACAGATGTCAGATGCAGTGAAAGCCATGTTTTATGTTGTTACGTTGTGTGAAAAGATGAAAAAACAAGAAAAAGCGAACGCGAAAAATTCTTTATTTATAGCATTGTGGGTCTAAAAAGCCCAGCCAGGGACGGGATCTTAGAATGATGTCACGGTTACTACAAGTCGAGGCTCAATACGGATTGGCTCGTTTGGTACGACACAGACGGATTTCCTTTTCTGCCATCTTCCGTGAACCGTGGCGGTAAGAAGAATGCCCAACTCTGTATTTTTAGTTTCAAAATTCTCTGCAGATCACATGTATCCTTATTTTGATTCGCGCATAATGAAATAAAAGCGTACACAGCCATCAAAAAAAAAAAAAAATGACGTGATTCTCAGACATCCCTCGCAGAATTGTTACACGATCCACACAGCTTGAGACCAAGTTAAAAAACCTACTGACGTTGTCGGATATCGCAGCCTCAAGTCATTGTTCCATTTCACTGGTGATTTTCAGTATTGATTCCTGGACTTTCTCCAGTTTTGTTCAAGTCCATTGCTGCCTTATGATAGGAGTCAGTTCTCGGAAGTCATTGCAATGCTGATGTTCGGAAAACGTTGCCATGATTTTTTTGCCCCGTAAATCAAAAGATATCTCTTATTCGCTTTTCTGTCCGATAAGCACAGGTGCCGCAACTGCAGAAAAAAAAGACCGTTTACGTCGTAAATTTGATAGGCCGATCTCGATCTCTTCCTACATTGATCTGCTTTGAGACCGTTTTGATCCGCCTCAATCGGAAGTTCCTGCTTTCTTCTGCGTTTCCTTTCTTGGCATAATGATTCACCAGTTTCATGACAACGTAACAAACAGATCGGGTATGCTGCTACCGTTTAGTGTTGCCCATCATATCATGCGCTAGAGTTATTGCATAAAACTGTACTGTACATTGCCATTTAAATTGTTCATACCTTAGCTTCAAGGTGTTGCTTATTCCAGAGTCTCGCGAGGCGAGCACGCGTTACATCATCATTACTTGGCATACTATTCGCTGATCCGCTTTGCTTTATAGGCTCCTGAGCTGAGAAAAAGGTGGTGTTCCAAAATTCATACACACAAGATCACGCCTTCTCGTCTTTTCTTTATGTAGAACACGTTTCTAAGAGATGAATTTGTGCGATTCGAAGAAAACTTGTGTTAGCATCTATTTATCATTGATCTGTGCTGGTCAGCCGTATAGGTACTTTGCAACAGCACGAGCACGTGCACCAGCCACTTTGCAATATATCATACTGCATCTCAATAGGACATTTGCGTGGGTAACCTTTATCAATAGATACTTTGCACAATATCCTTATCATTTACGTTTTTGATAGTGCATTTATACAGGAAACTCACGCTGAGCACTGTTGTTCATTATGGGAGAATGGATAAAAAATAATAAGAAAAAGATTGCAACCAGAAAAGTCATATGACCAATTTCATCCCCTACAGAGCCGCAGTATGCCACTGCGCCTCTTCAAGAAAGACTACCGCAAGACCAAGAGAAGCACCTTATATAATTAGATATTTATCTTGCTTTTTCATTGTTTTTATTTTATTTTATTATCTGCTTCCTTGTCCTGTTCTTGGTGAGTGTGTTTTTTTGAATGATCCTTTTTTCATATCTCGATGAGTATTTTTGGGCGGCAGTCACGATGGAAATTTTAACACCCGAAGACATCAATAGGAACGCGTGTTATTTGTTTTTACTTTTCCCTCCGTTCAAACACAATTCCTCTTCAGTAATGTTCGGTAGTGGTGCCTTTGGCAGCGGAACTGGCTTCGGTCAGCAGCAACAACAACAACAACCCGCTTCTGTCTTTGGACAACAACAACCGCAGCAGCAATCAGCTTTTGGTGGTAATTGCATTTGGGAATTCACACCGTTTTTTTTCCTTTATCTTTCATTACCCCGTACTCATAATGACGTTGCATTCCATAGGTTTCGGCTCGACTTCCACTCCCAGTGCATTTGGTGCGAGCACTACTACTACCGCCTTTGGTCAGCCTGCTCAACCATCGGTGTTTGGCTCGAACACTGCTACTAGTAAGTGAATCATTCACACGCATTGCAATCATATGTACAGGTGATTTATTAATTTCTTCATACAGCTGGATTCGGTGCCAATACGACGTCTGCTTTTGGTCAAGCTAGACCATCGGCTTTTGGATCGACAACACCGGCATTCGGAGCAGCAGGTAATGTGAAATCAGTAATGGTGATAATAATCCCGTGGGTCTAACTGACAGCACTCTTTAGCTCAACCTGCTCCGACAGGTTTCGGTGGCGGTGCTTTCGGTGGTGGTAAGAATCGTAGCTCATCCCTTATCGCAATGAAGGTAGTATGTGTAATCTTAACCTTTTTTGTTGGAATGTAGGTTCTTCATTCGGTTCGACCACAGCCCAAGCTGGTAGCGGTTTGTTCGGAAGCCGTCCAGCTACTCAAAGTGCGTTTGGCGCAACGGCCACCCCTGCTCCCTCTGCTTTCGGTGCCCAACCTCAACAGCAGCCATCCGCATTCGGTGGCATGGGAGCAACGACATCGGCTTTCGGCCAAACTTCTGGCACGAATCAGGGCACAGCAGTGGCCGACTTTACTCCTACGCAAGAGCGTGACTTGACCACAGGTGTCAACAATTTTTTCCAGACTATCACCGCCATGCCGCAGTATAAAAATTTCTCATTGGAAGAGCTTCGATTGCAAGATTACATGCAAAACCGAAAAACCGGAAATGCTGCACCCGGTGGATTTGGTGCTGCTGCACCTGGTGGATTTGGCGCTCCCGCTAGCAATACTTCGCTTTTCGGACAACCTGCTGCCTCCAGTGCGTTTGGACAGCAAACCACGAGCGCTTTCGGACAACCTCAACAACAAGCCGGCGCATTCGGTAGCACCGGCACAGGTCTCTTTGGCCAACAACAACCTTCCACAACCCCAGCCTTTGGAGCACCCGCCACAGGAGCTACGGGAGGTTTTGGGAACACCGGTTTCGGTGCCTCCAATGCCACACCTGCTTTCGGCGCCACATCCGCTGCGCCTGCATTTGGAGCAGCCGGAGGATTCGGTGCTACTGCAGCCAAACCTTTCTCATTCGGTAAGTTAAAAAGATATCTTTTGCTTATAAATCGCCTATCATGTATAGAAGAAAAAATGACTTGAACGGCAGAAGCGAAACAAAAGAGTTGAAAGAGGAGACGTTGTACTCACCATGGTATTAAAATATAGGTGCAAGCAACTCTACGCCCAGTCAACCTGCTACTGGCGGTTTCGGTGCTACAACATCTACACCTGGTTTTGGACAGGCCGCAGGCAACACTGGCTTTGGAGGCTTCGGTCAAAAGCCCGCAGGCCAAACTACCACAGGTTTTGGTGGTACTGGTGGATTTGGTGGATTCGGTGCGACGGCTGCCAGCAAGCCCACATTTTCTTTCGGTGCCACTTCTGCTGGCCCTACTTCGGGAGCCGGCACGACTGGCTTTGGCGGATTCGGTACTAATACCACCGGTGCAGTGGGCGGATTCGGGGCTCAAACATCGCAACCTGGCGGTCTTTTCGGTGCAAACAAGCCAGCAGCACCTACCACCTCATTGTTCGGCAACACGCAACAGCAAACGACGACGCCTTCCTTTGGATTCGGTGGCACCCAGCAGAACACTGGATTTGGCGCCACAACAGGCGGATTATTCGGCCAGAAACCCGCTACCAATACGACCTCTACTGGCGGTTTGTTCGGCAATACCCAATTAGGCGGTAATACATCGTTTGGTGGATTCGGTCAACAGCAAACAGGTGGCGGTTCGTTTAATTTACCTGCTCAAGGTGGCTTGACTTCATTTGGCACCGCTGGCCTTCAACCTGGCCAAGCACAGCAACCACTCGTTGCCACTGTCGATAAGAGCCCTTACGGCAGCAATCCTTTGTTCAATACGACGCAGCCTACTCAACAGGGTACCGGCAACCAAACAGCGACCCCTTCGGCCGTCGCTGTCGAAACCCCCAAGAAACCCGCCGTCCCTCATTATCCCATCAGTCCTCGCGTGGTCTCCAAGATCAAATTACGCGGATTCACCTTTGGCCCTACCACGAAACCTGCCGCTAAAAAGATGACTGCCTTGGACGGTGTGAGCGACGACGCGGTCCTCGGATCCGGTGCATTCTCGCCTCGACCTAGCAATAAACGATTGGTGTTCAACGACAACGTCGATGAATCGAACGTCGCAGCTCTCGTGAACCAAAAGAGCGAAAAACCGAAAATCCTGTTTAACCCCAAGCTTGAATTGATCGCTTCACAACAAGAATCAAGCGGATCCGATGTACATTCCTCGACTGAACAAGGCGAGGCCTCGGCTACCACCAAGCCATCCATTAGCTCGATCACCGCCGCAGCTTCCAAAAATGGCTATTCGTGTTCTCCCACCTTGGAAGCCTTGTCCATGATGAGCCATGAAGAATTGAAGCATGTGGAAAACTTTACCGTGAAGCGTCGTGGTTATGGTGAAGTGAGCTTCGACGTCCCCGTCGATTTGTCTGACATTCCTTTGCAAGATATTATGGGTACGATCGTTATTATCGAAACAAAGACCGTGGTTGTGTATCCCAACGAAAGTACCAAGCCTGCTTTGGGTCACGGTCTCAATGCTCCTGCGACTGTCAAACTGGAAAATTGCTACACCACTGACAAAGACACCAAGCAACCTATTCGTGATCCTGAACATGCGCGCTTCAAATTATTCCTCAACAAATTGCGTAAACGACAAGGCGTGGAATTCCTCGACTACGATATGCAGACAGGCACATGGACATTCAAAGTAAAACACTTTTAAAAAAAAAATCAAGAAACAAAAAAAAGCCCCAAACAAAGCATACGAAAAAATATTTCGACTCTAGTATAGTTAGCTATGGTAGCATCAATATGAAAGAATTCATGGTAAATAAAAGAATTTAGCAACACACAAATATTCTTTACGCGCTGCTGCTGCTAAAAAATAAGCGTGCTGGGCGAACGTGCTGGGCCGAAAATATCCTCCTTTCTTTTTGCAGATTTCTGCCAAAGAATAACCCACAAATACTTTTTGCTTAAAATTGGGGAGGCATATCTTAAAGGATTGGTCCATTGATTTTCAAATCTCATCCGATATTAGGTTGAATTATAGCTGGCTGAAAGGGAGCTCTCGCTTTTGTGAAAGCTTAATGGATGGGCAATAGTAGCCAATCATATTGCTTCATTAGGAATATGATGGCGCAGTAACATTCAAAACGACTCAAATCGGATTTCCACGTTTCTTGGACTCCTTGTCTTTGCACCTGTTGTATTCAACCCACCAATTACGTATACGACATACTTGGACATAGAAAAATATTGGATGCTAACGTAATTGTTACTGTTGAGGCTTTCCCATAGGTGGAAATAGCACTGAAGGGCACTCATTGGAGGGGTTTTGATTAATGCAAATTTTGGTGATCGATTTTCCCGATTTTTTTGGTGGTTTGAGATGACCCCCTTTATCTGATCCTTCGGGTGCGTGATAGCAATCTAAACAGGACATGCGAACAAAGAAGAACAAACGACTTTGCAAAATGCAGAGAACATAGAACTTGACGGAGACTTAACGTTTTTTTCTTTTTACCTTGCAAGTAATGAACTTATCGCAAGGAAATTATTTCCTCTTGCCTCTTATCATGTTTGATAGCACCATAACAACGAGGATCCTAAATTTGCCATTGAATTGATGTTTCGGAACCTGAATGCCGATCATCCGTCTATCACGTGACCTCGAGCAAAGTACATTAGTCTTTTTTTTTTTTTCACTCCCTGCAAATTTTTTTTTCTGGTCAATCTCCTTATTCAGCCATGACAGACATTGAAGAAAAGGTGAAAACAACTGCCGAAGAATTGAACCAAGTTTCGCTGGACAACGACAACATTCCCGAGACGGACGGGGCTGCCGCGGCCAAGAAGAAGAAAAAGAAAAATAAAAAGAAGAAATCAGCTGCTGCAGGTGAGCGCTTTTCTGTTGCCAACATTCTACGATAATGTTGGCTAATGATCTATATATAGCTGAATCTGGTGACTCGGTGCCAGCTGAAGAAAATGACGAGGAAGCTGCCGACGATGCAGGCAACGAAGAGACGGCAGGAACAGAAGGGGGAGAATCAGCTGGTAAGAAAATAATTTGGCATATCACTTGATGAAATCGGTTGTGTAACTGCTTGGTTTTTTTTTATTAGCTAAGAAGAAGAAGAATAAGAAGAAGAAGAAAGCACCCAAGACGCAGACTGAACCGCCCACTGTCGGGCTTAGCAAACTCTTCCGCGACAATGTTTATCCCGAGGGCGAAACGCATGAATACAGGGATGAGTAAGTAAACTTGGCAGCATGAGGATGTGTATTTCCCTGTCAGATACTTATATTACATGGTGTTTTTTAGTAACTTGTGGAGAACCACGAGCGAGGAAAAGCGTGCAGCTGAGCGATTGCAATTTGATGATTACAACGATCTGCGTCGAGCGGCTGAAGTGCATCGTCAAGTCCGTGCTTATGCTCAGAAAGCCATCAAGCCTGGCATGACCATGATTGAGATTTCAGAGCTGATCGAGAATGGTACCCGTGCGCTCGTGGAAGAGACCGGTTTGGAATCGGGTATTGGTTTCCCAACAGGTTGTTCTTTGAACCACTGTGCTGCGCATTATACCCCTAATGCTGGCGATAAGACGGTGCTGACGTACGATGATGTGATGAAGATCGATTTTGGTACTCATGTGAAGGGTCGTATCATTGATTCGGCTTTTACGATGCATTTCAATCCCAAGTTCGATCCTCTCGTCGAAGCGGCCCGCGAAGCTACTTATGCTGGTATCAAGGAAGCTGGTATCGATGTTCGATTATGTGATATTGGTGCTGCTGTTCACGAAGTGTATGATTCATGCGAAATCGAGCTGGACGGCAAGACACATCAGATCAAACCTATTCGCAATTTGAACGGTCACACCATCGAGCCTTACCGCATCCATGCTGGCAAATCGGTCCCCATTGTACGAGATTCCGGGGATGAGACCAAATTGGAAGAGGGCGAGCAAGTCGCCATTGAAACGTTCTGTTCTACCGGACGTGGCTATGTCATCGAAGAAGGCGAATGTTCCCATTATGCCAAGTCCGCTGACAGTGGTTTTGTGCCTTTGCGATTACCGAAAGCCAAGTCATTGCTCGCGACCATCAACAAGCATTTTGGTACCTTGCCCTTCTGTCGACGTTATTTGGATCGCATTGGCGAAGAAAAATATATGTTGGGCTTGAACAACTTGGTTCGTAGCGGTGTGGTGACAGCTTACCCTCCATTATGTGATATCAAAGGCAGTTATACAGCTCAATTGGAACACACCATCTTGCTTAGACCTACTTGTAAAGAGGTAAGAAGGAACTAGTACTGTTTGTGCGTTATTTCCAAGCATGCTTATCAAATCCATGTTTTTATTACTAGATTGTGTCCAAGGGTGACGATTATTAGTAAACTTTTTTAAATATCTGTCAATAGCTTCTTTTGTTTTCACTCTCCCTCTTTTTGAAACAATAAATTACAAACAATGCATCCATTTCATATCCTTGCGCGTTTGCAAGCGACGTTATCAATAGAAAATAATCTGGTCCGGTATTCCATGACGTCCTGCATTACAGCAGAAAGAAAAAAAAAGTTGTTTGGTTCGTTTTATTCTTTAGCCTTCTTTCTTTGTTCCCATGCAGTTCTTATGCGAGGGATATGTTCTATCAGCTACATTTAAATTCGACATGTTAATATGTATCAATGCTTTCAATTTGCCGATGTACACCAACCTCTTCTTTTGTTACGGCGTCTCTGATACTTGTCAAGACGCTGTCCACTGTTGATTGATGGTTTCCGTCGGGCTTATCATCGCGATATCGCATGAATCGCCATGGTGAAGGGAGATTATAGTCTCTCTGAAGATCTGGGTCATAATTGCATTCGATAATACGTCCTTCTAGTTGTTTCGGTTTATCTCCAAAAAGCTTGCGCCATTCCTGGTCGGTAATCCCCAGTTGATCAAATAATTTATAGTCTTGACCGCCTTGCCATACATACAAATCTATTCGCGGCTTGGCATTGTAGTCGAGAACACCAGGTAATGAACTTCCTGGGAATCTTAAATGTACTTTGAAATCCACAGAATTCTCGTTGGCTGGCTTCCATTTGATCCTGCTCCTACGGTGAGTGGATCTTTTCCCATGTTCACGGCAACTTTTGTAGCTTACATTTTGTTCGATGTGCCGAGCGAATAAGGTGCGACGACCGAGGTGAATATTAAGCCATCGTTCCCATGCTTCAAATTGGGAATGATTTCGTTGAACACGAGATCCAAATGATATGTGAATTGTTGTTCTTTAAATTCCACACTATGATAGGGCCGGAAGGTTAAACCGTCGAACCATCTTCCACAGAAGATACCGTACTCACGTAAAAGGTTGACGGTGAACCATGTGCGGATTTTTGCGAAGCATGTTCTGGTGCGGCTTGATCACTTCACCTTTGAGATACTATGAAATACATGGATTGAGTGCGGTTCCCACCGGACAGCGAAATAAATCCTACATACACCCAACCGTTTGTTCAGGTCACGCGTAATAAGCATGCGGCCAAAAACGACGAGACAGTCAAATAGCAGGAAACGTAACTTCATCTGATGGCGGCATTCGGCAGATTAGACGATGGGGTTTTCTGAAGGAAAACAACAAGACGAACTTACTGAACCGTCTGGCTCTTTATCCAAGACAAATTCCCCGTCAATGATGGTATCTGTAAGACATTTTCGAAAGGAAGGATCGTTTGGAATGGGAAACTGCAAGTTGTTGACCATGTGAAAATTGCTTTTTCGGTCAAACTGTAGCCATGTTCAGTAACGAAGTAATTTTCTCGTCCATGTCGGTACAGTGACGCGTTACCAAATAAACTTCTTGCTCTTTTCGCTCATTCACGAGCAATAGAGCCAAGCATCGGATACCGTCCGACTTTTCTGCAACAAAATAACTAAGACTGGTGAGCACACAAGTTTTCTCACAAGCTGTCAGAGTAAAATGCATACTCTTCTCTTTCTAGTTCGTCTAATTCCGCTGTGCCGAAGCTTACAGGTTGTGCGCCTGGAAATCTACGATGGTACTTTTGTCAGTTTCTTTCTTCATATACCAGTTAACGTTAACAAAGAACCTGTATTTTTTCATATGTAGCAACGAAGCTACTTTTTCTCTTAGCCAGGTATCATCCGTAACAGGAATTCCCGGTATATTAGGTACAATGGAATGATTCATTATAAAAGCGGCACTAGTGAAAGTGTCTGAGAAAGGAAAGGGAAATGCGCTCCAAAATGGCCACAAATTCCCGGTCAAGCGGTTGGATCATTGGTGGCTTATGCAGGAACTTTGTTCCTTTCTGCGATTCATTCCAAAAAAAGAGGAACTCACAAGTGCTGTTTATCTTTAGATAAAGCAGCATTTTTTTTTCCTTTTTACATCTTTTGTGTTATTGCTGTCTTTAGAAGCATCAACCTTTTGGCCCTATAATGAACACAGTGAAAAAACATGCATCATATACCACCATAAACCCAACACTGGAAAACGGTAGGCTCCGGAGTCTCAAATTTCCAAAAGGCGGTTTTTTTGATCAATGCCAGATGAAATTTTTGAAAGCAAAACTGTCCTGGTTCCAATCATCAAAGGACTGAAGCACTGTGTACGATTTCTGCGCTGCAGGCCATATGTTTTGGTGCCACAATGCGATTTCAGCGGCCCGTGCGCAACTCCGACATCGGTGACTCACGCATGCACTACCAGCTACGTTGGCATTGTCTGAAGCTTCGTCATCGATGCGGGCTCTGCGTAGCATCAGAGTACCACTTGTTACTTGCTGACAATTGAATAATAATTCAAGCCAGTAAATGTTAAAACCACATAGAAATAAATGTCCGCTAAACATTCGCAAAAAACCGTCATCTAAATCTTAACAGGAGGCAACGTCATTCTTCGAGCTCGCATTGGGCTGCTCAGGAAGAATCCATATTCTGTTGATGATCCTTCACTCAAATAACTGACTTGGTACATCGGCCCCAATATTCGCATACATGGCAAAGCGACCCTAGCAGCTCATTTCCGCAAAGTGTCCCAATGTAATAAATCCACACCTAAAAAGCTTATGCAAGTTGTATGATATTTTTTTTTTTTTTTTTTTCGCTTCCATCCCGTGTCTGCCGCTCGCTGTTGTCGTCAATATACTCGCAATCATGCTCTATTAATAAAGAAGGGGTAGGTAGAGAACCTTTTTATCTAAAAAATGAATGACTAGAATTTATATGATGCATGCTTTTCCATGTTTTATGATACAAATTAGAAGAGAGTGTTTTCCTCGCGCAGATATTCGCCAACATCAGCTTGATGGAAAACAATGAAATCTGTAGGTTGGAGTTTCTTCATGTCCACCGTGGATCGAGCGGTGACACCGAATCCTAAAGGCATATCAGACATGGAATAGATGATAACACCAGTATGTTCGGGCGTGTCGTCGGTGATTCTGCCTAAATGTGCCTTGACAACGTGATTACCGTACAGGTACGGCATTTCACCATTAGGTTTGATCCAGATCTTGTGCTAAGAAAACGTAGGAGATCTCAAGTTAATCACCTACATCCAAGTAGAAATATGTCAGGTACAAACCTTTGCGTATTGAGCTAAATGATCCAATGCTGTGATGTGCAACTTGAATTTGCCGGTTTTTGTGAACTTGCCAAAGCATACACCGACCGATCCCAAGTGATCACGACCGATGCTCACGGCCATGCGCATCATGGATTCACTATGTAAACATGACTCGTATTAGACATTACTTTTTTTAACTTTTCGAATTTGACGCAAAGTATACCTTAAATAATAGACTTTATCTTTGTGAAGGCGGAAACAGTATGTCTCATCGGGTCGATCGATCAGGTGCTTAATATTGGCGCCAATGCTTTTAAAATAAAGTATTAATATATATGATGAGTTCACACAGCACTTATACACTTACTATTTAGCAAGTTTCTCGAAGAGTGTGGTAGTTTCTTCAGCAGTAAGAGGACGCATGGTGAGGTATCAAAGTGAATAGTGAATAGCAGACAAGCTTTTTTTTTCTTTGAAAGATTAACTTTGGAGCAGCCAAGCCACTCATGTGACAGGTATTCTTCGATCTTTCACCTGGATCAGCGGAGTTTTATTCAGGTCCTCAATTTCCAAGAGATGAAACGTCAGGTGCATCCAAGTTCTTCCGGTTGGATGAACGCTTGAAAAAGATCGTGTAGAAATGAAAAAAAGGAGTAAAAGTGGGTATAAAGTTAAAGCAAGTAGGCTGACCTTGTGAACGTAAAACGTTTTGTAAACCCACCGAGATTTTACTGGAATTTCCGTGTAAATAACCAAGGAATGTCTGAAGAAACTGTCTGACGGGCCCCAATACATCAGGAAGAGTGTGGGTACTCATGACAATGCTGGCTTTGTGAGGATCTCCAACGAATTGACCCCAAACAACAACAGATATGGACATGCAAACGGAGAAGACGGGTATTTCGCTGTTAACCAATATAGCAATGACCACTTCCGACTCCAATCCTACCACTGGCTATTTCCACAAAGGCAGTAGCGTGGGATATTGCATTTTGAAAAGACAGCGAGCAAAATGAAAGACAACTGTACGAAGAAGTCTTTACAGCGCGGAAATGCATAAGCTGCTTCACTGAAAGTGATCGTCTTCATCGATCTCCAGTTAAACGTGGCGTGATGGAAGGCTCAGAATAACCAACTTTTTTTGTTCGCATTCATCAGATAAAAATTCTTTTCCCCCAGACAATCTTCTAACTTTCTCAGATCCTCTTTGTTTTTCCCAAAGAAGTGTATAACAGGTTCGACCTGTAGCATGCAATAGACACAACTTGAATCCGTAAGTGACAATAAAACTATACCAGCCTTCTGCATGTCCAATTTGTCTTGTTTGTCGATTTGCCGCCTTTCTCAAGAGACTTTATTGTTAAATAGGAAAAGGACGAGATAGGTCAATCTATGGATGAGCTGTCAGATTAGAACTTTGATCTGTCAATGATGGGCAATAAAATTTTCAAAGGTCGAAATTTCGGGAAAACTCCGCGAATCCAAACCATATCCATGTTCAGTTTTTTCTCAATTCTGCGTGAAAAAATACACTTGTAACTTGTGTTGCACGGGATAGAGTCATTGCGGGATCCGTCGCACAAAAGACAGAAACTTAACAGCTGCAAGTATTGATGTATGAAGCACTATTTGTCAAAATATGTTTAGTGAAAAGAGACAAAACAGCGGAGGGGAGGGAGTCGTCTCATCCGATGACTCGAACATGAGTCAACAATTTTTTTTGACAATTGTATGAAATTGCACAAAATTTAAAATTCCGTACCGGATCTGTAACAAAATGGAAGTCGATGGGATAAAAATGGTTATTGACTGCTCATTAACCTCAATGTACAAACCTTCAACCCATCTTTTCGCGCCGTCAGCCGAAAATACTGCATCACTGGTTATTTCACTGGCCACAGCAGCTGGAGTATACTACTACTTTCGTGACGATGTTCGAGCATGCGCATGGCGAGTCATGGAGCGGTTGTGCTTCTTTTTCAGTAAACGAGATCTAGCCGAACTTCAACTGGAACACGAACTTGTCAATGAACGCAAGTATTCCTGCATTCTAACAGTTTTGGCCTTCAACTTATTCTGCGCTCTTCTTCTCCCAATAGAGGAATCTGATATCGTCGCACAACATACACAATACGTAGAGATTAAGGGTCACCGCCTACGTATCGTTCATATCATTCACGAACTAGGAAGCAAAGTCCCTCTCGTTGTATTTATTCATGGACTAGGCGGACAGGTAAGCGAGTGATGAAAATGGGTTCATTCTTGATATGACTTCTTATACGAATTTTAGGTAGCACAGTGGGAGCGTCAGATAAAGTATTTCTCACAAACCGCGCATGTGTTGGCCGTCGATCTATTGGGTTGTGGCAAGAGCGAGGTAGAATCAAGGTAATGGCTTCAAAAAGATAGTTGATGGTGCGCGGATTTTATACTCATGCTGACGATGGAATAGTTGGCACTCATACACCACAGCGTCTCTGGTAGACGACATCAAATCATTACTTTTAGATCGCTACCACTATCCTTCCACTGTCATCGTTGCTCACTCTTACGGATGTTCAATTGCCACCTATGTCGCCTCATCACCAGAAGTTCAGAAAAGTCTCAAAGCCCTCGTTTTAATATCGCCAAAGGAAGGATTGTCACAAGCACACAAGGAAAATGTTAAACGACTTCGCTGGATTCCAAACTCTCTGTTTGACTTTGCGAGAGTGGCAGATCGTAAAGGTGGACTCTACAGCAAAAGTGTCGAACGATTTCTGGGATTACATGCAGAAGATCAATATCGCAGATGGTAAGAATTCAATTTTACGTGTTGCATCGCTGCCTATGCTGATACTATCAAAATGGAAGGCAATTGCGATGGAACTTGCAGAGTCGGACCTCGGTTTACAAGCGGTTCGTCCATGGTGCGACTTTTCCCGATGTCAGCATATACCAAAAGATCAAAGTGGGCGTGTTATTAATAGGTGGCAGTGAGGTAAGTTTGCCTAGGCGGACAGCAATTTTTTTTTTTTTTTTTTTTTTTTTTTTTTTTAGTTGATCTCATTGAAATCCAGGACAAAATAACGCCGCCCAATGATATGAATATTATCCGCAACCATTTATTAGGGCTGGACCCCAGTGAAACAGAGTGGAGCAATATTGATCAGGCAGAAAACTTGCGTGTGCCAGTACCTTATGTGATTCCCGATGTGAGCCATATGCCTATGGTGGTCAAACCAGAATTAGTCAATCCTGTCATGTCGGATTTTCTGATCAAGAATTGCGGACTCCACACACTGAGCGGAGCTTGGCAAGTGCTGAATCGTACCAAGGGTGAGAATAAATGGGATCTCAAAAATTATGAAAAGGTAGATATGAGATATCAAGGTCCAATGACTTGGGTTTTATCATCTAACATTTTTGCTTCAAGTGGGCACGTACGCCTAATATTACAGCGATTCCTATTGGCCCTTCTCAGTTCCGCGCCATGAAAGTGATGCGTCAAACCGATCCTCATCATTGTCCCTCTGCTTTTCTCGCGAAATACCCTGAAATCGGCTTTATTATCGATATCTCCAATGATTCACCGCCTTACCGAACCACTGATTTCGAAAACTCGCGGATTGAATATATCAAAATAAGGACCGTGTCGAAAATTCCACCAACCCGAGAAGACGTCGAACGATTTATTGCCACCGTCGACGCGTGTAGAGAGAAACGGCCGGATATGCAAATTGCTGTGCATTGTCATTACGGGTATGTCCTTGATCAAAAAGTGTCAATCTCATGTCAAAGTTGACATAATTTTTTGATACCGTTTTTATCATGTTAGATTTAATCGAACGGGATTCTTTATTTGCTGTTACATGATTGAACGACTCGGCGTCTCAGTTCCTGATGCGATCCGCTATTTTGCTGAAGCGCGAGCACCAGGTATACGGTAAGTTGGAGATGTCGATGAAGGAATGGACGAGCTTGCATTAATTCGTTGGTCTACCAGTCATTTGCATTTTATAGATGAGCTGTATCTACGCTATGTATTACATAAATGAATCCGCGAATGTACATCGACTGTATATCATTCACTTTTCAAATTTATCTTGAGACGGACAAATACATCTTATAAGTACGAGATGTCAGCTAAAAAAATTATTACCTGATGAAACCAAGCCAAGTGAAAACAAAATCAAACAGGTATTGAGACATCAGTGAACATGAAAAAAAAAATAGAAAAAATTGGATTGGAAGAGAAAGGGAAAACAAGGGGTGGGCCCGGGAAGGGGGAATTTCACAAAAAATGACATTCAGCTTGGACGACAAGGGGAGCCAGCTTGTCGATCAGTCAAGGAGGCTTATTATGTGGAGAAAAGAAAAAAATAAATAGAAGAAAATCGCATAGAAGTATCCAATGAATCCTGATGCTCAGGTATTGCTCCCTGAACAAATCTGGTCATGAGTCCAACGGTTATTTTTGGGCAAGCAACGGCTTGTTAGGGGAAAAATCCTCTCCCACAACGTGCAAACTATTCAGCACATGCGTGAAATAAGTATTGAATTGGAGAAATAAAATAATACTTGGATCTTGATCATCATGTTATCATTCGAATTATCCTTCTTATTCTCACTTTTTTCTTTATAAAACCGAAAAAGTGCGTCTTCTCCCAAATAATGCCTTGCTTAGGAAGTCGTAGTAAATCGCAGAACAAAGCATCGGCTGGCAAAAAATCCAAGCGCCCGCAGAGCATCGTCAGCACCACTTCTGTCGCTGTTTCGCAAATACGTCAAGAATACAATGAACTGAAAACCAAGGTATATAACGTCCCCAGAATGAGGGATCCTAATTTTCAAAATGGGACTGACAAGCGCCAGCAGAATAGCGAGCATTTGGATATGATTGCTCGCCAGTCGGCTGAACTCAACGAATTACGGCAAAAGCTGCAAGCGCAACAGGAGCAACCGAGCAACGATACGCGGCATCAGGAAATGCTGGCTAGCTTGCAACAAAAGGAAGAAATGCTCAAGCAGCGAGAACAACAAATTCAGGATATGATGCATAAAATTGAGCAAGAAGATCTGGCTCAAAAAACCGAAGATCAGGCTCGTCATCAGCTGGCAGAAAAAGATGAGCTATTGCGATCTAAAGACAAGCAGCTAGAAGAACTTGAATTGAAATGGGAATCCGAGCATGCTGAACTTATCAAGCCAGCATTGGAGGAGGTGACGAAGCAACTGGAAGAGTTGAAGCAGACGGTAATATTTCAGTTTATCTTGCATTAATTTCCAGGTTGACTCAATTGGTTCTTACTTTTGGTCGGTAGAACAAGGATGCAGTAGCTCGTCTTGCTGAAAAAGAGAACGAATTGGCCGAACTACGATCAGAATTGACCCGGCGTGACCGTAAGCCTAAAATGCCGGACCAAGAACGACAGAAACGTATGAATCGTTTGACTATGGACTTGGAAAACGACCGATTGCTGATTCAAAAACTGGAGGAATTAAACCAACAATTGGAGGTAAGATCCTTTTTCCTACCATTGAAGATTATAAAATAACACTGGTGCCTTTTTTTTTTTCTTTTTTTCGTTATTCTAGGCACAAAAGGAGAAACATGAATCTATTTTGCAATCCCATGCTCAGGCGATGGCTGAAAAAGACCGTGCGTTGGATGAACATCAAAAATCTTTGGCGGCTCTCCAGTCAAGTCATGCCAAAGCCATCAAGGAACTGGAACGTCAGCAAAAATCGAAACTGAATGAATTGCATTTACAGCACGAACAATCGCTTGCCCAGGTGAAAGAAAAGCTGGCCAATGCAGAGAAACAGGCCAAATCGCAGGTGAATGATGAAGTCGAGCGATTACTGCGAGAGTTTGAACAATCCGAGCACGATCATTCCCAGCAAGTGGCTTCGCTTCAGGAATCGCACCGTGAGCAACTTTCTTCGATGAAAAAGGGCCAGCAAGCCGAAATCCAAGGTTTATTGAACGCATCGGAGCATGCGAGCGTCAGTATGCCGGTACTACGCAAAACGGGTGGCCTCGGCAAAATCCGATGGCCTATTAGCGCCTTACAACAGCATCAGGCATTGGAAGTTCAACCTCGGGATCCGGCCATGGTCCAAGTGTATCTATCCAGCGTATCAGCAAACTCCACCATCAAAAGAAACCAAGAGTCTATACAAACATTGTTACAGTCAAAGCAAATCGAATACCAAGCTGTGGATGTCGCAAAACATGAAACGGCCTTACAACACATGCGCCGTCAACATAATGGACCAAAACAACTACCTCAGATCTTTGTTGGTGGTGAATATCGCGGCGTACGTATAACAGCTGCATTGATGGCTTGTGGCAATCGAATGATATTAACTCTTGGTTATTTTCCTGGCTTTGTTTTACATCCATAGCAACTGGACGATTTGATTAAAGCAGTGGATGATGGTCAATTAGCTGAGTTCTTGCGACCACGCGATGTGACAGATAGACGAGGTTCAACGTTTAGTACAAAATCGGCCAGTTCGATTTCATCTGTGGGTCCGACTACGCCTAGCCACAGCACTGCCTTGGCATCCATGAGAACTCCTCCGGTCCCCACCCTTGCCAATAAGGTGAAGCCAGCCAAATCATATTACCACGACGAAGACGAAGCCATGTTCAAGGAACTCGAAAAGGAACTAGGACATAAAGACTTTTCTCGTATCGACGTTAATTTCTAATTATTAAAAAAATTGCAACTTACTTAATCATCATCTACTACTTATTTTCAGCTACGGTTTCTATATTTTTGCTTACCATTTTCTAATCTCATGTTACACACACTGTCCTCTGCATTTTTTATTTTTATTTTTATTTTTTATTTGGAGATGCGTTCGAATCTTTTTCAGTGCATAAAAATCATTCAAATCAAATTTGGCTTATTGATAGCGTGCGATGGAGAAAGATCAAACTATACAAAGCAGTAGCCCATAGATGCCTTCCATTGTGTTCTTCGTATAAAGGATCTCCAAGGGCGCATATCCTATGGCTTTCCCATGGATCACGTATGCATACGTGTCGATTGCTGCTCGACACTGTCAAAGGTCTACTTCAATTCAGTGACATGCAATAGCTGCAAAGGGAGTCTGCAATACTTCACGGTTTTCCCCTTGCTAATTCGTCAAAATTGAAAAAGAACAAAAAAAAAGTTTTTTTAGCACTAAGCCTTTTATAGATGTTATCGTTTCCAGGCACCATTCCATGTTCATTAGTTATAGTATTAACGCAACTTTTTATGGAGGCACCATTGTAAACAAACGACAATGGAGGTGAAGCGTCTATATATGGGTTTTTGATTCACAGCAGTCGCTAACCACTGGGGCCGACAGCTAAAAAAAAAAAGCCCACTACAACCCAAAAAAAAAAAAAAAAAAAAAAAATTCCCCGTTCAACTAATGACGTTATGCCCAAGCTGATCCGCAGTTTTTCGTCCAATCAAATGACGAGAAGACCCTCCTCGTAACTGGTGAGATGTAGTCACATCGACAGTCGGTTGTTGAAAAAGGGGATAGTCGTTTTGAATGTCCAATCAAAGTCAGAAGAAAAAAACGTCACTGAAAACCTTTATTTAATGTTGGTATTTTTTTACTTGGATTTCTTAGCTTGAACTCCCCCCTCCTCTTCCTCTACACTTAACTCTTTTCCAGTATGAGTTCGATTTCCGCATCCAAGGCAAAGCGTCTCGCGGCCAAGGCCGCCCGTGCTGAAGCCAAGGGCTTGAGTGCCGGTTCCACTCCCAAGACTTCGGGAAAGAACACACCCAATGACGCCAGCGCAACCGATGATCTGGGCATGGACAAATTGAAGATTCAGGTTGATCGTACTGCTACTGGTGTTTATACTTCGCAGGAACGTAGCAGAGATATCAAGATCGACTCATACTCTCTCAACTTCCACGGACGTGTTCTTATTGATAATGCGACCATCGAACTCAATTTTGGCCGTCGTTACGGTCTTATTGGTGCCAACGGTTCAGGCAAATCCACCTTTTTGCAATCGCTTGCTTACAGAGATATTGAAATTCCTGATCACATTGATGTATGTATAATCATTATGTACACCTGTTTGCGTAGGGGATGCTGACCCTGACTTTTTTTTTTTTTTGTTAGACCTACTTGCTGAACCAGGAAGCCGAACCTTCGGATATGAACGCCATTGAGGCTGTCATCTACTCGGCCCAACAGGAAGTCGCTCGTCTCGAAAAGCAAGTGGAGGATCTTCTCGGCGAAGAAGATGGTGCGGACAACCCATTGTTGGACGATATCTATGAACGTATCGAACAGATGGATGCCGCCACTTTCGAACCTAGAGCTTGTACTCTTTTGTCAGGTTTGGGTTTCGATACGAAGCAGATGCAAAAGGCTACCAAGGACATGTCTGGTGGTTGGCGTATGAGAGTCGCGTTGGCTCGTGCTCTTTTCATTAAGCCTACCTTATTGCTTTTGGATGAACCTACCAACCATTTGGATCTTGAAGCGTGTGTCTGGCTTGAAGAATACTTGAAGACCTACAACCGTATTTTGGTTGTTGTGTCTCACTCCCAGGATTTCTTGAACGGTGTCTGTACCAACATGATGCACTTGACCCACAAGCGTAAGCTCGTGTACTATGGTGGTAACTACGATACGTTTGTCAAGACCAAGGAAGAAAACGAAATCAACCAGGCCAAGGCTTACGCTAAGCAGCAAGAAGAAATTGCTCACATCAAGAAGTTCATTGCCTCCGCCGGTACTTATGCCAACTTGGTGCGTCAAGCTAAATCCAAGCAGAAGATTATTGATAAGATGGAAGCCGCTGGTTTGATTGAAAACGTCGAAAAGCCTCCGTTGTTCAAGTTCGCCTTCACGGATGTTGCCAAGCTTCCTCCTCCTGTGCTTGCTTTCCAGGAAGTCTCTTTCTCCTACAGCGGTGATATGTCCAAGGCTCTGTACAGAGATATTGAATTGGGTGTGGATATGGATTCCCGTGTGGCTCTTGTCGGTCCCAATGGTGCTGGTAAATCTACACTTTTGAAGTTGATGAGCGGTGAATTGGTGCCTACCGAAGGTCGCGTCCAGCGTCACACTGCCTTGAAGCTCGGCAAGTACTCTCAGCACTCCAACGATCAGCTCGATATGGACTTGTCTCCTATTGATTACATGAAGAAGAAGTTCCCTCAGGAGAGCACTCAGACCGACTTTTGGCGTCAACAGATTGGCCGTTACGGTTTGTCCGGTACCCATCAAACATCCCCTATTGGCCAACTTTCCGATGGTTTGAAGTCTCGCTTGGTCTTTGCCGAATTGGCGGTGGCCCGTCCTCACATCATCTTGTTGGACGAACCTACTAACCATTTGGATATGGAATCCATTGACTCGCTGGCCAATGCCATCAACAACTTCACTGGTGGTGTTGTTCTTGTTTCTCACGATTTCAGACTGATTTCCCAAGTTGCCAAGCAAATCTGGCGATGTGAGAACGGCAAGGTTGAACCTTTCGAAGGCTCCATTGCCGAATACAAGGAATCGCTCCGAAAGAACGTCAAGTTGTAAACTACACGATATATCAATCAAATCTTTGTCCAAAGGAGATTGGTTTTTTTTTACATTTTCTATTATCTGTTTTTCGCTTCATAGACAGGAAAAAGTTGTTATTTTTTTTTTCTTTTTGCTCCCCCTTTTATTTCGCCCTTTTTCATTTCATGCTTCCTTTGTACATCTTATCACAACATAAAGAAGGTTCTCTTTATTCATTGGGGTGCAAACGATGGTTTTTCTCTGGTAATTGTGTAACTTTGTCTGGCAATGATGATTTTGTTGGGATAAAACTGGAGTGTTGATGGTCATTGAGGTGAGTTTTTTTCTGTGGTGGCGCTTCGCTGGTCGGATTTGTAATATTCGAATCCAAGCATCACTCTTGAAACATATCGGGAATCGAGTTTTTTGGCATCCGACGGATCTAATTGACCAAAAATCCGCTTTAAAAACGCGTGAACCCGACTCTACTTATCTGATCACCATGCCTCATTACTTGGGTCTTGACTTGTCAACGCAACAGTTAAAATGCACAGTGATAAATTCCGAACACCGTATTATAGCGGAAGACGCTGTGAACTTTGACAATGATTTACCGGAATTTGGAACCGTGCATGGCGCCATTATTCACGGCGATGTGGCCACTTCACCGCCCATGATGTGGATTAAAGCTCTGGATATGCTGCTTGAACGTTTAGCAGCCAAGAACGTTGTCAATAATATTTGTGGTATTGCCGGTGATGCTCAGGTAATGGACTTGATAATGGTACACTGAACGGGGCATTAAATGTTTGACTTGTCAGCAACATGCCAGCGTTTATTGGTCAGCAAAAGGCGTTGAGGCTTTAAAGAACTTGGATCCATCACAACCATTGACTGAGCAATTCAGTAACGCGTTTTCGCGTGCTCAGTCGCCTATTTGGCAGGATGCAAGCACAACAAAAGAATGCCGGGCGTTGGAGCAATTTGTAGGAGGGGATCAAGCATTGGCAAATTTAACCGGCTCCAAGGCATATGAGCGTTTCACTGGAAATCAGATTGCAAAGGTGAGAATTTACGGGTTCGTGTCGCAGATGATCATTTTACTGACCATGGATTTGGCGCCTTTCTCTTCTTTTTCATACGCAGTTCTATCACAATGAGAAAGAAGCGTACGATGCAACACAGTATATCCAACTGGTCAGCTCCTTTCTCGCTTCATTATTGCTTGGAAATATCGCGCCTGTTGATGCGAATGAAGGTTCAGGAACGAATATGATGAATATCATGACGCACCGCTGGGACAAGGATCTGGTCGATTTTTGTGGTGGAAAGGACCTTTACGGCAAATTGGCGTTGGAGCCTACGGAGGGAGGAGTTCGTCTCGGACAAATTGCGCCTTATTATGTGAAACGGTATGGATTCAATCCAGGTACGTCACGGTATCAGGTTGAATGTTATGTGCGGAGGTTCTGTTTATCGCTGATAAACTCTTAATAGAATGTGTCATCATGCCATTTACAGGAGATAATGCGGCAACGCTTTCCTCGATGAATTTGCGTAGCGGAGATTGTGTGGTTTCTTTGGGCACTTCAGACACAGTTCTGGTGTATCTAAAAAAGCAAGACGCGGTACCGACAACCGAAGCTCATTTGATGGCGCATCCAACGGATCCTGAAGGATTTATGGGTATGATCTGCTACAAGAACGGATCTCTTGCGCGGCAACGCATCCGCGACCTGTATGCTAACGGAAGCTGGGATACGTTCAACGAATATCTTGGCAAGCCATGCAAAGAGGGACAAATCGGCTTTTATTACTGGATGCAAGAAATTGTTCCCTTTGCCAAAGGCATCCATCGGTTTGAAAACGGGCAACCTGTCGAAGAATTCTCGGAACCCCAGACAAACGTTCCTGCCATTTTGGAATCCCAATTCTTCTCCATGCTCCTTCGAGTCAAATACATGATGCCGTTGAGTAAAGTCCGACGCATTCTTGCCACGGGAGGCGCATCGGTGAATAAGAATCTACTGCAAGTGTTGTCGGATGTATTCGGTCTTCCGGTGTACAAATCTCAAGGCACCAATAGCGCAAGTCTGGGAGGCGCCTTGCTTGCAAAGTATGGCATGCGTGAAGACAAGAACATGACATTAGAGGAGATGGTGAATCAGACTCAGGGAGACGATCTCGACTTGATTTGCCAACCCAACTTGGAACGAACCAAACTCTTCAAAGAAAAGCTCTCCACATTTGAGCGGCTGGAAAATGAAATAACAAAAAGATAGTGGGAAATCAAATCGCATTAGCCAGTTTTAAAAAGGATAAAAAAATATAATATGTACAATAAGATGAACAGAACAACCGACACAGTGTGATTTAACCGTCTATCTCGGTCAAGCAGGAGGCAGGCTGTCAAGAGCAGCTACCGCTGTGGAATCCGCTGTGGGTTCCGGAGCCGTTGTGTTGGTGACAGTTTCTTCGGTTTGTTTTACTTGTCCTTCCGGCCCATTGCGCAAATACATCCAGTGATAATATTGCATGCGATGCGTTTCTTGTGTGTTCTCGGATGTGCTGATATGCTCTCGGAATTGCTCATGTTGCAGCAAGTCAAGAAAATAGAGGGAATGCGGGTATCTGTAATGAAAAATAAAAAGCCACGCACGAGTGTTAGACCAGCATGAGCATAAATCGTTAACGAACACCCTGCTTACACTACAAATTTGGCATATTCAGGTTGCTTCCAATATTGCAGGTATTCCAAGTAGCGGATAAAGGCAGGATCCTTAAAGTATTGCTGCTGTGCAAGATCTGCGTTCTGTTAGTCCAAAGCCCCACTATATATTTTCGCGACGTACTGTTGAGATACCAGGGATTAGCAAGACAATTTAGAAATTCAAGTTCGATTTGGAAACGACGTTTCTCTTCCTCTGCATTCAACTGGACCATCGCTAAAGATGGCCAGGCATACAAGACTAAAGCGCGGTTTTAATGTTCATCACAGCATGAACAGGAGTGGCTTGTAATATTACTTTCCGGAAAGTAAATTCGGCCAATGGCATGAACAGAATACATGCATGTACGAAAAATGGAATTCATCTGTTGGCAAGGACAGATTCATGTTGTACGAAACGTAAATTCGTCTTCGATAACAACAAATAAATAGGATGGAAGTTGTTGTAAAAGTATCCTTGAGGAGGGTTTGTGCTAATGATGTTTTTTGAGGAGATTTTTGGGTTGTCTTTCGGTTTTTACGATAGAACCTTTAAATTTATTTGTAAGTGGGCAAACACACTACTTGGCTATTTGTGCGAACTTGATCGGGAAACAAAAAGACTAGAACTGAGCCACATAAATTCAATACAAAATGTGGCTCTCATCGCAAAGGGAAGGTCTCTTCACCAGAAACGGTAACAAGGGTGGGTGCGTATTACAATTTTTGTCTTCGTTGTTCCTGACCGATTCCGCTCTTCAGCTTATTTCTTATGCTCTTTTGACCTTTCCCACATGCTCACGCTTCTGTCTGAAAACTTGTCAACTTGTAATTCTCGATGCTATCATTACCTATAAAAAGCAATCGTGGATCATGTCCAAGGATTTATCACTACAGTATGAGAATAACAGCACTGTTAAAATTAGTTAAAATTCGTTCGACTGTGTAATTGTTTCTTTATCGTATCAAATCTTCCGACACAGCAGCATACTCTCAACCATTGCATATTTTCATGTCCACATTGAAGAAGTCTAGAATTACTATTAATGACCTTGCTGATAGAAAGAAGACGCCCAAGATAGACCTGAACAATACATGCTGGAACGTTAATTCATCCCATTAAAAGCACCAAATGTCGTACTTTTTTTTTCTTTTTTTTTCAGTTTTACCATTTGCATACCTTTAGGTCCATAAAGAGATTTTTGTGTTAAGCCCATAATTTTCACCTTGTCGCGCTTGTTAGTTAATGATCGACATGAAATACGGATGATATGCAAAGTATCGTATGGCCTATTGCTTGCTTCCGACGAAATAAATAACCCTGAAATTTACTGATTGTAATTATTTTCTACCTTTTGAGATATGATCCATACGAATGGTGCAGTAAGCATATTGCTCATATTTCACCTGTGATGGGTTTCACAGGGCAGACCAAGTCAAACAAGTTCGTGTGCCTTGTGGTGACCAAAAAATCCGACGTCATACAATGGAAGATGAGCCAATGGCATTGCTTGCTTTGAGGATTAAGCTGATCTCTGATTGTGTGGAGTGCATTGCACGCGTTCGAGAGCCGTTGCTTGCAAATAAGAAAGTCCAAAGATTATTAAAAACCTTGCAAAAAAAAAGCGCAGCACCTTTTTTTTAGCCTTTTATACCTTCCCTTGTCAATTATGGACCCTGTCGCTGATGTTCGCCGCGGTGCCTTCAAAGCGCGTAGCCATTTCAAACCCGAAGAAGTAAGACGACGGCGTGAGACGGCACAAGTAGAGATTCGAAAACAGAAAAAAGAAGAGAACCTATTCAAGCGACGCAACTTTAACCTCACTCATTTGACGGACGATTCGGACGAAGAAATCGACATTACAGGCATTGACAATCAGGTCCGTCATGCATAAATTATGTGGAAATGGAATGCGGCTAATGTGTGCCTTTTTATAGCCTGGTACTGTGTTGCCACAAATGGTTCAAGACTTGTACTCTTCCGACATTGAAGTTCAGCTACAGAGCACGGTCCTGTTTCGAAAGTTATTGTCTCGCGAAAAGGACCCACCTATTGAGCAAGTCATAGCTTGTGGTGTGGTCCCAAAATTTGTTGAATTTCTTCGTTCAGAACACAGTTTGCTCCAGGTAATCGCAAGCTGGATCGCCCCGTTTGAATTGCTTATTAATGCATATATTTTCTTAAGTTTGAATCAGCGTGGGCATTGACCAATATCGCCTCCGGATCGTCTCAGCAAACGCAAACTGTCATCAGCCTGGGTGCTGTGCCTTGTTTCATCGCATTATTGAGCAATCCCGTGGTGGATGTGCGAGAACAGGTAAGTGGGACAATGGACAATGTGAAGCAGATGTCATCAATGTTGTATTGATGTTTTATGGTGAATGTTACAAAGGCAGTATGGGCTCTAGGGAATATCGCAGGTGACAGCCCGCGATGCCGTGACTTTGTGCTTGAAAATGGGGTCCTTCCTCCGTTACTTACCATCTTCCAAGATGCTCCAAAACTCTCCTTGTTACGTAATACTACATGGGCATTATCCAACCTTTGTCGTGGTAAAAATCCACAACCTCCATGGCCTCTGGTAAGAAATTAGGATGGTGCGGTGTTCTTTAGATGACATTTTCTTATTTCCTATACTCGATGATTTTCCATAGATTGCTTCGGCATTACCGGTACTCGCACAATTGATATATTCTACAGACGAAGAAGTGCTCATTGATACTTGTTGGGCGCTTTCTTACTTATCCGATGGCGTCAATGAGAGAATCGGTGCGGTGATTAACTCGGGTATATGCGGCCGTCTCGTCGAATTGCTGAGTCACACATCCACGGCTGTGCAAACGCCAGCTTTACGAACTGTGGGTAATATCGTAACCGGCGACGATAGTCAAACGCAGGCTATCATCAACTGTGGTGCTGTAAATGCTCTGCTGCATCTTCTCTCCAGCACAAATGAAACTATCCGGAAAGAAACATGCTGGACCATATCGAATATTACCGCAGGCACCGTCCAGCAGACTCAGGCGGTGATTGACGGCGGTCTCATCCCTCCTTTGATCCAGCTCTTGGCGATGAGCGATATCAAGACCAAAAAAGAAGCATGCTGGGCCATTTGCAATGCCACCTCGAATGGACTCCATAAAACGGATCAAATCACATACTTGGTGTCCCAAGGCTGTATCAAACCGCTTTGTAACATGTTGACGTCGTTGGATAATAAGATCATAGTCGTGGTATTGGATGGATTGGACTCGATACTGAAAGCAGGCGAACTGGAAAAGATGAACACCCTGGACGGTCTGAACCCATACGCTCTGCTGGTTGAAGAATGTGGCGGTGTCGACTATATCCACGGACTGCAGAGCCACGAGAACGGCGAAATTTACAAGAAGGCTTATCAGCTCATTGACAAATATTTCAGTGACAGAGATGATGAACAGGATGAAAATATGCAGCCTGTCGTTGATACCACCTCTTTCAGTTTCCAACAAATAGAAACGCCCCAAGGTGGATTCAATTTTGGCACACCGAATTAGCTCCTCCTCGTATTAAGAGCCACTTGCGTTCACCATTTATGATTTGTCTGTGTCGGCGCTAATAGATTTATGGCCATCCTTTATTTTAGTGCTGCTTATCTCAAGTGAAAATGCTTTTTTTTATCCCTCCCCGCTGTTTATTTTACCTATTCATTCCTTTGCTTATCCCACTATCAATAGCTGACACCAACAACATGAATAAAGTCGCTTGTCGTGTACCTTTTTATCGCCATTATCAAGACCTCAAGTGTAACGTTTTGTGTTTATTTTCTGGCGTTACGAGGATAAAGCAGCCAAGTGCAATGAATACAGTTGACGATAGATAAGACCTAGGAATTATAAAACCAATCGTCTCGCTGGGATGACGCCAACGTTTTACAGTTTACGGGAATGTGAAATACGAATGAAGGGCCAATCCCTTTGGAGGGAAAACGGATACACAGTAAAAAATGCGGATGATTAAGAAATCCTAAAAACCGGGAACAAACTTTGTTTTTTATTCTCAAAATCATGTCTATTATTGTATCCGAATAAAAAAAAAATATCAAGCCAGCATGGCAGTATAACAAAATATGAATGTAGTTAGCTTGCCCGTGAACTTCGATAGACGTTTGGTTCCCGAAAAAATCAACTTAATGGGCAGGACGGATTACGTAGTACCATTTAGCGCCGATCAACGTGGAGAGCACGCGCCGGAACGGCTGGTCGGTGATTGATAACTTATTCTGAAATAATCAATACCAATTTTTTTTTTTTTTTTTTTTTTTTTTGAATAAAGCCATCTAAAGCTGATTACTCGAAGTTCGTTGAAATTTGCCTTTCAGTTCACAATGTTTGCTGAATTTCCTCGCATACGGATCCCGGGAGTAGAAGAATAATGAACAAACAGAGGATTATGGTAATTCTGCAAAGCTTGTATATCTTCACATATTTAGCTTAGGGAACCTTTCAAACAGTAATGGGCTTGTTTAAAAATGGGCACACAATCTCATATGCATCGCGGCATATGAGCTATACTCAGTTTTCACACTGATAACAAAGAAATACAGAGTATGGAACTTATACTTATCGGTTCCCATTATCTTCGCCTTGACGAGCCAGTAATATGTCTTGGATGTTCTTTCATGTGCTTTGAAAAGGAAAAACTTCACAACACGCCCTCCAAGTGTAGTATTTGCTTGTAAGCTTATCAGTGATCCCGGGTGCTTGTCGACCAATAGATTGGAATTTGTGCGTTTGAAACGCTTTGACAACGCCACCATGCATCAGCGAGTTTCTCTCAGATTTGCAACAAACCGAACCAGAAGCCACACTTACTGTAATATATAACAAACCATTTCTGTATACGTGCGATAAACACTGGTCTCTGCATTTGGATATGAATTTAAGACAAATTCACCACTATTCTTATATCGGCGATTATCCAGAAGTGAGTTGTATAATGAGTCTTTTGCATTGGAATGGTGGTTGTTGACGAATTAATATTATAGTGGGACGTCTCTGGGACGCAAAGGATAGGTGAGATCTATGCGTATCGAAGTTGCGTCTTCTTGTCCCTAGGAGATACAGAGTACTTTCATTTGAATGATTACATGTCATTACAAGACGCCTTATAAGTGTTTAATAAATAGACGACTTGCTCTGTATTTACGTACACCGCCTATTACAGAACCATAGATCATATATTCCTCATCCACGCGGCTATGGTTCAAGGATATAAATTCGGGGGATCCTCTTGGGACTCGATTTTTGAAGCAGTTTGCAAGGAGTATCCCAAAACATCACTGCAGGAGGAGGATATCCGGTTCATGGGCGAGATTAATGCAGTAATACAGGCAAAATGGTAGTAGACCGATGACACATGACATAGTAATGGAACTTGATTTAGGCAATGTTTAACGACTGGCACAATCTCAGCTACGTTTGACCGATTGGAGGAGTAGAGCGTTAGACTGTCCCAACAGCTTCATTTACCAAGAGATCTACCTACAGCTTAAGTAGCATATACACTGCTGCTGCTACCGTAGAAATCAAGATTGGACCTCTGAATATTTAGCTATAACCATTGGAATCTCCTTGGCAAGAACAATGAAAGTGGATCTTTGCGACCGCAACTATCACTTTATCTCATTCTCAATGCGTTTTTCCCTATCGCAGAAAAATTTAGATACCAAGGGTATGAGTCAGACATTTTTAATTCAATAAGCTGCTACGATCACTAACTTATGGTAATTATGTTATAAGCGAAATTGATCGTCAAAACTGGGAGCTCATCCAAGGATGCGACAAGTTCACCCACCAATTGTATGGCGGTCATAGGGCGAACTATCAGCCGTTGATGGTCGTCGACTGGAAATCATCCTCCCACCACAATAGCTACAAAAGGTCATTTTTAGAGTTGGTATACGAGTTGAAGAACGTAATGAATTATTCGATAATTAGAGGAGTTGTTGACAGCGAAATCCCTCTATGCGGCCTGTTTTGCCTGGGTACATACAGAATCATAATTGAACTTCCCCAACATTTACACTGTATTTAGGTACCAAATGTGAGGCGTATGTGTCTGATTTGAAGTACCACGGCCTCTACCGACTGTGCCTATCGATTGTTACAATGTCAAATGTTTGCCAGAGGCATTTGAAGTCTTTTCCAGGTTGAAGGTAAATTTACGTTTTATGCTCCATCGTGATGTTCTAAGGGCAATGTTGCTAAATATTTATCAGTTCATATTCAAGGCAGTAGCATCCAGCTACATCAATGTAAACTCTGGCAAATGCGTCGCTGTTGACCGATCAGTGATGATGGTTCTGCAAAAATAACTCTGGTTTGCAAGAAGCAACCGTCATAAGTTCGCATTTATCGTCTTTTAAATGAAAGGCGAGAAAATATATAGGAAGGTTTTCTCACATATAGAATTTGTTTGATAATCTTTATTGCAATAAGCATTCTGGCTTAACAATTGTCGGCATTCGTATGTATTGGATTAACTTTTGAATACCTGGTTTCTGGTCTTACGGTTTCCGCGCAAAATCAATCCACAAGTAGCAGGCGCGAATCGACCAATCAGATTTGATTATCTGTCAGTGAAGTGGTTGAGCGGAGTCATTTTTTTCTCTGGTCTTGCTCGCTTTTTCTCTTTGCTTACGCTTGGTTTTGGGCAGAGGCTTTTAAAACTCTACGCTACATATATAAATTATGTACCCTGCAGGCGGACAGAATCCTAATTACTACGGCGACCAATATGGAACGCCTCAGATGACTTCCAAATCTCCTCCACCACTGCAGCATCCTGTGCCGCAACATCCGATCCCGAACTTCAATAGCGCGACCCCTCCGCCGCCATCGCAGCATCAACAGCCGCACCAGCAACAATATATTCCTCAGCAATACCAGCCACAACCGCAATTTCAGCAGCAGCCGAATCAACAGCAACAACAGCAACCGTACGCGAATCCTTATGGTCAAGGCAATCTTTACTCGCAGTTCGGGTTCAACGACCCAGCAGCTCAAATGGGAATGCAGTTTGCCGGCAACGCTGTTGCACAGGGTACTGCGTATATGGAACGAAATGTAGGTTTTATTCGTTTTGTATTTATTGGGTTGACTAACTTTGGTGATGTCCAGTTCAATCGATGGGTGAACATGCCTGCATTGAGACACTACTTCAGCGTCAGTAACAGCTACGTCGTCAATAAACTTCGGTTGCTACTGTTCCCGTGGAGACACTCGGTAAGAAGAGATATGGAAATATGTTGAATGGTTCATGACGAACATGGGAGACTCATAAATTATGGTTCAGCCATGGACTAGGTCGATTAAGCGCACCGAAACAGGACAAATGGATGGTTTCAGGTCGCCAAGAGAGGACATCAATTCCCCTGATCTGTATATTCCAGGTAACGTGTTATGGTATGGTTCTTTATGGAAAATAGATACACTGAAAGATGTGTCTGTGCTTTTTCTAGTGATGGCGGTTGTCACCTACGTGTTGCTTTGCGGGCTTGCAGCCGGTCGCCAAGGCTCGTAAGTATTCGGTTGATTGGCCACCGGTCAATGCATTTTTTTGACTGGAAAATCTCACGCTGTCGCTAGTTTCCATCCAGAAAAGATGTATGTTGCAGGATCCACCGCCGCCGCCGTTATTTTTGCCGAGATTGTGTTTACACGCTTAGGATGCTATTTCCTGAGTATACCATTTGAAGCGTCAATGTTGGATCTGATAGCGTACTACGGATACAAATACGTGGGCATCATCGTCATGGCGGCTATTAAATTGTTGACCAAGAACTATTGGTTATCTTGGGTCGTATTCATCTATGTTGGTCTGAGTACTGGGTTCTTCTTGGTAAGTAACAAAATGCACAGCCGTTATCCCGTTACAGTGTCAAGATTTTAACTCGATTTTGTTTAGCTTCGCTCGATGCGATACGTAATTCTACCTGATACCTCGCCTGGACCTTCCACATTGAATCCTCAGCGAAAACGTCGTATGTGGTTTTTGGTCATGATTGCAGCAATGCAAATGGTATATATGTTCTTCCTTGAAAGAAGTCTGTAACGTATAATCGGGAAAGCTTTTTTTTTTTTATAAATAAATATGGGCATCGTCGTAGATATTATGCTAAATTTGTTTTCTTTACTGCTGCTCTCATGACATTGATTGTGCTTCTGCTCTCTGGAAATGGTTTTACTTTCTCGAACGCCAGTGAAGTTGATTTCAATTTCATTGATGCTAATAGATGGATAGTTACAGGCGCGGCTTGACTATGTTGGAAAACTTGAATCATACGACTTTGCTATTGTTTGCTCGATCGTAGTGCTGTCTATTCTGTCGCGCAGCATTCAGAAACTTTAGAAACACACAGGCCACAGTCACAATAGGACATTGAATTCAATTTTCGTCAATTCTCGGTGGACAACTGAACGCGAGCACGACCATCTTTCTTACATCCATGGCCAAGAAAAAACCAAATACTTCAAGCGAAGGTATCATGTTACACGAAGCGTAGATGCACTGGATCCAATTGACTGACTTTTTTTCTGGTGTTGGCAGAGGAGCAGGCGGTGCTGAATTATTTGCGTAAAGTGAATCGACCGTATAGTTCGAGTATGCATAAAGTGAAAAATCTATGCAAAGAAGGCGTTGATTCATATTCATGTAAACTTTAGCCGATATATTCAACAATTTGCATGCGAAATACCCTAAAGCGGCCGTTGCCAAAAGTCTGGAGAAACTCGTCAGTCAGTCTCTCATTGTATCAAAAGTATACGGCAAAAGTGCAGTGTACGCTCCCAAACAGGTAGGAAGGAGTTACAGACGTCCGAGTTTTTGCACGAAAAATAAAAATAATCATAATTAACTACAAGACCGAAGAAGCCGCCACAGCGGATGATTTGGAGTCTCTCGATACCGACTTGCAGTCATTAACCGAGAAAGTAGATAAGCTCAAAGCCGAGAATAAGCAGTTGAGCCAAGGTAAACACCGTCCCACCTCACCTGCCTACAGTACTAAAAAGCTGATACTCGATTCCTTTGTCACTGTCAGCTGTTTCTCAATTGCAGAGCACCCCAACGACTGAAAATGCTCAGACGGATTTAGAGCGGATCTTGCAAGAGGTACAATAGGACATGGCACCATCATAGTACGCAATGCTGACAAGAGACTTAGAACGAAGCATTTCAAGAGCGATTGCGGAACCTGCAACAAGGAAAGTCGCGTATTAGCGATAAAGATCATGCGGCCATCACTGCGGAAATGGACAAATGTCGAAACGAATGGAGGAAACGACGAAGAATGGTATGTATATCTACCGCAGTCGATGCATTCACGGTTTCTGAGATCCAAGTCATAGTTCCAGGACATGTTCAAGACAGTCACCGAACACATGCCGGGGGACCCCAATGAACTAAAAGTAAGCACTATACTAAGCGCGCTCTATCTTGACAGCTTATATACTGGGTTTATTTTACAGGAAGACATGGGGATTGAGGACGATGTGGTTCCTTTTGATCAAGATCCACTAGCCCTTTGAGCTGTTCCCAACTTTCATGCGGCATCTCAGCAACAATCTCATCTTGGAGAAAATGTAATCTCCGCCAGTCAACTCCTCCTCCTCTCCTTTTCTTTGCTTTTCCCACTCGCTTTCTACAGGTTTTTTTTATTCTTTTTATAAGCGAATCCTTTCATCATATTACCGTATTTGCCTTTTGTACATCCTTGTATATCGAAAATGATGTAAAATAAATAAGATATCGTTAAGCGACGGAGTCATATTTAATGGTCATCAACAGACGGTAGTCTGTAAAGCGCTATGCATGGGATGTGCCCTCGTGGGCGATGAATATTTGCTCAGAAGATGTGGACTGTATGCTTGGACTCTGAATAGATTGGTTCAAGATCTGCTTGGAGGGAGGCAATTCAGGGATAGTGTGAACTAAGTGAGCAGTGTTTAGTATGGTTGTTTTTCTCGTCCAGCGTATAGGTGATTGCCTACTTCGGTTTTCTTCATCGTCATTGGGAAAAAATTCCTCGGTGCGAGGAATACGAAGAGCATAGGGCTCGTGACAATAATTGCTTGACAAAGAAGGATAGTATTGCCGGTATGCAAAGTAGGCAAAACTGGCACCCAGCAACCCTCCCACAAACACATCTTGCCAATGGTGTCGATAATCGCACACTCTTGAAATAGCAATCATGAGAGCACCCAGCAAAGGGAGCGCAAATACAAAACTTTTGTACGTATGCTAAAGAACGAAAGCCAATTAAATTAAAATCTTTCAGCGTATATCGACCCACAGAGTGCGCTTACTCCTAGTTCGTCAAAGAGGTGCATTTTCCCGGCGAGATAATAAGAAAGAAAACCTAGGCCGGCAAATGAAACTAAAAAAGAAACGTGTAAGCAGGATGAAACTAGCTGAATCACGGCTAACCTACATGAAGAATGCCCGCTTGGGAAGCTTTTGAACCCATCTTTCATCTTGTACGAGTTTACATCCGTTGTGCATATTGTGTAATTCTGGAGACCCAAGGGAGGATTAGGTATATCTTTGGGCGGTTGGCATCGATCGAGCATATCAGGTCTCGGTCGGCCTACTGTGACCTAGAACAAATTGATTTATACGATAGCCTACTTGTCTCCTTTTAATAATATACTCATACCTTGATCACAACAGTAGTCATAATGGTCATGGAAAGTGCCAAAAAGAGCCCTACGTGAAAGTCAGGTTTTAGATATCAAACATATCAGTAAAAATGATTCGTCTACTACCCAGCAATGCATTGTGACAATCGTGCAAACTCCGTCGAACGCCAAGCGCGATAGTAATGATCATGATGGCTGGACAGACGATGCAAATAACCTATTTGAACCATTACTACATTCGTCAGTCTGATTTATCTACTGTGTATTTTGAGTGATGGTTACGCACAAGTAGTACGGATACCGGAATGATTTCATGCGTTTTGTATGGATGCATGAGCGTGCTGTCTGTCATTGAAAACTCACGTCGAAACGGGGGAATGACATCGATGCTAAAAAATACCATCGTCATCACGAGAACGAGCACCCAATCTTTCGCATAAGTGATGAACAATTTTTGCGAACGTGGTGATCTCCATTCAGCGGGAATCATGGTAAAAAGGGAAGAAGAAGCGGGCTGGAAAAAAAAATATTCCTCGGATGCGCTATTCACTTGTCGTCGGTAAATTTATACGATTGAAAATCAAGTGGGGTCATGGTCTCCTTTATTTATATTTTATACATTTCGATCACGTCTTGTTTGTTACATGCAAAGCTTATAACAATAAAGTTGATGGTAACAAATTAAAGCTTTTGGCGTGAGTTACTGGAAGTACAAATGAAGCGAAGCACGATCATTGATTTCACAGCAAAAAGTAAGTTTTAGGACAGTGACCATCGTTCAACTATCTGATAAATTCTACCTCGTAGGATGTATTCAGTTTAGTTTTTATACACAGAGTATGAATATATGATTTGCATCAATTTATATGCTGCACGCTAGATATTAGCATCAGGATCTTCCTCCTGAGCGGGCATGAATTCCTCTTCGGGACAACAAACGGTAAACAATTGCATCGCCTTGCGCATAGCGTCTTCAAAATCAAGCGAAGCCGTCGGATCAGGGCAGAGTAATACATTTCCGGGAAGTTGAGCGTCCTCACAATGTCGTATCCGTTGTTGGTAGAATAATGCAAAACGAGGTGACACATCTTGAAAGAAAAAAGACGGAAACAAGGTGAAATTGAATGAGACATTTGGGAATTTGAGATCCTAGTATGAACTTACCATGTTTATCCAGTAACGTTTGGACAATATCCTGTAATACTTGGCTATCGTCCTCCGTCCATAAATAAGTGACATCTAAGCCCGCTGTCAAAAACCCCAGTTTTGACTGACTGTTGGTGAGTTCATTACTTACATTGATCGCGTGGACAGGCCATGCTTTCATTGCTGAGATGTAAAGAAAGGACTGGTTTGGTATTTGCGGCGATGGTTTGAGGCGGAATAACACCAAATCCGAGTGCCTCCATGTGGTCCTCCTCCACATATGCCAATGGTCTATCCGTAACAAGGAAAGCCCTTGATACCCAGGTCTGTTCCGTCGATGATAACCAGTTTTTCGGCATATAATCAATGCCTGTCACAAGCCATCGACAGTGGAAGGTTTGACCATCTTCGGTGGTCACACCGACACATTGATTATCATTGTCCATCTCCATTTTTTTCAATGGCTGATTCAAAATATAAACGCCTCCGTAAACGGCACATACTCTACATGACCTAGTTTAATCATATGCAGAGAAAAAAAACTAAGGACTCAATGTCATCTTTACCTGCAAAAAGCTTGTGCAATCTCGCTGCCGCCGCCATACAGCGCACAAAGATAACCACCTTTACTAAATCGTCCCATGGACTTCATAAAGCTCTGTGTCCGTGCCAGGCCTTGTGGCGTAAGGGCTGGATGTCACTGGTATTAGATCAACATTGTCACCAAACGTAACTTCTGACATTTACCTTTGCTGTCGACGATGGCGATGGCATAAAGGATTGCAGCCTGGAGCTTGCCAGTAATTTTAAACTTTTCCTCCAGGAATCGTTCATAAGGGGCCGTCTCATAGCCTACAAATACAGTATGAATGGTCATCCAGTCACTCTGAATCGTTACTGTGATTTACCTTCTAGAGAAGCCACATCCTGTTCATCATAGTTCATGGCAAACGTGAGAAATTTCATCAATTTACGCTTTTCCACGAGAGCGATTGACTTGTTGGTGAATACGTCTTCCTTTGAACTGGGTACCTAAAATAGGATGACTCAGAAATAAACTTGTCGATCTATCATTTATTCGGACTCACTTTTTCAAAATGGTCATCAGCGGCGTCGTAAAGGAAAATATCATTGACACCTTGAAATTCCAGATAACGACCGACCCCGGACCGCATCAATACTTCAACCAACTCGCCTCGGCAGCCTAGTATTTTGGGTGCAAGATCGAGATTATAGGATCTTGACTGTTTCACGCTGTCCAGCATCCTCTCTAATTTCGACACACTTTTGGTGAGATCAGTGGTGGAACTTTCAGTGATTATTGCGGCTTCACGCTCTAGCGCTGATTTGATCACGTCTTCTTCCCAGAGTGTGGATGGTTGCAAATGTGTATGTAATGCCGCTATCGCCTCTTGCAACTGTGATGGGGCTGTTTCCAACGATTTCGAGTCCTCCTTACTGTCCGTCGAGGGTTCATACAGTTTGAAATCAATATTTCTGAAGTTCTCTTCGTATCTTTTCTTGTAATGTATCGTATTATCCGCTTCTGTATTTCGAAACATAGTTGAGCAACCTGTAACAGCCTGTTGTCAATAGTCGCCATTACCTTGTTCGTTCATTACACAGTCTAGTGAACATTCTCTTGGTTAGAATGCGCGGTTCGGATAAGATGTCTTGTTAAACATTTTTACCTGATCGATCTTTGACCCACGAAAGTAGATCTCGGAAATTCAAAACACTCCAGTTACCGCCATAATAGGGATTGCTATCCAGATGGAGCACCGTTTTACCGATGCGAGCGAGGGATCTGCATGCTGAAAATGTAAGCGATCGTCGCAGCGGTAGAGACAGCACTTGCTTACCCAGCAAGGATCGATTCGACAAGACCTGTGCCGAGAACGATTACGTCAAAGCTGGTTTCATCAAGTACAGACGGTTGTTCGGAGGCCATGAGGACAATTTCGTGGATGAAGTGGTGGTTCTTCGTGGAAACTCAGCGAATTCCCGATTTTGGCCATTCTCGGTTTTAAACCGAAATCTCAGTCCCTCTTTGAAGAAGGCCCACAAAATGCATGATCAATGGAACTCTAATACCCTGAGCACGAATGCTATTCTTTCTTCTTTTTTTTTTTTTTTTTAGCATACTCGGGCAGTATATAAAGATTCTTTTTTAGTTATCGTGCAATCCGTATGGCGATACGACAAATGAGATTACACTTGGAATATTACCACAGTATTAATTGCAAGCAAGATAGGCTGGGTTGAGTGTGATTCTTTTACGACTACAGTATTCGTAGATGTAAGCATGTTAAGAATATTCCCCTCCAGAGCCGATTTCGTACCTGTATAAATAATTACAGATATCCGATCATTGGCTTTCTGAAAGCATAGAGATGATAAAAATAAAAAAGGTCATTGTCTGAGTTAAAGTCAACACTGTTCTTATTACTGATTTCCCTTCATCTCATCCATGGTCAGAAAGAAGAAAAACGCCAAGTCCAAATCGTCCATTACCAACTCCAAAGTAGCTTCTGGCAATGAAACGACTACCTCCACCTCGACCGAGGAAGTGAATCCGCCACCAATGTCCACGCCCTTTGGAGTATCCGAAAAGCTGAGCAAAGATCTCACAGAGGAACAAGACCGATTAGAGGAAGAGCTGCAAGAATATATAATGGAATTCACAGCAAAAGAAAAAGCTATGAAGCATAAGCTGCACAATCTTGAACTGATGATGCTATTCGTCATGAATCTTCATCCGCGATGGAAACGGTTGATCGAACCCATTGATTACCAACTCAAGACTTGGGAAGAAGCCGCTGCTATTGCACAATGGCATGCGGTCAAATACTCTAGCTTATTAGGCGTCAAGGACAGCCTATTTTTCCAATCGAAAAAGGCTAAACACGCACTGCAAACGGGTTATTTCGTACCTCAATCGCATCCCAGCAAAAAAGAAGGCGCGGCAACAAGTACGACAGCAGCAAGTACGGCGTCAACGAGTACCGCGCCGCCGAGCAGACAGCGCAACCATAAAGCCGATCAACAACCCACTGTAGACAAGTCTCAAACGCTAAATAACCCGCCTAAAACCACTCAGGCTGACAAGAGCAAACACTCCGCAGCAGCATCCAGCACGATTCCACCCCCAGTGTCAAAGCCAGCACGGGCCGTCTCGCCATCAGTCTCCCTATCATCAGAAAGTTCGTCCAAAAGCAAAAATACCGCGAACACAAGATTGTCCAACGCAAATGCCAAGACTCAAAGTGTAAATAAAATCACCGAAAAGCCGCTCGAAAAACCCGGAGTCATCAAGATACCATTCTTCTCAAACGTAACACGCGTGGTATCTTCCGACGTCAACTCTTCAGATTTATGTCGTAATATTCCCAAAGAACATCAGAATGCAAGTCTACCGTGCTTGGAGTTGGATTTCAAGGGAAAGAAAATGCTTGCCTTGGTATCCGAGGCTTGGGGTTACTCTGCTATATCAAGCGCGCTTGTGACGAGACTCGATGTACCTGTAGATTCCAGCCAGGATTTTGTAATTGCAACGGATTTTGGCTATGTCACTGATACGTATGGCCAGGTGGAGCTTGACTGGGTGAGTCCCGCTAGTTCCAAGCATGTCATACCCAAACTTCGCCTGCAAGCCCTGCCGAGTATCTATGGCGGGAAAATTGAGATGGTTTTAGGAGCAGATTTCTTTGTACTTTGTCAGGCTTCAGTTGATATGAGGGAAAAGGTGGTACGCTTTAAAAATGCAAAAGCGCCTCTCATTATGAAGAAATTGTAATAAAACGTTGCGTCCATATCGCGCGCATGTCTACCCAATGGTGGAGTGTCAAAATTTCTTGTGCCACATGAAAATCGATTTGCAATAAAAGAAAAAAAGAGGGAAAATGCCGTCTTTTTCTGACACTTTTTGCTAAGCTTGCTATGTGGAGATCCTGGGTCGACCGCATCAATACCACAGCAGGAAATACGCAATCACCGCAGACACCCGCCGATGATACTCTTTCTTCAGAGCAACTAGAAGCGTAAGCTACAACCACACCAACCTCCTTTTAAATGCCAAACTATTTAAACGCAGTTGCTTATTAGGCGAAACCAAAGCGTGATTCATTTGCAGGACATTTGGAATCGCTCACAAGATCTCCTGTCCAGCGAAGAGGTACCAAAAAACTTCCATCGTAAACTCTCAAGTTCCCATTGCTTATGCCAGCTTTAGGAGCGATCGCGTCTGTTCTTGCACGATTTCCTGCCGAGTTTTATTGAATTGCGCACAGCATATAATGATTATGCATTTCGCGCCCTTCCCGATGTCAGAGCATTGGTGAACCAGCTAACACGATATTTTGTCAGTGGTATTCGAAAAGTGGGGGAACAGGAAACGAAAGAGGGTTCCAGCGAAGGTACAGTTACCATCAGCGCGGTGGGCTTGGCGGCATCATTTTATCAGAGCTCCGGCCAACCCAAATTCAGTGCTAAACTAGCCAATTCTCTACATGTATTTTAGCCTTGATGGATCGCTTACGCTCCAAGATACATCTGTTTTATGTGGTGAAAGCGATCGATGTTCTTTTGCAGGGACCTGTGAGTGCTTGTTTTTTTTTTTTTTTTTTTTAAAAAAAAAAAAAGGTTCCGCATCCATTTGAATCTGAAACTTATACGAGGAATATGTAGGATTCCATCGTCCGCCTGCTGGTGCAACAACGCATACCATCGCTGGTCATTAAACTGTTTCGTTGCTTTATCGATTTGCCATCAAATTATTACACAATGGCCGAGGAACCATGCCCTGAAAATAAAGAGACATCCGACGAAGATGACAGCGACGAAGGATTAGACGATATGGTTTCCATCGACGAAGCGAAAACGGTCCTCACGGACATCCTCAAGCATTTCGTTAAAAATCAGTCTCTTACACATCAACTAGTCGCCGAAGATATTTTCTTTACGCTCATACGAATGATTTCGGCAAAACCTGTATACTTTGATACCATCCAACAAGCAGCCGAAGAACCAGCCTATATGACATGGAAGCAACAGTACGTTGGGATTAGAAAATGGGCCTTACAATTGCTCACTCTTCCCTCTTATTAGGACGCTGGAAATTATTCGCTGCACAAAGATCAATGGGGAAATCGCACAACACTTGCATTCCAGACGCGTTGTAGATATCCTCGTTCAACCGTGGAAGGAACTTGGCAATAAAGCGGTGTTGGCTCCGGTCAATCTCTGGGAGATAATGCTGGATGTAGATGTGCTTTATTACTTGTTACAGGTACTGCATCGGTAGCGTTCAAGAGAAATCAACATATTTATTGAATTGAATGGTTCGATAGTCTTCGCTGAAAGTAGACTATTACGGCTTATATGATGATTTGAATCGAAATGCCGCTTTTGAGTCGCTAGCCAATATCATTCTCACCGGTCCATTCAACGCTAGCTTCAACGATCTCAAGGTAAGCATTCTTTATCTAATAAATATGCATTCTGTAGACACTAACTTTATGTTAGATTAAATTGATCGATAAAGTGCAACAACTGGTCTTTATCGGAAAAGACAGTACATCACCCTCGATCGCCGAAGGTCTGCCATATCAACATTTTGGTAAGCGAAAAAAAGCTATTTTTTTCAAGGAGAAATCCATGACTCTTAACACCTCTTTAGATTTCGTTATGCCCAGAACAGAGGCTTCCTCAGGTACAATTTTACGCTGATACATACAATATATATTCTGGTGTCTGACAAAAGGGAATTTAGATCAAATAATTCGCTGTGTACAAGCAGTTCAGTGCCAATTATCTGCATTTATATACCCTTATGGTTCTACTCAACACATCATCTCCAAACACCCTCAACGCCCTTTGCCATCATCACTTCAACGCACATTGTTCGAGAACCTAAAATTGGCCATCCAAAAACATCCTGCGAATTACTTTGTGATAGAACGCCTCAATGCTGTTCCGTTGATGATCGAAAGTATGGAGCACTATGACACAAATATTCAGGTAAGACTGCGGCATTTTGAACTCTTAACTGGAAGTCCTACTTATTTTGATACGCATTTTTTAGAACGGTATTATGGATGTGCTTGTATATATTATGTGGGACCTGAATTTTGTCCCCTTGAAAGAGTTGGCGGTAACTTCTCTCCATCTTCAAAGTGAGATTCTTCTCGGTCCTTTGATCCCACGAACTCTGCTGAATGACTGTTTTATGTGTTGTAGCCACCGCCTCGGGCAAAGTCATTGCACTTTTATGTCGACGCATCCAGCAATTGCTTCAAATGTCTCCAAAATTTCTTATCGTGGTCCGTGATACTGGTCTTATCAATGTGATCAGCTTGATGCTCTCTAATATCAGTGACAAGCTACAAAAAACGGCGGCATCAGAGACTGAAGATGGTCAAATCCAAGAACCTTTTGTGGCCCAAGCTATCGAAAATTTCGATACCATTGTGGATTGTCTTGTCGAGATGACAAAAGATCCTGCGAATGCTGCTGTATTTCGAAAAGCGTAAAGATTCTTTTATCATATCTTGAATTTTTGTTCAACGGCTAAAAATTAGTATTAGATATCGCGGCAACATTATTGATCTGCTCCAATTCCCGAAAACGCGCACGGGTGCATTGAGGCTTTTCGAATGCTTATCCAGCCATGAAGAACAACAGCATAATTCACCAGCAGATACGATGCCACCTGTGGAAATACGAAATACGTTTGGCAAGGTGATGGAAGCGATCCAAGCGATACCACGCGACGATCTCGACTTCAGATTGGAAGTGTTGAAAACCATCAAGCGCATTCTCAAAGCATATCCGGTGACCCGCGACATTTTTCGAGCGGTTGGCGGTTACGTTAGCTTGGTCTCCATGATTGTTGCTCTGGAGCGCGCATTTCAACATCCTGAAGAATTTACGACCAATCATATAATGGCCCACGACGAAATTATCGATAAGCTCATCAGTGTGTTGCAGATTATCTTTGCCGTCTTTGCAGAATCTTTGCGTGCCCATCCTGTCAACAAAAAGTATTTTATTCACGATGTTGGATATCCTACGCTGGAGAATGCGTTGTTGTTGACCGGTGCCATGGAAACCACTGGGATTCCTCAACGATTATTCGGCATACTGTTTGCGTTTATGCTGGACGATGATACCGTGTACGATCTGTTTCAAAGCGATACTTCCGCCGACCAGTCACATTCGATGGAATCCCGCATTGAGCACACACTAGCCGACATATCCATGACGGTGACCAACCCTGAAATTGCTCCCACCATTCTTGGACTCCAGGGCACTATCAACGATGACGCCGAACTTTCGCAAGCGGTTCTTTACGCTCTACTCATGCTCGCCAAAAAAAGTCGAAGAAATCAAGTAAAACTGAACAGCAGTGGTTTGATATTGGCGGCACTTTCTCGTGCCTTCCCGCGCGAACCATCGCGAGAGAATACCCTCCAACAAGGTGTAGAAAAGGATCTGTTGACGAAAATCATTGGTAAACTTATGACGATGGGAATCAGCTACGAAGAGTTACAATATCTCTTCCAATCATTTACCGCCAGTAACGCGATCATGGCGTTGGACAACCCAGCCATTGACGGTTTGATGGATCTTATTTTACACGGTGCATCTCAAAGTCGTTGGCCCAACTTTATTCAATTTAACATGGCGGACGTCGGTCATTCATGCCTCGAGGTTCCGTCATTGCCATCCTTTCCTCCATCCTCTTCGGGATACACTCTCATGTTGTGGCTTCACATTGAACGATTTGATGCCGATGCCAAACTTGTTCTCCTCTCGATCTATGACAGCAGTAGACTTACATCCAAAATTTACCTGGATCCGTCCTCCAGGAGACTGCATATCGACGTTCCCGGTTCAAAGCAAACAGTGAAATTCGAATCATTTGAATTCCGGGAAGGTTGTTGGTATCACCTTGTACTCGTTCACAGTCGATCCAGATTAGGCGCAAGTCTGAGTACCATGACCATGTTTATCAACGGCATCTCCATGGAACAGATACGATGCGCTTATATTCCTCAGCCTTCCACGTCTTCTGTCAAGGCAGTCATTGGCACACCAGCAGATCAAGTAATCAAAGGCGCATGTAACCAGCTGGTGTGGGATCTTGGCCCTTGTTACCTCCTCTTGGATACCTTGGAAGCCGACGCTGTTAATTTTTACTTTAATCTTGGCGTGCGATACAAGTCCCTGTTTCAAGATTCTTTGCGCCAATTTCAAACATACGAAGCATCTACCGCTCTAGTTCTGAATCTACGTTCGGTCAGCAAAGCGTTTAGTAGACGGGATATGTCACACAACACGATCGCCAACGCCATGCGTGGAGGAGCCAACGTGTCAATGCCAGAAAACCAAATCGCCTTTGCTTTCGTCGCTTCCAATGTCATTACTGAATTATCGCATAATGGTATGACCTCCACGGGTATGAGCGATTCTATGCTGGAGATGATCGCATCCGAAATGGAGAAATCCCAGCTGGTATTAAATACGGCCATACCGAAGATAGCCTCAGCTATCTATGCCCAACACGGCAATGGCTATTTGTACAATGAACCCGTCATCGCTTACCCTTACGGCTTGGATGAATCCATGTGGAAAATTGGGGGCTGTGCTGTGGCGCTCCGTTTAATTGAAAGATCCGAGGTAAAGCGTTGCATTTCTGTAGAAATTTCTGTGATTCCTTCTCACATCCTCTTGAAAGACATCGGCTACTCTGTGCAAATCCACTGCGATTCTTTTTGAAATTATCCGGTATTCATGGCGAAATTCGGAAGATATGGAGCGATCGCAGGGATACGAAATATTAGCGTACCTGCTCAAACTGAAGCGTGAACTGATTACCATTGATTTGCTGGAGCTGCTGTTAACCTTCATTGGCAAAGATCGCAAATACCCAGAGTAGGCTTTTGTTTCAGAGTATTGCTGTGCGCAAGAAGTGTAGACTAATTTGTCTTTTTAGGGATTCGATCATTAACAATCCCTTTGCCTATCGGTATATCATTCTCAACTTTGAAATATGGAAACGAACTACTGTCAAGGTGCAAAAGGCGCATTTGGATCAGTTCATCTTATTCTTGCAAATCAGCAAGCGCCGCCGCTTTAATATGAAGCGGTTGCAAAAAGTTCGTGAGTATTGGCTCGAAGGTAACTTAGTTTTGCTTCTTATTCTCATCAGCGGTGATATAGATTTGGTCAAAAAGATGCTGTTGGCCTTCCGTATGAATATTTATGCCAAAGAACTGGTTCCCACGGTGATCCATGCACTAAAAATTGTCATGATGAACAATTGGAATACTGAGAATATCCGAGCTGTCGCCACCTTCCTCGCTTCTACCGTTTCGCAAGGTAAAAAAGGTGACAAAGTTCACTCCATGATGTTCATCAATACAGCTAACAACTGTTTCAGCGTCTTCATCGACCGTCCAATCTACACAACCAAAGTCACGACGGGGGTTACGATCTCCCAGTATTTCATCCTATTATAACGATGCACCGACGACAGAACAAGCCAAATCTGCGTATGATGCTGTGATTATGTATGCAAGAGATTACAGCTCGTCGGATAGGATTGTTCAAATGAGAAATATCGTTTTGGAAATGTTGCAAGAGATTATCTGCGAAAAAGCCAATGTGGAGCTGGTCCACAAGTTCGCTTCCACCATCACGAACAAGTGGCCGCTACTGTTCTTTGCTTCGGAACTGAACCCTTACACCGTCGTGCTTGCCGCTCGCATTCTAGCCCGTATCCTGGTTTGTCAGGGCGCAGTTTATATTGGCAAATTCCGTATGGCGTCCGAAGGTTTCTTGATCATGAGCAAGCTGTTACCATGTCACCGCCATTTAGCTGAACTGCAGCAAATACTTTTCCTCACGACTCTCGGCTTCGATGTGGCTGACTTTCCACTCTCGGAACCGTTCAACTTTGCGCGGTTGCGATCGTTTGTTCAGACCATGCCGATCAGATCAATTATACCCGAAATGTTACCTGTCCTGATCGCCTTGTGGCAAGACGAACAGCCTGACCATTCTCACTCAACTCAGTCCGCTCCCTCCTCAAGACGACCAAGTACAAACGAATTAGAAGCTCCTGGCTCCGGCTCGGCCAAGGATGGACACGGTATGGAAGTATGTCGCGTAAATGAGCAATTTATTCGATTGTTTGGGGAACTGTACGTGGAGAATCCAATGCTGAAAGAGGCGTGCTGCCGCCATGACATTATTGACACCATGATGGAAATACTTTATCCGGCCGTGTGCGATACCGCCCCATTAACGGCTGAAGAAGAATTGTCGCTCAAGCCGGATCCTCCCTTTGGAGATGCGGATTTGTCTATGACCGATGCTGCTCTCATACAAGATGTAGACGAATTGATAGCGCCCGATAACGCGGTCAGCAGTATCCTCAAGCGTGGAGCAACCACCTCTCTTATGACAAAAACATCACCCCATATTAGCAAAAGTTCCAGAGTCATGCAGTCCAGGCTCCGGTAGGTGATTCATGAAAAGGCGCTTTTTGGCGACTTGTACTGATGACCTGTCTGCTGGCACCATAGGTCGGCTTCTTGGAGTAGTAACCATCCAGGAATGAGCATGTTTTCCCTAAAAGACCCTGCCATGGAGGCCATACTCCATTTCTTGGTGGACATAAGCGTACAATCTGTTATTGATTCCAGCAATAAGTGTATGACCGTCCTGGGACTAGTGCTATCGGTAAGATAGGAATGGGTGCAAGATCCCACTTTTGTGTACCTAATAAATCCAATCATTCTAGTCGTTTCCGCCCAGCACACAGGAGGATCAAGTGAGGATAAAGGATTGAGTATACATAATTATAAGATGCTAACATACTATGCTCATAGATTCGATTTGAAAGCTTCCTTTTGACCCATATCTCTCAGCAATTGAAAAGCACGCTGCAGTTGGAAGCCGAGCTTTTAACGGATCACAAAATCTTGACGAATGTAGCAAAGTTTGGGCAAATGGCTGCAGATGCAGTATTCCAAGGTCGCTTTCTCAACGGTGCTGAACAAACGTACGATTTGCTCGCGATGATTCTCGAAGCATTGCACAGTCCCAGCTTGCTCAAACGATACGGTACCAATGATACCAACGTTCACCTTTTGTACCATTCGTTCAATCGCATGGTTCTCTTGAAGTTATCCGATCTGGAATCCTCCGACATGGCGACTCAACGCATCGACGCCTTTTTGAACTATTGTATTCATCATCAAAAGATCATCCTGAGCAGCAAAAATACCGACACGGAGTTTTTACGTTGCTTCTGCTATCACATCTACCAGTTCCTGTTATGTAACGATGACAAAGTGAAGATCGGCGCGGTGAATGTAAGCGTTAATTTCATGATACTGTCCTAATCTCCCATGTGCTCAAGGTTTTTTCGCATATAGATATGGAAACTGTTTCTCCTGCAAAAACCAAATGCCATCTCGGCTTTGTTTAAAACGCGCGTTCGAGGTCTCGGTGAGTATGAATGGCGACGCAGTGTGGTGATGTGTTCTTGACTGATGTTGTGCATAGAAAATGACGAGCTTGCCGATGGATTCAAGCAAATGCTCGAAACCGTAAGTATAGCATCGTAAACAGCTCTTTGTTTGAGTTTAACCGCGTGGATAGGATCTGGATTCCTTCATGGTTTGGTTGTATTCCCGTAAAGTGGAGCTGAATATCTTGTTCAAGGAGCATGTTTACAAGACATGGGACCATATGATTACGCAGGAAAATAAGCACAGCCGAGAATCGTATAAAAACTACCAGACAAAGCGCATGAATAAGCTACGAAAGCTGCAGAAGCGACAGACTTTTACAAAAGATGTCATGGACGACTACCACGTCAAGACACAGGCCTGGTCTGACAGTATCCAGGTACGAATTAAATGTGAAGAATATGGTAAAAAGAAAACTAACGATTGCAATAGCAAGTTGAAATAAGTCGCTTCACCAAAGCGTTGCAGGACAACGATGGACACGAAAACTTTATTCGCAGTGAATGGAGCCGCCTCGTGACGGACCTCACAAGAGAGCGTGCTCTCTGGGGTTATAATTTGCAACCGGATGCTAGGTGGCAACTCGATTACACAGAAGGCCGTCATCGAATGCGCAAGAAGCTACAGCGTATCATTAACGCTCCTACCTCGGCACCTTATCTTCCCAAACAAACTGTTGCGTCAAAACCTCTGGATGTATGTATTACTTTGAAAGTAGTAACGAGCCAAATCCTAATGTGTCAATTGTTTTTTTAAAGGCTTCTTCAAATACCAATCCAGAAACAGACGGTAAATAAATTCGATCCATAGCAACGATATAACACATACTTACCCAGTTGTAGACACTGTGATGAAAAACAAGACAGCAGCTGAAGTTGACAAGGAATTAACAAGCAGCCCGCGACCCAGAGGTCGCTCCGGGACCATTTCGAATCATGGAGACGATTCAGCAACCGAACCTTCTAGTAAGCCACGAGGATCTGTTATAAAAAGATAGGTTAATTAAAGTCCTGCATAGGAGACAACGGCGAAAAAGCAGAAGAAGAGGACATTGATGAATTTTCTTACGAAGAAGACAAAAATCGCAAAGTGCTGCGCTTACTGGATCAAGGAGACATGGTGTTGGAAGTATACAATATCAGTCAAATTGCTGGATTGGATGCACGCGGTATGTAGAACAAAAAAGAAAAATCACGCAGAGGTCACTGACAGGCTTGACCTGTTTTTTGTTTTTTGTCTTTTTTTCAAAATACAGAGGGTCTACTGCTTCTTTGCAAGAACAATATCTACCTCATTGATAACTTTTTCCAGCGTTCCGACGGCGAAGTGGTCGAAATCTGGGATGTGCCAAAGGAAGAGCGAGATCAATATTTGTTGCTTTTGGCGGCAGCAGCAGGCATCGAAACTGAGCCTTGTGTGAACTCGTCAGGAGACTTGCATGCATGTCGTAAATGGTATTCACAAGAAAAAGATGATTGAACCCGGTCCCTGTGGATTGTCATATTCACATACATGCTGGAAAATAGGCCTCAAAATGATCTCAAAGAAGTCTATAAACGGCGCTTCTTATTCAGGTAAATCAAAGGATTGGGTGTTGAAGCGGGATCTTCTCTAAACTTGGTGTTCGTGTAGGGATGTTGCGTTGGAATTATTTTTTGGCGATGGACAAATTGCACTGATTACCGTGGAACGCCACGAACGTGATGAGTTGTATGCGAAACTGGCGAGTCGTGTGAGCACGCACGAGGATCCGACGGTGTCCATTATTGGCGGCGCAGATACAGATAACTTGTCCAGCAGCACCTTCAAATTCACGAGCATCTTTGGAAGCTCCACCCTGCATGATCTTACCCAAAAGTGGGAACGCCGTGAAATCACCAATTTTCAATATTTGATGTATCTAAATGCGATTGCTGGACGATCGTACAATGGTACGCTAAACCTGGACAAAGCAGTAGCAGCAGTGTTAGAATCTTACCATGTCTCTTTAGATTTAACACAATATCCTGTCTTTCCTTGGATCCTCGCAGATTATGAGAGTGAAGAAGTACTGCAAATAATAGCTTTGGATAGAATCAAAACGATGGCAAGCTGATCATCTTCTCCCTTTAGCTTGACCTTGGCAAGCCCGAGACATTTAGAGATCTAACCAAACCTATGGGTGCTCAAACAGCTGAAAGAAGAGGTTGGTTCACTTGGAAAGTTGCTTGTCGACGAGAACTAAAATTTGATTGGATTTTTTTTCTTTAGAGGAATTTGCGGACAGATATCGCCAATGGGGTGAAACCAATGATCCTGCACCGGCTTTCCATTACGGCACCCATTATTCCTCTGCGATGATTGTTTGTTCTTTCCTGATCCGCCTTGAACCATTCACACAGCACTATCTCAAGCTGCAGGTAATAATGACAGCTCGTACTGGTGAAGGATATACTGATACAAACACGATTCTTCCAGGGTGGTACCTTTGACCATGCCGATCGTTTATTTGATTCTATTGGAAAAGCATGGGAATCAGCTTCTGAGAAAAACATGGGCGACGTCCGAGAACTTATTCCAGAGTTCTTTTACCTTCCCGAGTTTCTCGATAATGTGAACAAATTCAACTTTGGTATTTGCGAAAACATCCTACTTGTTATGCGTGCATACAACTGACAGGTTACACTAGGTGTGAAACAAGGAACAGGTGAAGCGATCGACTCTGTTGTGTTACCTAAATGGGCGCATGGTGACTCAAAGATATTCATTGAAAAACACCGAGAGGTCAGTCCATGGTCTTCTGAAAAGAGCTAATTCCGATGACTAAAATTACCTAACAGGCATTGGAGAGCGAATATGTCAGTACTCATTTGCATCATTGGATCGATCTGATTTTCGGCTACAAGCAGCAAGGGCAAGCAGCTATTGATGCGTTAAACGTTTTCCATCATGTTTCTTATGAAGGCGCCGTGGGTACGTACACAGATAATTAAAAGTATTGTGCAGTATGGATTGACATGTCAATTTCTTAGACTTGGATGCTATCACCGATGTGGTTGAAAAAACAGCAACTATTGGCATCATTAACAACTTTGGTCAGACACCACGTCAACTGTTCAGAAAACCGCATCCTGCCAGGGCTCCTGTGGTCAATGATCCAGCCACGTTGGGCCATTATCCATTCCCTGAACATTACGATAAACTAATACAATCTATTATACCTATACGCGGTATGCCGTCTCTTGCTATATGGAATGTATGCTTGGATGCTCATGTGAATATTGTAGATATCCAAAGACAAATCAGCGACGTTGATATTTTCAACGATCGATTAGGCGTTACGACTTGTCAGCAAGTGTTTGTTCCACCTGATGGCGGACGTTATATCGAATGGGGTTTCTCGGACAACAGCCTGCGATTGTTCTCGACTGATACAGGAAAGGTAACTTTCTCTCGCGATACCTACTTTATTGGTATGGTATACTCATTTCATCGTAATAGTTGTTGAATGTTTTTGAAAACATGCACGTTGGTTACATCAGCGTCGCTTGTTTCCCCGACAACCGTACCCTTGTAACCGGTGGAACCGATAATGTAAGTGGTGTTGTTGGGGATTACGAGCCATGTGGCTGACAATATATTATCAGGTGTTATGCATGTGGAAAATCAAATCGGACAAGACGTTTGATTTCGTCCTACTAGAGACTCTCCGAGGTCACTCGGCGGTGATCACATCGGTCGCTTCCTCACGCTCATTTAGTACCTTGGTCAGCGGTTCCGAAGATAAAACGGCGATTGTGTGGGATTTGAATCGTATGAAATATGTTCGCACGTTAGCTGGACATGAGAATGGCGTGCAGGTTGTTCGAGTCAACGATTCTACGGTAAGCGGAGGCCCTCACTGGTTTGGTTGAAAGGATATGAAAAGAGTTGATCTGACCCTTCTATAAGGGCGACATTATTACATGCTCTGGGCACGTTATTCGTGTGTGGACAATCAATGGCGATCTGTACTTTACGAAATCGGCCTGCCCAAGCTCAGAGTCAATCCTGTCGTGTATTTTCTACGAGAGCAAATTGAATGAATATGTGAATCATGATCTTATTTTGACGGGTCATCGCAACGGCATCATCAAGGCAAGTTCATCTTTATATTATTCGCTTTTTCAGTATACCAACTCCACAATAGATATGGTCCAAGCAAGTGATCAAAGATGCAAAGAGCGGTCATCACCGGTGGGGCTTGACCTTGAAGCATCAACTGCAACAAAATAATCGCCTAAATGAAGAATTGGATACAGCGGGAGTGGTGTCATTGTGTTTTACACGGTAAGTGCTGTGAGCGGGCGAAAAACAGAGTGAGCAGCAAGTTGATGCGATTGTGAAATTACCGTAGATCGAAGCGTACTCTGCTAACCGGCAACAAAGATGGTCGTGTGTATGCATTTGTCTTGCCTGATACAACAGATACGTTCCACTTGATGAAGGAAGACAAATTGAGAGAGTGTATTGGGTGTAATAAAACATTTTCAGTTCTCGGTAAGTGTTGATCGCTACTTTGACCAGATCCACTAGACTAACGCCATCATTAGAACGAAAATCGCACTGTCGAACTTGCGGAGGTAAAATATAACCAAACAAGACTGTTACGTTCCAAAATACAATTGCTCACATAAACAAAAAATAGGCACCTTCTGTTCGGCTTGTACTACTCATCCTCCATTGGCTGTAGCCGATCGGTCAGCACGGGTTTGCAATCCGTGCTACGCATATCTGTCACAAAAGAGCGACCAATTGTTACATTAATAACAAGCGAATTGCGTGCAGTAACGTGTATTGTAAAGGCTTTCTATCGCTGGATTAAAATTACACACATAGATCTTCTAACTGATATTATTTGGGCAAGGCATTGTTCTTTGAGAAATCGTTGTAAAAAATAAGAGCGTCGACGAGTTGATCTGGCGAATTTTTCAATCTGCAACCAAAAAATAAATGATGGGTTTGTCATTTGATCAGGATATCATGGATAGTTTGGTTGTAACTTACCGTCCTGCCTGAGGAATGCGTCCTACTTCCTGAAACCCGAGTTTTCGCCAGATGCGGATAGACGCTTCATTATTCACAAAGACGAGATTGAATACCGAAGCTTTGTAACCAAGGGCAGGTGCGGTCGTTAGCAAGGTTTCGCCCATTGCCATACCACCTCCTTGGCCACGGAAACTGATGCTGGTAATGAATCCAGCATTGCAGATCTAAAAGGATCACGTCGATATTCATTTACAAAATCGATCATATCTTGAAAAATGATCCCAAACTTACGTGAGAACATCGTCCTGGGTAATTGGGCTTGACATAATACATGCCAATAACCACATTGTCAAAGTCATAGTCTTTGTTACGGTCAATAATTTCTGTGGCCAATACAAAGGCGTCGTAGCTTCATTGGATTTTGTCCGTCAGGAACCATACATCCCAGAGGCAAGCTGGTCAAAACTTACCCTAAAAAGTAATCCATAAATTGTTGTTCGCCCAGAGGATATTCCTGAGGATATGTGGATCTAGGAACAGATGTCAGAACACAGACGGACGGTTTGCAATACCTCGAGTCACCAAAAACTACTGCCTTACCCATCTTCGATCGCTTGATTGAACAAGGCTTGCAAATGTGTCACCAATGGCTGATTGGTTGTATCGATCGCTTGCAAGTAGGCGTTCTTGCCATTCTTTAGTTTTTTTGTGATGGGCAAGATGGCGTCAATGGAGACTGCAGCCTCAGGCTTGGGAATTTTACCATAAGCTGTCGACATGGCGGTGTGATGTTGTGATTAACTGCTACAACGTGGGGTTTACTGACTGCGGTCCCTGTCCCCATATCCTTTTAATCCAACGGAGTCATCAACTTCAATGCCAGCTGTCAGATATGATCCTTGAAACCGAAATGTTCTCTATTGATTGGTACAGAGTGCCAACTTGCTGCGAAACGAAGCCCGAAAATTGTGATACAATCGGAGTATATGCAACTGGGTTTGATACCAGTGGGTCCTACATCTTCAGGTAAGGATTTTCTACAAGACTTGGATAAAGTCAACTTGTTAAATAGGATCGAGTTCTTCAAATTTGTGGTTTCTATATGTACCAAATTCTCGATATGAACACTTGAAAAAATCTTTATCTCCTCGTCTTTGGCGTGATGAGATGGAGCCAATAGTTTTCGTTACAAACGGTACAGGTGGTCAACTCAACAAGTCATTGAGTCGCAACAATGTGAGAGAATTGAAAGCACTTCATAGAAATCAGTAAATCCTACCGGTGCTCAGAGAAAAGGCTTAATTAAGAAGTGTGCATGCAGTACTCTTTTTCATGTTCCATCCGTCAGGTGACACATTCTTTGCCATTTTTCTGAAAACGCATATACCCCCAGCACCTCCAGAGTTTTTCTTCTTTTTGCAGTCTTGATTCATGACATAACAATGTAACAATCAGCTGAATGTCCTTATCGAGACTAGTTCTAGAATTCTCTATCATGAGTGGCCTCTTGGGCTGAACTTTTCCGAGGAATTGTGAGAACGACGTGTTTTACGACTATCTCCTAGAATATCCCCTTTAGATATAAGTCCGAGTGCAATTACAGAGAAAAGTGGCTAAAACCTCATGATATATAGTATGCATTGATGATATCCATGCGGTGCATATTCATGAAAACCTAAAGTTCGTTCTGACGATCTACCGGCAGTGAGCTCTGTGACCAACAATCCCCCTGGCAATATCATGTAGGAGAAACGAAGATAGAAACAAATAACAGGTGAAACAGGATGTACATTGGAATAAGCAAAAGGGGGAAATGTTCAGCAAGTATATAAGATGGGGAGGGGCTTGATTATATGCAAAATGATACAGGATGAGGCCATTAGAAACTAAAAAATCAATGTGCTGGTGTATCGTTGCGGAAAGAGTGCGTGCGTTGATGGGGGGCTGGCAGGATTAGGTAAAGAGAGGAAGAAATTTGACGTGAGCGAAAATTGACTGAAGGAATTAGAACATTCAATGCGGTGTGTTACAGCAAGCGGATATTACAGAAAGAGGGGGGAAAAAAGCACCAGGCACATGAGCAAGTGAACGAGTTTTGACACACCATTTCTTTACGAGACAAAATGATTCGATCACAAACCCTTCAATTGACTTCCCATACGTTGGATCGAACAAATTCAGCAATGCTTTCGAAATAGCCTTCCTGTAAAACACAAGTTCCGATGAGGAATGAATATTGAACCCCTCGCAATAGCCGGCCCAGTTTATTTCTTACCTGCATGCATGTATCGTTGTGAGTACCATTTTCAAAATCGCGCCACACCTTCACACCGGTGGTTTGTGCAATCTTGTATAATTTCGCCATATGAGCTGGTGGCACCAATTCATCTTTCAAGCTGGATAAAAATAGAATGGGAATATGTCGTATAAATCGAATCCATTTGTAAGAACGCCATGTTTGATGGCACAGATAAACCAGATGCCGTAAAGCCGGTAAAATGTAGGGAATTAAAATAGGCTAAGCATGGAAGGAAAAGAAAAAAAAAAGTCAACACAGGACATAAAAAAAAAACCGACCCAAACTGTATCGCCTCCTCGAAACCTAGAAGTAGCTGTCACACTTACCACACTCAAGAACGTATTTTCGATAATTAATGCATGAAATTTGTCTTCGTTTCGGGAAACAAGACTAATAGCAACAGCACCACCCAATGATTGACCATAAGCAATAAGTCTGGTGTGTCTGAGGATGGGATGACGTTGAATGTAATCGAGAACAGCCTGAAAGCGTATAAAAAATAATCAGGTTAGAAATTGTTTTGGGGAAAAAAATCAGTAACACCCCATTTACGTAGGAAACTTACCTGCGCATCCATTTGGAGGCCCTTTTCGGTCGGACGTCCTTCGCTTAACCCATATCTAAGCCCAATCCCTCTGTTTAACATACTGCCGTTTTTCCTGATTGTCATGGACAAGAAGTGATAGAAAAAAACTGCTTACCCTCGATACGACAGCATGATTACATTATAACCAAACTTTCTGTAAAACACTTGAGCAATCGGTAGTCGATGGCCCTGGTCGAGATGTCGTGGGAACTGTGTTTAATTATCATGGAACTCCAGATTCCGCTCCTTCCATTGCTCTCTTACCATATTTCCGGTATGTGACTACAATGATATAACCCACAAAGTTAGTTATGCGGTCTTCCCTGTGGTTACATCGAGTATACTAACATGAAAACAAAGAATTGTCGGTGATTGTATCGCCACATCCTCTCCTCGCTGGATCAACACATAGCTTCTGATTTTTACACCATCCTTGGTTATCAGGATTTCTTCTTTATCCGGTAAACCATACTGTGAAGGTCTTGCTACCTGAAATGGGGTGGTTGGGCTCGTGAGAGGTTGGTTCCAGATGATCATCCAACGGAATCACAAAAACTTACCACCGTTCTTGATCCTGCGGGAAACCCTGCTGCATAAAGTAGATCACATTGGTATACATATAACAACAGTGACAGTGCAACCGTAACTGCAATGGCAAAATAAAGCAAGTACAGCAAATATGTCACCACCAGCATCAGTGTGTGTAGAAAGAGAAGAAAGGATGGCCAAAAAACAAAAAAAAAAAATTCCCTACCCCATTTATCATGTGACGTGCGATAACCCCAAAGAACTTTGGCAGGTCGGCCGAACAAACAACACTTGATTCAGGGAGAACGCCCGAAAAGTATTGCATTATACTGTGAACAGTCTATCTTCAAATATTGGCCATATCTATGTAGAAACACACTCTGTGGCAAGAATCTAGACGACATCAGGGTTGATCTCGCATGGTGCGTGAAGTGCTTCCTCTTCCAAACGGCAGCCGAATATTGGTCGGAGGTTCGTTGGACGCTGTTTGAAGGAAAAGCCTAAATTTCTGCTCCCATTTTTGTAATCAATCGAAAACTGTTGAGACAATTCGTCGCATTTTTGAAATAAGCACTTTATTTACTGGCTGGTTCGCGTTTAAACGCTCATACTTTATAATTGAAAAGTGTACAAAGTATTAGCTTTGTCATCGATGGCTGGAAATTCCATACCGAGGCATCATCGAATCCCCATTCCCCATGAATGAGAAAATCCCTTGTCTCTTCAAAGTAAATGAACCGGTGAGAAACGGTCAAATTTGGTAAATACAATGACAAATACTATGATGGATGAGATGGTGCCTTTATTTAATGTCCATCCAATCATTTTTCTACACTTGCAACAGTCAAGAGTCCCAAAAATAAATTCTTGGGTTATGGTTTTACTCATGACTGGTAAGCAAGCCAATGAGTGGAGTTTGAAAAGGGTCGACTCAAAAACCCTCATGCAAGTTTCTTGTATTTCTGCACATCTCTGTTCATCTGATAACATGGCCCGTATTCCTATCTCTATATTGACCGGCTATCTCGGCGCTGGCAAGACCACTTTACTTAATCGCATCCTTCACGCCTCCAGAAACGTGGCGGGCGTACCACACCGTATCGCTGTCATTGAAAATGAGTTTGCTGCCGCCTTTGGTGTTGAAAATGAGATCCTTGATGAGGCAAAAATGGAAGACATTCAAAATCTTTACGAATTCGGCATGTATGTATCACAGAAACAATGTTTCCTCGTACAAAAGCGATGCTTACGATGTAATTGATGTGGTGTAGGGGTTGTGTTTGCTGTTCTTCTACTGGAGAGCTCATTAATGCTCTTTACGAAATCGCAGACAGGAATCATCATGAATCCAAAGAGAAACAGATCGACCACGTTATCCTCGAAACAACAGGTTTGGCTGATCCTGCTCCCATTCTGGATATCATCACCTTGGGTGCAGATAAATCTGGTCAAGACCCCATTGTGCGCAACTTTTACGTCGATGGCATCGTGACGCTGTTGGATGCCAAACACTTTCTTTCTCGTCTTCGTCCCGGTAGCAAATACAAGAACGAACCACTCGCGCAAATCATGACAAGTGATCTCATCATTGTCAACAAAGTGGATTTGCTGAATGAGGCGGACAAATCGTCGCTCGATCAAATTATGGACATGGTGAAAAAAGAAAATGCTGAAGCTCGGGTCGTGGCAACATCATTTGCCGATATTGAACCGACGGAATTTTTCCATCTCCGAAAAGAACAACAACGTGCCATATTGAGTCAGCATGCACAACAAGAGGCTACTAAGCAACACGATCCTTCCATCGAGCAATCGATGCTACTTGTGGACGGTGAAGTGGACCTTGAGGCTACTATGGCCTTTATCAAACGTGCCAGTCAAAAATTAGGAGGCTCGCTTTACCGCTTGAAAGGGGTGCTTGCAGTTCAAGGTAGAAACAAACTTGTCGTACAAGGTGTGAGTGACGACATTAATGTCAGCGAGCACAAAGCGTGGAATTCCGATGAAAGTCGGCAGAGTCGGCTTACATTTATTGGAAAGGACGTACGAAAATATGTAGATGAACTAGAAAAAGAATTTGAACAGTGCTTGATCAAGAAATAGCATCCTGTGATCTTTTGAGCGGTGTCTCAAATTGTATTGTTTTTTTTTCAACGGCTCCGACGCGTCGACAAAATTTTATTCCTGTTGTTTCTTTTTTCTTCTTTTTCCTCTTATTCTTGTCTATTGTTTGATTCACCATGTCTGATATGAACACTGTTGCAAAGGCATTTACTGACTTCTACTACGAAACCTTTGATGGCGGCAGACAAAACTTGGCGTCTCTTTATGTAAGACTTCCGCGCATTCGACAATGATAGTGGAAAAGAGACCTAACAAGGAACGGGACCATCAATTCACAGAGAGAAAGTTCCATGTTGACTTTTGAAGGTGCTCAGTTCGTTGGTGCCAATGCCATTGTTGAAAAGCTTGTGGTAAGCATTGAGAGTGAGAGTGTGGTCGTAAAGTAGGCGAAAACGCAGCGCTTAACCTTCACTCTGCTTTGCAGTCCCTTCCTTTCCAAAAGGTGCTGCACCGCGTGTCCACGTTCGACGCTCAACCCAGCGCCCCTAACAGTAGTAACCTTCTTGTTACCGTCACTGGCCAACTTTTGGTAAACAGACGCATATCTCTCAATATGTAAATAGAGATTAATTAACACTGCTCGTTTATTAGATTGACGACGAACAGAACCCTCAAATGTTCAGCCAAACTTTCCAGTTGATTGCTGAGAACCGCACTTACTGGGTTTACAACGACATTTTCCGTTTGAACTACGCTTAAACATATTTTGGGCTCTTCGTTTCACTTGAGCATATAATGAAGAACAAAGGAAAATCAATGCACACAATATTCTCCATAAACAACAACAACAGACACACTTTTGTCATGGATGGTTTTCGCTTTACTTTGATGAAAAACGATGGGGGTGGTTGATGTAGGAATGTGGGTGTGAAAAGGATTGGATTTAATAAGAAGTGAGGATCTGCAACAGGTTTTGTCCTTGTTCAAGGACAAAAATGTTTAGCAAGATAATTGGCTTCAATGTCCCAAATCAATTTTCTTTGCTCTTCCGGTGATTTGCTTAATAGCTCAGATATCCACGGCGGCGCCGCTGTTTTTGTTTGCTTTTCGATTTCTGCGATTTCGGGAGTGCGCGCTACAGATCTGATTAATATTAATATGTAATGAATCCAATCTACGACTCCTTACCTTCGGTAAACATCGGCAATGGATTGGACTCTTGCTGATGCTTTTGGTATACATCACAGATCTCTACAAAAGAAACAATATCAGATTTTTTTTTCTTCGTGTTCTTTGTTATGAATATAACGGACCTGGATATTTATCTTTGCTCAGATTTTCCATTCTTTTCCGGACAGAATCCACGACACTGGCAAAGTGGATCTTGTTATCATTTGTATACGCGTAAAATCGCAATTACTTCACTTCACTTACACTGCAGGTATACCAGTTGCTAACGCACTGGACAATACTGCTTTCCAACTTATTTTAGGTTGGTGATGACCCATTGCTTCATCGAATAAAGCAATATCATCAAGCATGGCAAAATAGGAATGTAAGCATAGCCTCGATATATTTGAAAGAGATGCATCTTCGGGTACACCCACAGGGTATTCTTCCTCATCCGTAGAATCCAAGTTTGACATGACCTCTGTATCTGCTATCTCGTCTCCATCGACAGTTGCTTTTGACTCGGTAGCTTTTTCTGATTTTCGTCGTTTGTCTGATTCTTTACCACAATGCCATCTTCGTCGCTTACTAGCTCTACGACATTCGCTGTTTACATCTCTGACTATGTTGTCGATCGCATCGTTGAATAGCTTATAGCTCCTTGCAAGTTCGTAGGTGCAACCTTGCTCCACTGCTTCGCTATCGTCAAAATCTTCCATGGGGAGTTCCATGGGAGTCGCTTTATGGGATCCCGATATTCCCCTAGTAATGAGATATGAGCTTATTGTAACCTCATGGAGCAAGAGCTTCCTACCTGGCATATGCGAACGGCCATTTCGGGATCCTCCGGAATGGTAGCTCTTTGCTAAAGATTTTCCTTCGTACACGATCAAGCAAAGCGTCATCATAGATTTCGCTCGTAAGAGTACGCCAGAGCGGTATATCACTCGTAGTTCCGCTTTTCATGTGTCTGTGATCAAAGAATGGATTGGCAAATGGTTTGGAACCTGTGTTGATTCAAAGCGACACAATCAATCCAAACTTGACAAAACTCCGCTGTGTTGCAAAAAATCATTTCTCTTCCGCAAAGTGTCTCCTTGGAGATATCAATCTCTTCTTGTCAACGCAGTGACATTAGTTATCGATGTTCCACAATTGCGAGCGATACTTGTCAGGAAACCGGTTTATTCTGTGCTGAAATCTGCTGAAGCATTCACTAACAAATCATCATTTCAAAGCTCATTTTGTAAAATCTGTTTATTCTCCCGACAGTTGACTCTTGGAATTTTATCACACGAAGTATACTCTCGGGCCAAAACCAGTGAAATGATTTTCAACTAGCATCTACTGCGCTACATGCTACGCTTAATAAGCATTATATCTTTACACATGGAATTTGCTTTGCGATAACGGTTATATTGTAGTACAGTAAGTGGTACTTTAGACTTGCTGTGAATCAACATTTGCATTTTTAATCACTGCAGCTTTTAGTTGATTGCTGCTGATAACCTCGTGCAAAAAGTACAATAGCCGCAAAAATAAGAGGGAAAATGAGTGTCACTTCAGCGAATACTTTCATCATGCGGCCTTTACTTTTGATTTTACTCAAGGAGACGGCTTCGTCCATCCGCGTTCCTGCATCATTTCCATCGAATCCTTGTCCGGTATTGACAGATACTGCAAATCAAATTTGCGTTACAAATGTGATGCTTGGCTATGCCGTTCTCCTTGAATAGTGCGGTAATGCCTTTTTTTTGTCCGAAATAGTCCCATGGCTTTCGAAAATCACAGCCATGTCAGTAGCCAGATCAAGATTCGTCCATACGTGGAAAAAGATAATCCCCCCAATCGCGCCATCGATCATGGCTGGTGGCAGCTGAGAATATTATTCTTCGCATACTAATAGTCAGAAAGCCAAAACAATATCGACGAATAATTGGCGGTCCGCATAAGAGGTCTGATAGTGCACAACCATCCAAAATTAACTCAGTTGGCATGGAACCCATCTTGTTATAGGCTGAGGATCCTTCTCCGAGAATTAAGGATCTGAACGTACAAGAGTTTCCGCAATATGCACTACAGTAACAACCAAAGAACATTGGCCGGAAATGAGGCTGAAATCGCGTTACTGGAGAGAACAGCTAGCTCCTATTTTGTGCCTTTTTGCTTCATGCGGTTGCGGTGGCTCATAGATACTGTATGCATATTGCCATTTGTTAATTTTTGTCAGGACCGTTTTATCAGTGGGTTATGATTCATTTGGTCACGTAAATTTCAATGGACCTACTCGTGATAGAATGGCAACGACAGCATCCAAGCAACTAACTGATACGATGAGCTGGTTGTTAACTCAAATCAAAAGAGACGAACATCAATTCTCAGATGGATATGATAAACTTGACCTAGTGGATAAACGCGTTTTATATGACCATCTCACAGAGTTAAATGCGCGCTGTGATCTTGCCGATTTTTGAAGATGCGCGACCTCTGTGTAACTAGAAAAAAATTGTAAACAAAGTGATCGCTGTGTTTTCCAAACATACACAGACATTAGGCTTACGAAGAGGAGAACAGTGCAGTGTTGACCGATGCTCTGCATCTTACCTTGCTTGCAACCAAATCCCTTTCATTCGATGCAGAGGAGGGATTACACAAGAATTACCTAGTCCCACGGTTAATTAGTCCCTGTCGTAGACCTGATCGATCAACCGCAAAACAGGAACAACCATCTCCGCTCATTTAGTTTGGACTAGCTTTGATGCATAGGAACTATTTACATCTTAAAGGATGGCCACTCGTGATTCTTTATGCTTAACAATGCAATGGGATACTTTTTGAAAAAAAAGAAAAAAACGTGGGTGATAAAATCAACTGATTCTATTGGCGTGTCTCACCATTTCGCGGGACTTCGGCAAATGAGGTGAGAAGAATTTCTTCAGAAGAAGGAATAAAGGGGATGTGACTGCAAATACGGCGGAATCACCAGCTGTATTCCGCGCAACGTCCACAGGAAAAGATCTTCAAGAACAACACATGGCAAGCGCTTCGTTAAAATTTTCAGGTAGTTGCAAGCTTCTTCTTATTGGTGAAGCAGGAATAATTTTTCCGGAATTTCAGGATGCGACGGTTGTAAGCGGCTCTCCACAACTCAGAAAGTGACTATCTTTGGCAATCTTTTGTCGTACAAATCTCGGAGATCATTGATAATGCGGAATATGAATGATGAAAGATTGTTTATCAGATTGTTTTATCTTTTCTTTCCCCAGTTCTTAAAATCAATCTTACGACCATGAATAAAGTGGAAGACCAAATACTGATCAACGATATCGACCCTTCAGGTTGTTCCAAACTCTTGAAACCTCGCAAAATGACCCAGAACGTCGGTGCCACGGTTTGCTCCAATTGTGGTACCACTACCACTCCATTGTGGCGAAGAGCTCCTAATGGCGACACTATATGCAACGCTTGTGGTCTTTATCTGAAGGCCCGTAACAATATGCGTCCTATTCGACTCAAGAATTCTCAACGCAAACATGGAGAACTTATGACCAAGGATGTCTTCCCTACTACCGGAGGCTGCGGTAGCGGTAACGGCACAGGCTCATGTCCAGGAGGTGGTCAATGCAACGGCATGGGAGGCTCCTCATCGTGCGCTGGTTGTCCTGCTTTTAATCAGCACCAAGTCAACCGACAATTGCTAGTGTGTGCTAATTGTCAAGCCACCACGACTCCCTTGTGGCGACGAGATGAAGCGGGTAACACCATTTGCAATGCTTGCGGTCTATACTATAAGCTTCACGGTACCCATCGTCCAACCAGTATGAAGCGAAGTGTTATCAAGCGGCGAAAGCGGGTGATTGTCTATTGTCCTGAAAATGAGAACGAAAATACCGAACAACCTGTAACGACAGGAGTGACCGAGCTGTCGGACCCTAGCAAGCCGGTCAAGGTAAAGAAAGAAGCGGTTCCCACTGTCATGCGGAAACGGCGCGCCAAGAAAGATATCAGAAAAGAAACAGACGTCACTACCCCTACCTCAACAGTCGTACCTCAACATCGTGATTCCCCAGATATACCGGCCATTGAAGATTATATTACCCCTGTGCGAAAACGAGAGCCTGAAGTTCAAATACAGTATCCATCAGCAAATACTGAGTACTACCCGGTCAACCGATCACCATCACTACCTCTGCATTCATCCCCGCTCACACAACCCCTCCCTCCGTCTAACTACCGTCTACCCCGATTATCTGGTTCTTCTCCAAATTTGAAGTTCCAGGAAGAGAAGAATAACTTCGTCCTTCCTCTCCCTGTGATCCCGTCATTGCCGATCGCTTCAGACGATAATGCAAATTCGGTATCATTGCCACCTATCCTTCCCGAACGTCAATCCCCTCGATTGGAATCCGCATTTTCCCGTCGGTTATCCTCTTCTTCCGCCTCCTCTTCCACAACATCGTACTCATTACCACCTATTTCCTACTTTCCGACATCGCTATCCTCTCCTTTCTCTCAGACCTCTTCTTATTTCAATATCACCGGAAACTCCAACGGTTCGCCAAACCACGAATGGACCGAATTTGACAGTGCTTTTGAGCGCTTGGGCAGGCTGAGGCGGCAGATCAAGTCAGAACATATGACAGAATTATCGGCAGTGTCCCATTTGCTGTCAGATTTTGTCAACAAGGCCGAATCCATCGTTTTCCGTCAAAGAGGAAGTGCATCCCCGATATATAATTCAACACCTCGCTTATCATAAAACCTTGTTCATATACGACATTTAATTTTTGTGACTGGCCAAGACATATTTTTTGCATTACATTTCGTCATACATTTTGCGCCAAGGATCTCAAAAATAAAAATAAGACTAATGTTTTATCATTTCATCCCTTTTTTCTTTCTGCTTATCTTACTATATGGTGAGGGTTTACCAAGAAGAATTTCTGACTAAATGGATCTTTTAACGAACAAAGATGTTGATTCGACATCTGCTGCCAGGACGGATATCGATAGCAGCAGGAGTGAGATGGAGCAACTGGCGGTGGTTCTCTAACAAATTACTGGCGAGAGAAAATGCATAGTGTAAAAGGAGCAGCTGATTTGTGTGCGAAATTTGATGAATGTTGGAATTCCTGATAGAAATGATGAAAAACTTGGCAGCACCGCGAGTTTTGGAGGCTTTCTAGCGATTTATGTTCCTTGATCGCCATAACGTGAAAAAAGTCGTGAAGAAGAGAGGTGCATTTTCTGACAAGAAGAAGCAGAAGACCTCAAGCTGTGCCCTAGGTAACAGTCCGTCAGTGTCCGTGCTTGGCGCAAAGAATTGGGGCGAGCGAGCTCAGCAACCAAGCGATTCGGCTGCGGATGATCTCAAGCTACAACGGCGCAAGCTGGCAAGACTTCGAAGCACAAGAACAAGGCTTGAAACCCGGCGTACTGAAATCGCCAATTCATACCGTAAGGCGGAGCAAGCCCCCCTCCGAAGGACGCAAGCTCTACATGGAGTTGAAGGAAATCCGGTTGACGATCCACGCACTGTATTATTGCTATCAAAGAGAAGGAGTAAGCAGTGCGCATGACATTAATAGCAAGCTGGATTGGAGAAGCAGGACATGGCAGGATTGCATTTTCCGTACATGACCATGGTGATTTTAATCGATCATTATGTATTCGGTACCCCATTCGATACTTCAATGGCCGAGGGATCGATTTGGGTATTTTTTACATGCCCCCCCCCCTTTCTCTTGCCGTACATATGTAATATATGAAAGAACTTGTGTGTAGAGCAAAAAAAAACCAATAAGAATCCTTTGAGATTGCTTGACGCGTTTATTGCGATTGATGTGATCTTCCTATTTATACTTTAGTCTTGAGCCGAAATTTATAGTTATCAGTGAGCAGTCCTCGGTTGCAAGGGATATTTGTAAGGACGCATGTCCTGCGATGTGACAGCGTCAGCCGTATGAGTTGATCTCGATGATGGATCCTAGTTATGGGTGAAGAAAAGCTCAATCGGTGTTCTAATGGAGAAGCTCACCCAGAATCGAAACATCTCTAAATCCCCATCTTCATGTCTGGGAACACCAGTCTAGGATGAATAGTACAATAAGTAGAGGGTATACTATAATATCCATTTGTACATAGGGCATGTTCCTTTCCCAAGCTATCAACGATACCGCTGCCGCAGATACAGCAGATACACTTGATATGCGTACACTTGACGCACTTGAAACTCTTTCATCGTGCTCCGTTGGTTTATTCCTGTTACTTTATTGTTTTATTCGTTCATTTTTTATTTTTCTCCTTCTCACTTGATTCCCTTGGCAAAACGACAACCGAAAACTGTCAAGGCACCGATATTCATCGAAGACCATGAAGGAAGCCTTTCTGCAATTCGTTATTCAGTACAACATCAACATCGAATGCCTTTGCAAAGCCAATCCCACTATTATTGTCTCCTAATGCCCAAAACATCAGTCTGCCATGGGGCAAGGCGGGTCAAGTCTAGACTACAGGGCAAACAAGATGATAGCGGAAAGCAGGCTGCCAGTTGCTTTCACGGACAGCAATAAAACAAGGCAAGAGACCAGGTTCAGCGCTGTAAAACAGGGGCAGAGCAAGAGTTGGATTTCTTTATGTTGTGCTTTCATAAAATACTGTATTGTCTTTAGTTCATTCCATTCTCGTTGCAAGTACTCGATGGCCAGGAGGCCATCTTGAGAACCATTTTCATGCATTGGGGAACAACCATCAATCAGTAATGACGTAATGTTGTTTGAGAAACATCTTGCCGATCTCATGGATCCTGCCAATGTCTGCACCAACTGCTTTGGAAATACAGCATAAAGACAAAGGATGTTTTTGGAATAAAGGGCAACCTTAATCTTCAGGAAAACCAAGCATCCACTTGCCACAAGCAATCAACTGCCGCCATATGTCCCGATCGGCTGTACTTTTTACAGCACACAAAACAAACCAATCAGGATATTGTTGTCAGTAACATGCTCATATGGTAAGCCAAACAAAAGAACTTTAAAATACTCTGACATTATTAGATCCACCTTTCTCTAATTACGAATTTTTAATCACGACCACAACATGCCCCGAAAACTGACCGAAGATAAGCTTAACAGCTTCAAAGTGCATCTTTTGAATGGCAAAAGTCTGAAGAAAACCGCCGCTGCCTTGCGCTTGTCTGTCAGTGTCGTGTCGAAGCATGCGAAACAGCTACTCCCTGATCGCACTAATGCTGTTACTGGGCGGCCGTCAATTTTTTCCAAGACTACTGCCGCCTCTGTTCGTAGAAAAGTCCTCGCAGGGGAACTCAAGACCGCTGTTGAGGTGCACAAGTACTGCCTTGATCTCAGTATTGAATGCCGCTACTCGTCTGTCCGTGATCTGATGAAGGGGCTAGGGCTCGAGTCCCGCACCAAGCCGAAGAAATCTCTTCTTTGAGATGGTCTTGAATAACGTTTTGCAAGGCAATGAATACAATTGCAACTTTACTGACGATCAAAGTTATGCAAACGCGATGGAGCATCTCAAGTCGAATCACCAGCAGCATTTGTTGCGCGTTTGGAAGGCTTTTTCATTGAATACAGTAAGCGATATAACATCGGTACAATTTGAGGTACCTATCCCATGCTTCTCAAACCAGCTCAAGCCACCGTCAACAAACCGGGAAAACAAGCAAAGGTGATCGATCGCGCTCTGGACTACAACAGAAGGTTCAAGCGACGATGCTCACTCGGAGAGCCACTGTTAGCTTTGATAGCAAAGCTATCCTCATTCAAGTCTCAAGTATCTGCGTCGTTAAGTGAATGAGAACAAACTTTATCATCAAGCTTCGCGGAGAACCAATCGGTCGAATGGATTGGAGAGCTTGTCTTGCTACAGGCATCGGTTCGTCGTGGACTTTCAGAAGCGCGGTCTCCCTCAATGCTCATACTTTTCTGGTCCTTTCACGTGAACTTTTCATCTTTTTTTTTTCTTCCTATGACTTACCTTTAACTTCTTCAGCTCTATTTTTTTTTCTTTCCTTTTTTTCGGTTGCTTTGTATATTCCATCTTCAAGCGCCTTCTTTTTTTTTTCTCACTTGCCTCGCCTTTCTTCCAGCCTTTTTAATGCAAAGACACAGGGATAACCTATACCTGTGCACAAAGTATGACGCTCATATCAATGCCGAGATATGTTCCTCATTAGCGCCATCAAATACCACTTCGTGTACAAAGGCCAAAGACGGCACCATGGTCACTTTACGTGCGCAGCAGCAAGAAGTGGATGCGGGAGTGGACGAGCGAACAATAGACGAAACCCAGTTATACCAAGATGCTCGGTACAACTCTGATCTTGGAACATTCTGGCGTATATACTCTTTCTCCGAGCTGTCAAAAAACGATAAGTTCAAGCCTGTGTCCGAGCTGGCCAGCATGAATCTGGTTGTTGCAAGAATGCTGGCTATGGATGACCCAATGACGCAGTATGTCCAAAAATGCCAGATGCATACCTGTACGGCATACTGCATGCCGGAGGGTCAGCAGTTCTGTCGCTTTGGGATCGCTCCTTGCGAAGAGGTATACTGTGATAACGGTCGCTATTTTTACGAACGCGGAGGGGAAGATGCCATGATCAACCCGTATAACCCATTTCTCCTCCGCCTGGTTCAAAGCAACATGGACATCCATCTAACAGTGGTCCCCGGTCATTGTACTATCTCTGCAATACCTTACAAAGGCGGGCTCTTCCTTTGTAGTGACTTTGGACTCTGTAAGCGATCGGCAGAGCAAAGTCCAGCATTTTCGTCGAAAAAGGTTATTTTGAAGTCTTCCTCTCACTGACCAACAGACAAACGAGAAGTAACGCGGTCAGAGCGGCAACTAGAACATACCGCGAGCTGATCGAACTGTACGTCGTATCTTTTTGCCGTCGCACATCGTTCACGCCACCAGTTCTAGCAAACGCTCAGCAGATTGCATTGTATCAGGGGAAGCAGATATATACCGCATACATCAATAATATCAAAGACCGATTTGGACAGCATTTGCGACAATTGGTAAATCTGCGTCTCGATGTCAAAAACCAGCGTAACTTTCTCATTAACAATATGACCATGCCCATTTTTAAATAAAATATTGAACTCCTATTAAATGTAAAGGCTCGAAGTGAAGATGACTTTTTGAAAAAGGAATGTCGCTTTGACGGAAGAAAATCATAATTATTGCATTTCAACAGCAAGCGACGAAGTTTCTGGAAAATACGACGTAGACTTATGAGCGCGAATTTTATTTTGACCAAACGGCATTTATTTTGATTGGCCAGCGACATCAATTTGAACTATCTGCCACATTGCTTGTTAAAAAAGCGCTGGCGCAAGTTTTTTTTTTGCAAGGGAAAAAAAAAGGCCGCTTTACTCGCGGATCTAATTCTTCTTTCCTTTTTCCTTTTACTCTTTTTTTCTTTCTCTTTTTTTTTCTTCTTACTTTCCCCAACCTGAGTGGCATGCAGCGCGTATTATCGTCGGTAACTGTCGCTGGGAAGCCGATGATGTCGGTCATGGTCCGATCACGGTCATTTCACGATTATTCGAGCCATGAGATTCAGCCTTTGCGTGTGCTGCTACTTGGAAGTCCGGTATGACCAAATACTGAAAATTTTTATCGCAATTTTTCTCACGCTGTGCCACTTTTTGGAAGGGTTCCGGGAAAGGCACGCAATCAGAACGACTAAAAAAGAACTTTGGCGTGTCTCACTTGTCAAGCGGTGATATACTTCGTAAGAATATTAAGCATCACACCAAATGTGGACAAATTGCCGCAGAATATGTAGCCAAGGGCAAATTAGTACCGGATAACCTGTTGGTGAATCTCGTCAATACCGAACTGTCCCAGATGAATAATCATGTACGAGGATTTTTTTTTTTTTTTTAAAAAACCCATTAGTTGACCGCAACGTGAAAATGTGTCTAACTCTATTCTGTTTAGAATTGGCTTTTGGATGGATTCCCACGAACGCAACCTCAGGCTGAAGCCCTTGATAAGATGCTCAACAAATTGATGCAACCGCTGAATCTAGTAATCAATTTGGAAGTTCCTGAGGAAGTGATTTTGGAACGAATCATGGGTAAATGCGGGAATACACTGAAAGCGTGGAAAAAGGACATGCCGTTTCTTATACTTTTTGTGTTTTTATTGTAACAGATCGATGGGTGCATATTCCTTCCGGTCGTGTCTACAACTTGTCCTACAATCCACCTCGTGTTCCGGGCTTGGATGACCTGACAGGTGAGCCACTTTCGAAACGACCTGATGACTCTCCTGAGGTGTTCCATGTACGAATGCAACAACATAAAGCCATGACAGCACCACTGTTGAATCACTACCGCACCATTGCAGTGACTGTGTGTGGAAACACAAGCGACGAAATTTACCCGCAAATTGAGCGTGAGATTGTCAACCGATTGGGCGTTTTGCCCAGTAATCTTGTGATACCCTATGTATCATCCTTATCCGCTAAACGTTCCGGGAAAATTCGTCGTAAACAACAGAATCTGCATTGGAAAGACAAAAAACTCATGGAAGCAACAGCAGGCCAGTAAAGAAATGCCCATCCTTCATGAAACGATCAATTGTATATTTGACTATCCCCTTTTCTTCCTTCTCGCTATATTCATCTTCCTCCATTCATTCTCGCTTTCCCATCCTGTTCCATCTTATTCATCAAAGTGTAATGGCGTCATGAGGTTGATTTCATGGAAAATCGTTTTTTTTTAACGTCATTCTATCCTTGAATCCTCAAAAAAAAACAATACAAAATAATATAATGGTAATTTGATCGATACACAGTGGTTTGCTCGGCACATTGGCTTACAGATTTAAGAACGACATTTTGCATGGCGGTGGGTTAGAATGGGCTTCCCAAATTAAGGTTCAAATTTTTGGCAATGTTCTGTGATTCTTCCAACCAACTAACGTGCCGTGCTAAAGCACGTAATCCCGAGGAAGTCATTCCCGAAACAACGTTACGTAGAATTTTTCTCTGGTTAGTGTGAGAAAATTTTTAATGTTGGCTCAAAATTATATGCTTTCCGGCACGTAAGATGACGTGCCAGCATGAATGGTGTAACCACAGAGTGTTAAAGCAGTGCATGGCAATGGCCATACATGTATCAATTATCCAAAAACGTCGTACGTAACCTGGTTCCGCTCCCACGTTGACGTGACATAGACTTTATAGTGCGTTACTATTTCGTCTTATGCAGTCCCAAAGTCTTTTACAGCTGCTTTGCAGATGGCCAAGTTTTTTCTCGATTACATAGGAAGTTTGGATACTGTATGAAAAGCCGGCCTTCACTCATCCAACATGTTACAGCACACTGTTTGAATGTTTGCATTCAACTCTGCGAAAACAGACCTAAATAATCGTCTCAACTGACGTCCAAGGTAAAAACATTGAGGACTATCTGGTGTCATCCTCATATGCTTTGATGCTGTTCCATAGAATGTGCATATAGAGAAACGACTTCCAAATATGGCAAAAGGACTGTCGTTGTGAAGATCGATCGGTGACTCCTGTGGCTGTCAACTATTTTCTACCTACTCTGCACATCGCTTCTTCACCTTTCGTTGTGCACTTTCTCGCCTTCTGATGCTCGATTTATTACTCTCGATGTTCAGACGCTCATACATTGATTCTCGTTGGGTCACCTAACTAGCAATGATCTTCACTTCATCCACCGAATCTTAGTATAGTTATTCCGCAGTAAAAATACCCTTGAAACTGATTCCAATAACACAGTGAATAACATATCTAGTCTGACCTTTTCGACAATCCAAGTTGTTTCTTTATCTTTATCTCGATTGACCTTTCGACTAGGGCACAACAAGTGCTTGACTCTGAGATTTTTCCTTTTCCTTTCGATTATCAACAAAGGTTGTGCATGATCTGTTTATATGCCGAAATTAGTATCTCTGGTGCCCACGCAGCTATTATAACTGATCTTGCAATTTCCCAAAGCCGTTCAATACCATAACTTCGTTGATGTCCAAAAAAAAGTGGAAGAACTTAGAGAAATTTAAACTTTTTTCATGCAATTTTTGTCAATTTAAACGTTGCTAAACTCCTCTCACTCTCTATTTTACAGTGAAAGATTCATGCAGAATGATATGGCATTATATTATAATCTCTACTCAATATTAATCTTATCATATCATTAAACCGATGTTCCGTAGAATACGAAACATAGTTCTTTTGCGGATGTGTATTTACTAGCTTCAAAAATTTTGGGAATAGGTCGATGGGTCTATGTGAATCATTCGAAAACCATTACTATGAGGGATGATTTCAACAGAAATTCAGTAGAGTACAGAATGAATAAAAGTATGATATTATGGGAAGAGAGTTTACAGGATTTTAGAAAAAGGAAATATTGCGTTAAAATGGGAGAAATACATAATAAGGGGAATGATGTGCGTTAAAGAATGTTCAGCTACGATATAGCAGAGTGAAACTGACCGGTCATACGTGAATATGAAAATGAAAAAAATACAGTGCTAAAATGTGGAGGCCGTTCTCGATGAAACAGTTTCACCGGATTGAGTAATGCGTCGATTGGGATCGATCAACTCCCGTAACTGTTCAGGATCCTCGATATCACCCACAGACGACATCATTAAAATACAAGGGAGACAACATCCAGAACAGCAAACAAGCAAAGACTGGAAGGAAGAAGTAAAGAAATGAGAAGACCAATATCATATTCATCAGAAACGGATCTCTTACCAGGACAATAAAGACAGGCACAAAAACATGGGACATGGAAATATACCAATAACCGTCCAATCGTCGAGCAATCAGTCCAACCAATGCATAAAAGAGTGCACCCACGATAACAAAGGCAATAAAACCGAGCATAACGGTAGTCTTGCCTTGCTGAGCAATTTCAGGTTGCGGCAATCGTGAAAAGTAGCGGTAGCTAAGGAATAATTGGACGGCATACTTCACACCAACGAGATATAGAGGGATGAACACAACGGCCCATGAACAGGTGATGATTTGATCCACACGTAATGCGATGAGGATGAAAAGCACGACTCGTAATACCAGCAGCCAGAATTGCTTGAAGAATAAGGTACACAGGTGCTTGATAAGATGCTCCTGATGAATCTGGGCCAACACTGTGCATGCAACGGCGAACTCGATGAGAGAAAGCACAAAATGAAGTCCCTCCAACACGAAATACGGAATAAATACAACTGCAGCGGACCACTGTACACGGTTCTGCAGCTTGAGCACGATGAAAATTTGGAACAAGATGATGAGGAATAGGTACACAGTGTAAATAGTTCGACGAAGCACTCGCATACGTCGTTTGGTCATTTTACGTGCAGCTCGCTTATTCTCGTCGTCGTCATCGCCCGCATCATCCTCCTCGTCGAGCTCGTCGTCGTCTTTGGAACTAAACAATTGTCGCAGTGCTCCAAAAAACATAACAACGTCGATGATCCACAAAGGAATCCAGACCACGGCCCAATCCCACTGAACGATACCGTCCACTTTGACAGTCAGGAACGCAAAGAAAATAATACCCAGTGCAAATACCAAGGCTATCATCATGAAAAACGTGCACAACATGGACTCAATTTCGGGATCGAAGAGAGGACTGGCCATGGTGCCCATCATTTGTAATCCAAGTTCACCATATCGATCGTATACGCGCCGTTTTTGTTCATCGCTGAGCACCTAGAAAATTGTGCAAATATTAGCGTCAGAAACCGGTTGTAAGATCACTTCCTCGCGCAGCTGTCCTCATCGCATTCGACTGTATCTTACTTCATAAGCGTGACTGATATCTTTGAACTGTAAATATAACAGCAGTTAGCCGACATGGTCGTCATTGGGAAATTACATATTTGGGGTCACCTGTTCAGCGCTGTCCGGATTCTTGTCTGGATGGTACCGCAGCGCCAAGCGACGATAAGCCTAACGTCAAGGATTGCATGAGCTCATGCAAGTTAATAGATTTATAAAGCTGTGGCTTGCCTTTTTTATCTCTTCTGGAGTCGCTGTTTTCTGTATCCCCAGAACATCATACAAAGCAGTGGTATTTCGGTCCATGGGCAGTAATGCAAGTATGAAAAAGCACACTTGAAAAATTGTTTTTTTTTGATTTTTTCTTTTTGTTCATGTCAGGAAAAATTGGATCTCCGTAAAAGATGGATTCTACCCAGATCAAACCTCCCCTTCTTCAGCCCCTCTCTCAAAATCCCTATAGTTGCTCCTACTATTCACATACTCTAATCTACAAAAATTCTTTTTTCCAAAGCTGGGAATTCTTCAAAGAACACCTATAACACACAAGCATTGCAATGGTGAGTCTAAGCAATCTACGTCATCCACTGATAAAACGCGTTCAATGTCGTACCTTGAACAGATTAATAGCATGAGGGACATCATCCGTTCCACCAACTTCGCGAATCGAATGCATGCTGAGCTGGGGGTTACCAATATCCACTGTACGGAGCCCAAGCTTAGCACTCAACATGGGGCCGATGGTGGATCCACAAGACGAATCATTGCGAACGACGAATTCCTATTCATTGACAGTCAACACTGTCTGTTCCAATATACAACCGTAGCAACGAATGCGTTTCGTTTTACCTGAATAGGGATGTTGTGTTTCTTGGCTAATTCTTTGAGTACCAGACTCGTCATGGCTGTCGTGGCATAACGCTATATTAAGTGATTCATTAGAGTCCGATTATCCGACCGTGTCACGCGTGACGACGGAATGCAGGCCTACCTGATTTGCGTTCACCTTGATCACGGTGCCTTTATGCATTTCAGGGCGATGGTTCTCTTCGTGCTTGTCCGCATAATTGGGATGAATAGCATGAGCCATGTCGGCGCTGACCAAAATACTCTTGTGCATGGCCTCCTCGAAAGCCGTAGCCGAGACCTTCTCGTCTCCCAACTCTGTGGCAACCAAACGTTGCAACGTGGAGGGCAAAAGGTTGGAATCAGCACCATGAGCCGTCAAACTTCCAATTTCTTCATTATCGAACAAAGCCACCAAGCGAATGTTGGTGTCATTCGCAATATCCTGAGCTTCAACAAGAGCCTTGATCGAACAGAAGGACATTTCAAGGTTGTCAAGACGAGGCGAGAAGATAAATTCGTTGCACGCACCGCCAATGGTAGACTTTTGAGTATCGTAAAGTGCCAATTCGAAATCACGAATCTGCCGAGCTAAAAAACCAATCGTCAGCATATGCGTCCAGACAAGGATCTGACAGCCAAAAAGATCACTTACGCTTAACCTTCATCTCATCGGCAAGGACATGAACCAGCAATGGATGGTGCAATGCCTCTGCTTCCGAGTCGCCAGCCTTGTCGAATCCATTCAATGCCCTGTGAGTATCAATACATTGAGTACTTGTCGTTTCCAATGATGCATCATCACAGAATGCCTTACGATTTGGTGGCAGTAGCCAAAATGGGCGCCAATTGCGTTTCTTTGTTAAAGTTGAACTGGGTAAAAAACACGTCAGCGCAATGCCTGATCCGTCATATGATGGACTTGGTCACTTACGCCATCGTTCGCTGTACGATCCAAATGAATGGCGAGCGTAGGGATACGCAACAAAGGACGATCCACTTTGACCAAAGTGTGCTTGAAGGTACCATCTTCTTGCTCGACCAAGACACGACCAGCGACACTGAGATCTCTGTCAAACCAGGTATGCCAGATACCACCACCATACAATTGCACGCCAACTTCGAGATATCCGGATTTTTCTTTCTTGGAAATAGGCTTCAGTTTCAGGCAGGGTGAATCGGTGTGGGCACCGAGAATAGAAAAACCATTCCCAGGCTTATACGCTCCACCGACGGTAAAACCAACGATGGAGGAGCCATTGCGAGTAAAGAAGTATTTGCCATTACGCTCAATGGTGCCGTTCCAGCTATCACGTTCTTTGATTTCCTTGAAGCCAGCCTATACGATTTTTGTCCAAGATTTAGAACCAATGTTTCCACTTGAACTTGAAAGAACGCTTACCTTGCGCAATCGCTCAGCAGCTTCGTGCGTGGCATGGAAGGGAGAAGGGGACGCGTTTACGAAATCGAGGAATTCACGAGCTAAATCAACATGTGAGTGGTCGTGTCGGTCGACCGCACAAAACGGAATCTACCTTCTTCAGGAACGCTAGGATTAAACTATTCAAATACAATTAGATCAAGCATAAGTATTATAGTGAGACAGATATTCCTACCATTGCAGGAATGAAGATAGTGAAAGAGAATGGAACACAGGCGATAATGATTTTTCACACGCAAAAATGTCTGACTGCAACGCCGGGGTTACATTTTCCCGGCTGTACGTTGCTTTGTGCCACATAGAATACATGCCAAATAAATGTAAAGCCTTGGCTCCCCATCGTTGACAACTAACAGGAGCGTTGCGGTTAGTTCATGATTAGGAATCACATTTTAAGATCTAGATAAAGAGCTCTTCGATAGCCAAGAAATCAAATTCAATTCCCTCAATTGACCATGAACTCTATTCTCTGTATGTTATACATTGATATTTAGTTCCTTTTTTTCTCCTCGATCTAGTGAATTCATGCCATTTTTTGCAGTATGTACAAATAAACATCATAACCGCCAATGCCAATGGGTATAATAGCCTGTGTATGCCACATTGCTACACACCAAGGATAAGCGAGAACACGGTTCATCAACTTTTGCCCTTGCGTCACCACCAATGCTTTCCCACCAACGCGCAGTACGTTTCCCATTTGACGTACAAATTTTGGATACAACTGTAAATTACCATGAGTACCTAACATCAACTTTTGGTCTTCAAAAAATATCTTTACCTTTTGAATCTGCGCATACGTGCTCTCCCGCAAACCCCACGGCCAGTCTAATCAGGAAGGGTTGAGCGATCCATTCTGTCCATCAAAATGAGCTCCCACTACGTACCTGATACAACAGTGTCAATGCAACCATCTCGGAAATGTAATCGTCGGCCATCGCCCAGCATAAGCTCGACATTTTTCAAATTTGCATGTTCCATGTTTCCTTTGGCCTTCATACACAACGTCTTTGGATGGACTGTGAAAATATAATGTCAAACAAAGATGTAAAAACTGGTATCCATTCCCCTGAAATTACCTTCACTACCGATCCACAAAGTATTTGGATATTTTGAAGCACCTTCTATAGGGATGGTCCCTGTGCCGCAACACATATCAAGAATTAGTTGTCCGGGTTTTGGGTCGGCCAGCCTTGTAAGACAATGAGCAATGCACGGATTCAAGCTTGTTCTTCCAAGGTGAACGCGATTGCGATATTTTGGATCCGGTACAGGAACGTTCAATCCCATGAGCAAAGTAGGCTCGCATTCTGAAGAGGGCTTTGCTGCGTCAACGTCAGTCTCTGACCGGAACCATATCCCCACAACATCCACATTATACTGAGTCAGATTGACTTTCCAGTCGGCATAGTGTTCACTGAAAGCATATCCAATCCAACCAGCCAATTCTTGCGATTTTCCACTATGCTTTAATTGTCCCTTGTAGAATGTAGCTCGGAAAGAGGGTGTAGACGGGAGATCAAGTATGGCCAACGCTGAGGCCCATGGTGTTGATCTGGTCGCATTGGCAACGAATTCGTAGGTCTCGTCGGTGTTGGCAAAAGTCGACGCAGGAATTTTGGATTCAGAGAGAATAAGAGTGACCTTGTCTACGCTGAGAAATCGCGACGTTTTCAATGCTTCAATCAAAGCCTCGAGATTGACGGCACTGCATCGCAAATGGACTCGGCCAGTTTTAGGTGGAGCATCGAATGAATTGTTGGTGCATTGTCCGGCAAGCCCTTCTTTAATATCATCCACAGCCACAAATTCCAAGCCTAACATTTGCCGTTTAAATATCATTGTAAATCTTTCATCGCTCACATTGTTTACCTTCAGGTACGTGGAATAAAACGTTTACCGAGATGAGATCTGACATGATCAGTTCAGATCGACTTTGTTGATTCCTTTCAGTGTCAGAAAAAAAGTAGCTTAATCTGAAAAGGTAAAAAAATTGTGACTCCCAAATCGGGGCGATCAAGGTTATGCTTCAAAGTGCCCGCATTGCCTGAACTTGTGCTCCGCGTTTCCTTGACTTGCTATCTTACATTACCTTGACTTGTGAAAAGCCTTCCACAACTTACGCGAAGTAAAAATCAGCTGTGTTGTCCGCATTTATTCGACGTAAACCGAAGACAGAATAAAAAAAAAAAAAGAAGAGATTTTATTCAAGAACAAAAGGATTGAAGAACGATTAAATACGCTTTGATTGACTATATTCCTAGTCCTGATTCACCGGATACATCTTTTCCAACGTCTGCTCAAGGTGCTGGTCATGTGATAAAGAGGTGCAGGTTGCCTTTTTCTTCATTTCTTCGCAGAGCACATCGATATCGAATTCCTCGTAGCGAGGATGCTCCATTAGCTTTTCCCATGTCTTTGTTATTGAAGGTGGCTCCTCAGCTTTGTTCGCGGATGCTTGATTGCATTCGGTCGATGGCTGAACTTGTTTGCTGTCCAAAGGCGTGGATTGAATGTCCTTGAAGGTGCTGTTGTTCAGGGCATAGTCATTGAATTGATTCCAGTTATCGTCAAAGACCAGCGGCACCGGTGTTTCGGTATATATGGAATTGGCTAGCGGATCGCCATAATTGAGGAGAGCCTCTGGTTTGTTATCGTAATTGATCTCAGCCCCCGAATGAACCAAACCACTGGTACCAAGCAACTGATCTGCGTCGTATGCAAACGCATTCAAAGCATTGGTACTGTCGCGATCAAAGCCCAGTAACTCTGCAGAGAAACCGGTAGAGAACGATGATGTTGACCCAGCACGGTAGGTTTCGGGTGTGTCGCTTTTGGACGAATTCGGGCTGTCGTGTGTATAGTAAGGAGACGAAAACGAGTCGGAATCTGGAGATGAAAATAGTGGTTCGACGGAAGATTTCATTAATTTCTGCGGACGCACATTGGTCTGATCGACGAGTTCACCGAGCTTCGACAAAGGGAAATCAAAAGAAGCCGCGGCTCCATTGAGAATGGCATTTTCAGCCTGCAGTCGTTTGATAACGTCTTTAAGTTTTTCGTTCTCCTTTTTCAGTTGTTCGGACGGCGGTTCGGATGCTCGTTTCTCCAGTTCTTTTATCCGGTCTTCCAGCTCCTTCACTCGATTCTCCCTACGCTCACGAAACGCTCGTTGAGCTGCTCGGTTTTGAGCTTTACGTTTGGATTTTGGATCATCCGCAACCTATGGATGGACATAAATATGAGAGCACACACTGCGAGGGCAAACCAACATGATCTTACCTCTGTTTCCTTTTCAACCAATGGCTTTCTGCCAGGTTTTCTGGATTTATATGCTAAAGAGTTTTTCTCTGTTTCGTATATCTCATAATGTCACTATCAGTCAATTCTTGAAATGCAATGGCAGAAACTCACCTTTACTAGAGGTTGTTCCGTTATCGCTCGATGCACTGCCACTGTCAGCTAAAGAAGGTCGTAAGTATGGGTCTGCTGATTCGTTGTACTGAGTTCTGGCTTACGAGAATCTTTTGTAAAGTCGCCATTGTCTAGTGAATCGTACTTCCGTTTCTCAATTTCATGCAGAGAGACGGCACTCTGAGAATCGTTTGAAGGAGGCACGCCGGCTGACTTTGCCGCAGTCAATGCTGAAAGCAACAGCGCTTGAACGTCAGGATTATCTTTCTGTTGCCAGATACCACCGGTATCGCCACTTCGTAAGGTGGCTAGTATATGATCTAAAGCGGTATTTCCTTCCATAGTGATATTGTGTTCAAAGCGCACAAATTGCATTCAGTGTCAATGACTCCTGCGGGTGTTGATATGATCTGAAACGCAAGTCACACAAAAATGAACCAATCGCATTAGTGAGACCAACCATATAAAAGATGACCTGCTGTCCAAAAACAAATGCTGCCTCTGAACTAGAATTACGAAAACCCTCTAGTCTGCTTTTCACGGAAATCCCCGTTTGAAAAAAAAAAAAATCAAACAAAGCAGCTCATTAAAATACCATAAAAATAAGATTTTTAGTTTGCATGTCAGGAAAGATGCACTTTCTACAATACAGACTGACAGTTATTTGATCTGTGTCTCTGTATAGCGCCAAAGTGATCTATTGGCCATTTTTCTCTTGAGCAGACGTGCCGCAGAGCTGCTGCGGATTAAAAATTGACAGCCATTAGGAAATGATTGTACCTTGATGAGTTGGAAGTTCAATGCAACAGTTAAAATACGTCTAGTAGGAAATGCAGGCTCTTCTAAAACTTTGTTTTCGTTCTTTTTTTGAGTATACTAATTAGAGTGAGGATAAGAAAGGAACAAAAACGGACAAAACACAAGAAAAATGGAATGAAGAAAGGAAAAATTAGAATAGAAGAAAAAAAAATAAACACAACACAAAAAAACAGTGAAAGAAACGATGACAAGTTTATGCGGCCTTGGAGGGGGCAGCGGGAGGTTGGTATACACCGAATCGATAATCCAAATCCAATAACATTTTCAGACCATTTCTTGATCGCAGAGCGCCAATGTCTTTCATTTCTTCGGTTTCTTGCTTGACTTGACCCGAGTGTTTAGGAGTCGATCCAGGGAGAGGGAAAGCTTGATGCAAAAGTTCATAGACCGTCAAGGTCACACCAAATTGAGGAGACGATCGGAAGATTCTGGCTGGACCACCCTTGAAGAAGGCTCGGAAACCTTCTTCGTGCCAGATCTTGCGAGCAGCGTCGGTAATACCGTTGTAAGTGGTTTGGCCCTTGCGAGCTTCGACCTGAAGACGTGTCTTGATCACATCCGCAGGAGTGGTAAAGTAAGCAGCGGGCATACCGGCAATCGCACCAGCCATCAAAAGCTCTGAAATAGCAAGTTTGTGATCGGGACCTTCCTTGAACAAATCCTTCTTCAAGTGGGCATACGCAGGGAAGTAGATGGCCGAGAAAGGAACGTCTCTCAAAAGACATGCACTCACACCCTTGTACAAGCCAACAATACCGAGATTTTTCACAATCCAGATAGCCGATCGACGAGGTACACCCGTGTTCTTGGCTTGTTCACCTTGAATCTGAAGACGAATCTTGACAATTTCCAAAGGATTGGTGAAGATCTATTTTAAGCAACCAATCATCCAGCTAAATTAGTTCACCGTCGATCGAAAATACGAAAGTGGCCCATCGATCGCATGGATCCACCCTGAGATAGACACCATCAGCGATCGACATCCGGCCTGAAACCGGTTGCCCATAGCAACAGTGAGAGAGAAAACAAAAACTTACCACTTGCGAACCGCCTGCGGCTGCACCGCCAACCATTTCTTGCCAAAACTTGATCTCGCCCGTCTCCTTGTTGATAAATTTACCGCGAACAAAATCGTTTACCGTAAGCTTGATCGCTTTCTCAGGAGCCACGCCCTAGTAAGCCGCAAGGTGAATCCACCGTACACAGAATCACATCATCATACAACTGTCTGTACTTACCACCAGCTGAGGACCCAAGCCACGGTATAAACCGAGGAAACCCTCGTTTTTCAAAACTTTCTTGAAACAGTCCAAGCTGTTCTTGTATAACAATTCTCCTACCACCTTGGAACGCTGGTTTTGCATACGGGTCTTGACCAGATCGATAGGATACACTGCGGTAGCGCCTACAGCACCGGCAATGGAACCCAAAGTAAACGCATACATGTTCTCTACGACACTCCACAAAAAGCCCGTCTTCTTGGGCGCAATATCGTGAGGCACTTCAGGCAACTGAGCAGGGGCTCTCCAGCGAGGGTCCAAAATTTTGCCAAAATCGTCCAAAGAAAGTCGTCCCGAAGCGTTATCAACGCCAGCAAAATGGAAAATGATATCGGCTTCCATGGGCGTAAACAAGGTGTAACGGCTGGTTTGAGCAGCCTGCATGAGGAAATCGGCCTTGGTAATGGTCTTTTCGGGGTTGTTTTCGATGGCACGACGGATCACGAGTTCGACCATATCAATGTTGCGGATGACGTTGTGGAACGCAACCACGTTGGAGAAACTGATATTGGTGCCGCTGCCAGCGTACAGGTTGCAAAGGGTAGGAAGGTGATCGATAACATGGTCGGACAGCTTGTGTTTGGCAATATCCAAAATGATACGCTTGAAATCTTCTGGTTCAATATAACCTGATTGATTCTTATCGTAGTGCTTGAATTCCTGACGAAGACGCTCGCCTTGCAGACCCTTGAGCAGCTGGGTGAACTCCTCATAGGTCAACTCGTGATGACCTTCCTTGTTACCAATGTACAATTTTAACCAGTCACAGTCGAAATCGAATGGAACAGCGTCTCCTGGCAAGTTGCTGGACAGCACACTTTTGAACTGGTCAAAAGTGATCTTCCCGGTCCCCTTGACGTCGAACACTCGAAACGCGATCTCATACTCCGCATCAGGTTTAGAAAGAAGATTCTGAAAGATGACGAAATCGTTGAACGAAATGAGACCTTTGGCCGACTTGTTGGCAACCTTGTACAAGAGCCCAAACTGTTCTCGTTGAATCTTCTTAAAGTCTTCCCCGGGAGCCACAGCGGCCAAGAAGTCGTCCTTGGTCATGAACTTATCCTCGTCCTTGGTAACGGAAGCATGCTTTTGAAATAGTTGGCGATACATATCGGAGATGGCAATGTTTCCTTCGGTTAAGGACGCCATGGTGAAGTGGGAGGATCGGGTAAAGAAAGAGAAAGAGAACGACGAAAGAGAAGAAGGAACAGGTGGAGAAAAAAGAGAATCCCCAGGGGGACTGCTGGTAGGTGGAGAGAGCCGGAGATGTCGGAAGAACAGGATAGGATGAATGCCCAATCAAACTCAGTTTCCGTTAGTTGCACCGCCCCTGTCAATTACATCGATTTTTTTTTTTTTTTTTGTTTCTGTCCTTCTTTTTTCATTTTCCTTTCGGTCAGCAGCACGATGACTCCGCAATGAAAATTAAACTGAAAAAATAAACCACGTGAATTTCCTTGGTAACTGAACCTCTGCTACGCTTATTTATATGTTCACAGTTCGGCAGACTGGCAAGTGCACCCACGGATGAAGGAGCGTAGATCTGCAATTTGTTACACCAAAGAAATCTAATAACTGATAAACCATTTTTTGCGTGGATTTCTTACTCATTATCTCTCCATGAACAATGCGGTGTTTTAATAGGATCACACCAATGACTAACAACTTCCATCGCGTGAAAGGAAATCCTGAATCCGTCCTTTCCCGCTGACTACAAGAATAATCTTATCTACGATGATAACTCCATGGTTATTGTTACATTCGGTAACCCATTTTTATCACCAAGTTTTACTTCGTCTTCTTTACTATTCTACGTGGTATCCATCACCCTTTATTGATGTGTTTTCTGCCACATCTCATCCCACTTTTTCATTTTCGGAGTAAAGCGTATGATCATCGTCTGATCCCCGGGAAAAATCAAGGGAAAAATCAAGGATTTCTCAAGATCGAACAGGTGAACACAAGGAAAACTTTGTTTTTTTCACCCATATACAGCAAAAAGTCTCAGTGGACGACGATATTTGCACTTGCTCTTTGACGCTTGCAACTATTTCAGTTCTATCCTCTTTGCATTACTACAAAAACAATGACAACGGATTCGGAAAGCTGTTCAGAAGGGTGAACTCCGGTTTCATCCCATCTTTCACGGCAGTCACCAGCGATTACTTCTTGGCCAACCCAAATGGGCAACCAATTACTGCACTATCACGTTTTGTGCTTTGAGTATAATTCTCAGTTTTTAGACATCATGTGCCGGTATATCTTATGCGTATTCAGGGCAGTTTCGGTATGCATGGATTGGGAACAATTGGGAAAACAAAAGAGTGCCAAGCGGGGAAATTACAAAGTCAAAATTGCATCACATGCATTTTATCCCACCTTCCATATCAGGTTAATTGAGTGTGCTTTCATATGTTTGCTGGATTTCATTTGAGCCACGCCTAGCAGGCACATCTTGGCGATCGCTGCTAAAGAACTGCCGTTGCCGAGGTTTCTCCACTTTTTTTTTTCGCCACGTAAGGACAATGGCAAATGTTTCAGGTGAAACCTGTGTTCCTCGGAATATGATCCACTGCGTAATCAATGGTATAGTTATGATGCATTATCAAGGTTCCTTTCTTGATTGAGAGTAAAGTCATAAGCCGGGTCTCTCGGATAAGTATCCATTTTTCTCATACTGAGATAAGTTGCAAAGGGCCCTTTCAAGCGACCACAGTTCTATGAGTTATCAACGAAGCTACCCCCAAACATATACAGGGGGCGACTCTATTGAAAAAAAGCCATAATCCGGAAATCGCGAACTAGCGTATCGTATCCAGTGCAGCAGGGTGGTAGAGTGCCTTGTTTTTTTTTTGATGATTTGAAAATTCATTGTATGCAGGTGCATTTCTAAGCCACCAACGCTTATATCCAATAAGAATGACCGTTTTAGCAGCCAATCACTGTTCGTCTACCGAAAGAATTGGTGCCCAGCCGAACGGATAACACAGCACACCCATAAGCAGCGCTTAGGTCTTCACCACTGCCAACATTCAAAGGAGTACACACCCATTATTCAAGATGGACGACGATTTTCCCTCCGTAATAAACAAACGAATAATTTCCGTTATTGTCAAAGAAACTGGCTTTCAGGCAATACAACCCGCCGCTCTCGAAGCGTTGGAGGATCTTTTCGGCTCCTGTAAGTCCCAGATTCACGTCCATTGGTAGCGATCGAAACCGCTCACCGTCTTTTTGATTCAGATTTACAGAAACTTTTATATAATACACACTCATACGCCACCCTTGCCAACCACTCCAAACCTAATTATCACGATATCACTCGAGCGCTGGAAGAATTAGGAGTACAAAACAGCGACTTCCAAGCATACCTTGACAAATATTTAGCCGCACCATCACTCGGTAATGCCAACTTTGGGCTCACGTCCAATGTGAATTGAAGCTGACCTATTATTAGACGCAAGCAGGAAACCTATCAAAACAGAGAAATCGCAGATATCGACCGTAGAGAAGATACCAGAATTCTTACCTTCAGACGATGATGAAGAGGATTCCGCTGACGAAAAGGAAGGCATTCCTTCTTATGTACCACAGCATTTCCCACGATTCCCTAGCAGACATTCCTTCAGACAAACTCCTGTAAGCTTACGAAACTTAGGCAAGATTAAAGTAGCGGTATTCACTATGTTCCTTAGGTTTATATACAACGACCTGATGATCCGCAAAAAGTGCGAGAGCTCAACTCTCAACAATCACGCACCGTCGAAGAAAACCTCAAACGACTCATGGCCGCGGAAAATAAGATCGCTTTCAAGTCTAGCACAGAATCTGTAGATTCACCAAGCTTGATGATGCCTATCGTGAACTATGAAGTCGCCATGCAACGAAGGAAACGAGTGAAACAAGTGGATTTCGCAAGTTACAGTCGCAAAACATCAGAATCACCTATTGCTACAAATGATATGAAAGAACAGGCGAAACGCCAAAAAGTATAAATGTAAATATGCAACCATCTGTTTTAGGGTGACTTGACTAATGATGGGAACAATCATGAGGGATGGGTCGTCTAGAAATATTTTTATGCATAAGAGATACGATCTCATAATTCGGGATGAAAACGGCACACATGAGATGAAGTGTTGCTTACAAGGCGTTTGTTTACTGGACAATGTGGAATACGATGATCAGTTTCTTGGCGAGATTATTGTCAGGCCAAAATGAGGAAACCCTATTCGGCACAGATTGGTGTGAGCTCAGTCTCCAATCCAGAAATGCCACATTTTTCACCTGAAATATTGACAATGTTGTTGCTATGTCTAGCAGCATCGACACAATCGAAAGACACTATAAATAACCAAACTCATGATTGTTGATAATCTGCTAAATTGAAGCGAAAAAATGAGCGGATACATTATATTATAACATGCGTTTATAGCCTTTTTTTACAGCAACAACACAATAATAAAGCACTAGGAAATCATGATCTTGACACCCATGATGATACAGGCAAGGGATACGTATGGACTCAGCCGTTCCCCTATACGCGCTGCTTTCCAGAATAAACCCAATACGCTAAATAATCGAGTTTAGTTTGGTCTCACCAGGTGAAAAATAGATTTGCTTTCAATCGGCTTACCCAGTTTTGTTACCATCGAGCAGTGATGGCGCTTGTGCTCTAACATATGTACAAGTGCAAATGAGTAGCAGGATAATCAGTAACAGCGATTCAAAGTTGAAGATAGCCGACTATTAGGATAATATTGGGTTAATCCACTTCATCAATGTGCAATTTCGTATTCAGAGTTCTTACCATTGCTTCTCACTTGGGAAAGAGTTCACGCAACCAACCGTTTCTCCCAAACGAAGGACTTGTGCTGACATTTAAATGTCCGATTGTTCCAGACAGACTTCATGCTTGCGTGTGACAAGCAAGTCCTTGATCAGCTTTTTTTTTTTCGCAGAGAATGGAGCCCACTATGTTTCTTTGGTTTTTTTTTATCTTTGAAGACGCATAAGGCATGCTACAGACAAGTTAGAATTTATTCATTAGAGCTTACTCAAAAGCTGTTCTTTACTTATAAGAGAGGATCGTTTCGTCACACCTTTTATCTACATATATAATGGCAAGAATATAAGCCATGAACGATTTTTATAACAAAACAGCGGCCAATATGTTTGTGCAGTATGCATGAACCAAAGCTAAACAAGAATAATCGCATTGAATTCTTTTTAATCAATTTCACAGAGTCCAAGTGGCCTATGCCCAGTCGAATAATCTGATAGAGCTCGGGCAACCACGACTGTAATAACGCATCACCAAAACACTATTGAACCCCTTTCTGCGAATACATCTAGTTTGCTTTTTATTTATGAATACATGTGAGGGAAGCATTTATTGCTTCTTTGAATCTCTCTTGGAATAGATCATGGCGGTGAAGGGTCTAGAAGATTCCATTCAGTTAGTTAAGAGCACCATCATTATAAAATTCAGTACTTACTCCTCATAACGCAAAGCAATTTTGTACAAAATGAAGACAACATTGGTGAGGAAGAGACCTGCAGGGCTGCCGTACCTAATTGAAAAAGATGCAATATCAGCGCGATCGTATCAAAAGTTGCGTATTTATCACAATCACGTACCATAAGGCAGTTGCAAGGAAGCTGAGAGTGGAACCAATGTACATTGGGTTGTCGCACACATTGAAAGGGAAGCCAGTAACTCTGTGGTCCATCAAGATACCGAAGTAATCACCTAATACGAGTTTCTGCCATCAGCCCCGGTGTGTCGGCCATCAAAAAAGTTGCATAGTCCATTTCCCTTACCCAAGTACGTGCCCGTGACACCCAAGGCCCACATTGAAGATAATACCAACACATTTCCGGTCAAGAACAAAGCCGCCGCAAGGAGCTGAGCGGGAGCGGACAAGAGCAAAGCACTGGTTGGCTGGTGTTCTAACGCGGTCTTGTACCTGCAAATACACACCGTGAGCAGTGGTTCCACTGGAACAGCATGCCTTTCCAATGTCGTTACTTACAAGTAATCACGAATAATACCGAGGGAGAAAATGGTGATTGCTAATCCGTAGCATCCAAGTCGAGGATTACCGCCAGCAAGTTTGGTAAGGATTTTGCTACGATATTCTAAGGACAATTTGCTTGAATACTTTGCTGGCTACCGTACGCTTTATACACATATCATCCCGGTCCTTACCTGATCTCGCCGCTATATTCCAAAAGATAGGATTGAATAGGATACTCGCAAGCGAAATATACAAAGAAGGTTGACTCGCGTCGATATACGTCATGATCGGTAAAAGCGGAAAGAGTTTGGTCCTTACGGCTCAAACCCCAAGAAAAACCCAGCTATTTCAAGCCCGTAATTCATGGCGGAACTTGAAAAAGATCTCATCTCTGGAATACAAACGACGACTTGCCGGCGAATTGAATGGGGGCATCACAAAGATGCCCGAATAAACCAATAAAAAATAGTTGGGGTGCATGGATAATATGGAAGAAGGTGTTTGAATTGTCTGCATTGCGGCCATCAGGAACCGACAATCACATGCTTTAGAGCTGGGCCCTGGTATTGCCCTTTCCATTACATCACGCTTGCCAAAATGTTGTAATCCCGATAAATTTGTTGACTTCCCTAATGTCTTTTTCATCTTTCAGTTCATTTTCTCGGCAAATGAAGAAATAAATAATTGCAAGGAAGCAGAAATCATGACTTGGTCCTTTATTGCTAGGAGTGAGGTGGATCTTCCCATATTACTTTGGCCTTGCAGAATACCTGTGTAATTCCAATGGGGAAATTCGCTGAAACTGACGACTTTTGTTCATCAAAAAGAAGAGGCCATCCTCATGAGGATGACTTCTATTTCCGATAAAGTGTATAATACGAGTTGAAAGATAGTTTAACGAGCCATGCATTACGTCTGTAATAAAGTTATGTGCACCTATGTATCCGATCAGCCACACAAGAACACTTGAATAAAGACATCCCGCTCGATCTCTCTCTTAACAGTATCTGAGACCTACTTCATGCAGCTATTTCATGTGATGAGGCTCCACTCTCTTATCAAAGGATAAATATGACATGAAGCGATGAGAAAAGACACATGGCGTTTTTTCCTTCTTCGTTATTGGACAATAAAGCTTTTAGATACAGTACGAGGAATCGCCTCTTTTTCCATGTCTATAAAATACGACGCATCTCCCATCCATTTTATTTCCTTTTCATCGCACATCTATTTCTTTTTCTTGCGCAAGACCATCCATCCATCGCGCCATACATTTTTTTATTGCTTATTGTTATCAATATTTGCTCAAATCACCCATCCTGTACGTATACTCATGATGACCACAACTGTGATATCAAAACGACTAAACCTCTACATATAGCTTGCGCGCCGAAAACCTTTTTTTTTTTTTTTTGGTGGCCAACAAAGAAACTTTTTTTTTGAAAGGTAATTTATTTGTGCTCAAGTGTCCTTTCTTTTTGAATGTTATGCCGAATCACTCACTTGCTTTGTGTGCTTCTTACTGTATATTCAAAATAACTGACGAACAAAGCCCATGCCTGGCGGTGTGTGGTGGCGGCTCCCGCAATGCAGTGACAACAGTTTTTTGTAAGTGAAAACAAAAGAGTAAGTAAAGCATAAAGAAACAAAAACACAACCTTACCAGCTTTGCGCCTTTTGTCCGCACATGTACCTACAGAACTGAGAGGACAAAAGATATCTCGGAGGCGTCTTCAGAAGGTTCAACAATGACGCTAACCTGATTCGTCAAGTTGGCTTGACCGAGTATAAGCAAAAAGCTACTTTGCTACATACAAATCGGCTCATCTAAGAGATCAAACGTTGAACAAATAATTCGTGCAACTGCAACATCACCCAATATGATGGTCAAGGCGAGATATTCTTGCAGCGCAAGCGTGATTTTTCATGTTATACAGTCAATTGTTTGGTTACTGTATTTCACTTGATACCTCAACGTGACATCATTTTGCACCTAAATAAATCGCCAACAGCGTTTTAAATAATCAAGTACTGCAGCCAATGGCAGGAATCATGTCGCCAGATATTTCGAGGGCTAATGAAAGATAATGGATGCCGCTGTTCCAGGAGGATATGTTCCATTATTATGAATGGTATCCACTTTTTAGTGTCATTTCCCTGTAATCAAAAATGAAAGATTGGATAAACCAAAACTTTTTTTTCCTATCTGATTGCCATTTTTCTCCCACCAATCGCACTTTCGTTTGGTCATTTACAATAGGTTGTCTGTTTCGATACTTGTCCCAAACACTGGTAAGAATGCGAGACAAATCCTTTGAAATGACCTTTAGGTCACACTGTTGCAGACTGTAAATTCCCTTGGACAAATAGTCTTCCTGCAAAAACCGATGGCGCTTAATTTTACTCTTTGCCACTGCCCAGGATGTCTTTTGTAAAGGCATTATAAAGCTTTATGTTTTTTTCTTTATCCAATATCGCAAACGAAAGGAACGTTAGTATAAGTTGATCGAATTGCATGCACATTTATTTGAAAAAGAAATTGAGAGAAATATATAATAAGAGAGAAAAGGAGAGGTCTATGAATGAATACGGCGTTTTTCAAAGAATGAATTTACAGGTCATCTTCATCGGACCAGACTTCTTCACCGCGCTTTCTGCGTTCCATGCGCTCCTTCTTCTTCTTACGGAGTTCACGAGAAGACAGCTTCTCCTTCTTCTTGGTAGCCTTGATGGTGTTACCTTGGGCATCGACCTGGTCTTCTTGTTCCTTCTCTTCGATAACAGTGGTACCGTTACCAGTAACCCAGTTGTGGCCAGAGGGAGTCAATTCACCGTTGTCGACCTTCCAGACTTCGTTACACAGTGCTTCACTGAATTCACGGTTGTGAGTAACAATGACAACACCGCCACCGTATTCTCGAATAGCCGTTGCAAGTGCACCAAGAGATTCGCGATCCAAGTAATTGGTAGGTTCGTCAAGAACCAACATGTGAGGCTTGTTCCACATGGCGGCACCGATAACGAGCTTGACCTTTTGACCACCGGAGAGACCACGGATACGAGAGTGAGTAGCAAACTCGGGTTCCAGACCAACTTCGCTCAAGTGCTTTTCGATTTCCTTGGCAGTAAGGGGACGGTTGAGACCGAGCTTGTGAGCTTCCTGTGCGTCGACTTCAGCGATCTTCTTGCCGAAACCCATTTCTTCCAAACGGGAACGAGGAATCCAGGTATTATCGACGGAAGACTTGCCAACCCAACGGACTTCGTATTCGTAGGACTGCTTGAGCTTACGACGGCCAACGAGTTCTTCAACCACACGCTTCTCGCCTTCAATGACAAAGACTTGGTTCATCTGCTTCTCTTCGGCTTCGGTGACAACACGATCGACTTTCTCGAGTTCTTCACGGTCTTCACCAGTAGCGTAACGCCATTGGATGTATTCGTTAGGAGTGCTGTCCAAATGCTTCTCAATATGGTGGAAAGCATGCTGAGCAACGTAAGCGATACGCAAGTTGGGATGCTTCCAGACAGTACCACTGGTAGGTTCGAGTTCACCAGTCAACAACTTGATCAAGGTCGATTTACCGGCACCGTTGGGACCAATGACGGCGACACGGGAGGCCAAAGCACACTGCATGGTAATCTTCTTCAACTGCTGACGAGAGCTACCGGGATATTGGAAATCGACGTCTTTCATCTTGAGAATAGCACGTTCCTTGGTCTTGATACCTTCCAAATAACCGGGCTCGGGGAACTTGAAAGTCATCTGAGCGGCATCCAAAGAGTAGTACGACTGGGCACGGGGAACCTTCTTGACGAATTCGGACAGATTACCCTTGTAACGCTTCAACTTGTAGTTGCCTTCGTAATGGATAATATCGGAGCAGACGTGATCCAAGAAACCAGAGTCGTGGGACACAATGATGGAGGTAACCGATTTCAAGCCCAGCAGATAGTTCTCTAACCAGGCGACATTCACGACATCCAAATGGTTAGTAGGTTCGTCAAGCAACAAGATATCGGCGTTCATCAACATGGCACGAGCAAGAGCAAGCTTCATCTTCCAGCCACCAGACAAGGAACCAATGGTTTGGTAATTGACCATGTCTTCGCTGAAACCGTATTCACGCAAGATCTTGGCAATTTCACTCTTGTCCTTGGCTTCAACACCGGCGGAGGCAGCAATGAAATCGACCAAACCAGTATCGGCTTCGGAACCATCGATGTCGTGTTCGACATACACAGTCTTCAAAACCGAGCGAGGAGGGAAACCTTCGACCTGTTCGTTGGCAATAGCACGCATCAAGGTAGATTTACCGCAACCGTTGGCACCACAGAGACCATAACGACGACCACGGATAAGACGCAACGAAGTACGGTTGAGCAAAATCTTGGCACCATAAGCGAGAGAGAATTCACAGTTGCAAAGTTCTTCACCTTCGTCACGTTCTTCTTCTTCACCGGTGTGGACAGCCACAGCTTCTTCGCAAGAGGCGAGGGCAGCAAGGGCGAGTTTCTCGGATTCTTGTTCGATCGAATCACCGGATTCATCCTGTTCACGGCCAGTCACGAGCAACCAGGTGGTAGCATGAGGAGCAACGCAATCGATCCAGGTAGCACGATCGAAAGCCTTGGCAAAGACCAAAGCCAAAGCCATTTCAATCATGTATTTGCGGATGGGGCTCCAGAAACCTTCGAGCTTGGTGGGCATCAAATGATCCAAAGTCTTGGTAACCTTGTCACGCTTCTCACTGCTGGTAAGGACGGTTTGGTCACCACCGCCCACACGCTGCAAGGTCGCCAAAGCCTTCTCGACGACACCACGACATTCGGGATCGGCCACCACATCCTTGACGTGATCAAGTTCGGGCAACAAGATGGGGAGGAAAGGAGCGGCAACATCGGGATCATCGACAAGCTTACACATGTTATCGATGATAACGGCAGCCTTACGCTTGATGGCCGTCTGACGTTCCTTCAAACCACGGCTGAGCAAAGGAACCATCAAAGACAAAGTAGCGGCATCGACTTCTTGGACAAAGGTAGTGGCACCCAACTGATGGATAGTTTCAGGGACCTTTTCAGGCTGGTTGATACATTCGATAACAGCAGGAATGAAACGTTCGATATCCTTGTTGTCGAGCAAAGCAGTGCAGGTGGTCATACACTTGGTAGCGGCCTTCTTGACATCGGCCTTGGTATCCCACATGCAATCAGACACCACGGGAATCAAATCAGGGATGCAAGCGAGGAGTTGCATGGGATACTCGGTAGCAAGCAATTCAATCAACGAGAGCGAAAGCATCTTGGTTTGCCACTTCTTGGAATTTTCCAAACCTTCCAAGCACATATGCAAAATATAGCGGGTGGCGGAGGGGTTCACCGACTGAACGAGAGTGTTGGCGACGGTAGCGGCCTTCTCTCTGACCTGCTTCTGCTTATCGGCTTGCAATTCCAACAGAGGAGGCAAAAGCGTGACCAGATGGGGTTCCAAAGAGCCACGGAGCAAGTAGCTGGATTCGATCAAACAATCCAAAAGAGTCATGACAATCATGGCACGCTCAGGGCGGATCTTCTTGGCAAACAGCTCGGTCGACAGGGCAGCAAAAATGTGGCAAGTCTTGAGAGCACGGACACCATAGTGATTAGCGAAACCGGCGATCTGGTCAGCGAAATCTTTGCGTTCTTCTTCAGTCTTTGAGTCGAACAACTTAGCAATCAGCTTCTTGGCCTCCTCGGCCTCCTTTTCGCCGATGCGAACACGTCTCAGCTTTTGCAACTGCGAGATCGATCGACGCTTGGCAAAATCAGCATGTGCAGCAGCTGAAGCAGCCGTACTAGTGTCGGGCAGAAAAGACATGATGAAAAAGTAAAGAAAAGGAAGGAGCAATCGAAATCCAAAAAAATCCAACCAATATAAAAACAAAAAAAACTTTTTTTTTCTGTGTGTTTTGGTTCGTCAGCTTGCAAAGAAAAGCTCAACTGAAACCTGTAGTTTTCTTTTTCTTTTCATGGGTTTTTGTCATGTTCCATCATTATCGAATAGATGGCTGTCGCCACGCCACTTTCTAACCCAAGTTCGCTTAATAATTTATCCGGGGCTGGTGCATGGATTGTCCCACTTCTTTTTGCAGAAGGACTTGATGGAATGGGGGTTGTGGAAGGCGTTGGGGTGCTAATGGACGATGAAATAACGGGAACCACCACTTCATAGCCTACTCTTCCAGCTGTAATGGCCGTTTTTGGATAATGATCGCTCCTCCAACTGTATGGCAGAACGTTCTGTGGAGAATCTTCGTCTCTCGAATATACCGTCGGCTGGTTAGGTTTCGGTGCCGGTCGTGGAGAGGTAAATGCGCTGCCACTATTCATCAGTCCTGTTCCACTCGTCACGTTTCCACTGCTGCCAGAGGGAGGAATGAATGGCTTATTGTCCTTGACATGTTTCAGTACAAACACTGGGTTTTGATTCGATTCCTTTAATTTCTGAGAAATTCGCAGTGGTTTTTCGTCGTATCCGAGTGCTTGTTCTGCAGAAAAATGATTGGGAAAAAAATTAAAAAGGAAAAAATGAAAAAAAAAAAATCAGAATCAAAAACAAAGGAATGCAAAGGCTAAGTCGCTGCCATTCATTGACGCTGTGTTAAAAAAGTTTTTGTTACCTTGGATATTGTCAGGAGAACCAAACTGAATCCACAGAGCATATTGTTGCCAGTCATCGTTCACATTGTACTTTTTAAGCGCAGACGTGATTACTTTGGAGCACGGATCGTCCAATAGTAATCGAACATTTTTGGAAGACTCCAAATCAACCTTGGAGCTATTGGATATTTTTTCACCGTAGACTTTGATGGCTCCACCGTCATTGATGGTGACATGTGGCGTGGGTTTCGATGGCTGTATTGGGCATAATTTTTTAAATTGGGTCATCATTTGCGCAGAGAGAATCATTTTGACTAGGGGCATCAAATTACCTCATCATTGGCTGGATTGAAATAATCGAGAGTGGGATGTGAAGAAGATAACGTAGAGGTTGGCGGCGTTAGCATATGTCCCGCTTTTGAAGAACTCCCCGCATTGGTTAAATGGTATTTTTGCCCAGATGATTGAGATGAAGAGGAGGAGGAGGATGGCTAGCAGTATATCCCGTAATTAGTCGGGTAGACGATCATGTGGGTACGGTTTGGTTTACTTGCCTTTTTTTCTTTGGAAAATCGGAACAGATCGTCACGCAGACGATCCATCTCACTGCTAATGCGCAACAGATCTTCTGTCAATCGTCTAACGTGTTCGTCTGCAATTTTTGTCGTTAAAAAAGCTAGTCAAATGCTTCTTAAGACGACAATGCGACCATACCTCGTTCCTGGAAGGCCATTTCGATCTTGCGATAATCTGCCAGTCCATTGTGTCCTAGCCAGTCCTATAATGGTTGATCAGCAATTGGCAAACAGGAATGGCTCTTATCCTTGCTTTACGTTTTCGTATAATACACCTGCCAAAAAAAATGGTGACAGTTAATTATCGTTCATTTGCTTGCCATTCATATCATCGGATATCCGAAGACTCACTGGGAGGTACATAATCCCATTCATTCAATGGTACACGGCACATTGCTTTCAGATGGTAGATGTTTTTGAGGATATCGAGCCGTTGCCCCACGGAATGTATGGAAAGATCTTTGAGTGAATCATGGTCTAGATGAACGAGTACGTCGCCGGTAATGCCTTGTTCTAGAGTTATGAATCGAACGTTAATTATGCAGGTTCTCGATAACTCAAAGGAGAACGTGCCTTTGAAGGTTTTTTCGAAGGAAGAATAGCCAATAGAGGCCAACCATTTGTTAACTTTGTTTTCGTCCCAAAGAAGTACACTGTCCATGTTTTTTATGCGTGTATGACGAGCTGCAGGATGCCCGTTGATGGTTCAGTTGGGACGGTGCTCCAAAAATTGAGGCTTTATTTTTTGAGCAAAATTGCACATGCGCGGACGTTCAATTCCCAGCGATCATTTCTCAGCTTGGTTTTCATGGACACTTGTGCAGCTCATCATTTCAAATATGCTGCACTGTAACTTGGTTGCTTATATAAAACAACTTTTCTTCGGCTAACAGTTGCGTGTGGTTTATATCTGGTATTGAACACCGACGTCTTTGATAAATTCATGTAACGAAGGTCTCGCGACTATCCTATCATGAGATATAAGAAATCGCCCTGTGGTCTTTGTCGTCAATTCCAGGCTTCATAGTTGTGTTGTGTGATTACGATTTTTTGATGCAGTCATTGCCCGGTCACATAAGAGCCATCTTGGGCAAACATAAGCTGGGTCCTCGAACGGCGACAACATATAAGGCGAATTATGTCGATCATTGCTCATTATAAATGCTGAATCTACTGTAGCAACACCTTGAACAAAATTATCAAGGTTTGTGAGTATCGAGTTCGCATAAGCGCATCTGCGGCTGATCTGGAGAAAAAAATTCCCAGATTTGGGAAATCCTGTCCAATGAAAACCGCTTGCAAGTTTTTTTTTTATATTTTCGAAAAAAAATGCTCCAAATTGACAGAGTAATATTATTATCCTCATGACGACCGGTCAACAGCGAGCCCTCATCCACCTCGACGAGCCTTATACCCATCAAGCCGTCGTTGAAGCACTGAAGAAAAGCGCTTTGGACTGGGATGTCATCGAGACTATTCCCGTTGAAGATCAGGACCTCGATGCGCCCTTGCAATGGCTCGAGTATGAATTGATCAACTGGAGTTACCTGGCAAGCCGTCCTGATTCAGCCATGGCCAATGCCTACTGTATTCGTAAAGGCCTGATACGTAAAGCTCAGTTTGGATATAATGTAGCCAAGTACTTGTCGAAAAATCCTACCAGTATTCTCAAGGAGGCGATCCCTGAAACCTGGCTTTTCGAACTGGATCATGTCGATTATTTCGAAGAAGCCATGAACGAGGTGTTCGAAGTCGAACGTGATTTGTTGGCCAATGAAAATGACGAAAGTAATCATATGTTTATTATCAAGCCGAGTCTTGCCAACAAAGCCGCGGGTATCCGAGTTTTCAATTCTCTCGAACAATTGCGGACCATGTTTGAGGAAAATGAGTTGAGCGACTCGGAAGACGACGATGATATGGAAGATCTGTCACAAGTGCGTGAATGGGTGATTCAGCGATATATTCATAACCCTCTGCTCGTGCATGGTCGCAAATTCCACGTACGAGCCTATGTCCTTGCCGTATCTAATATCAAAGTATACCTCTATCATGACATGCTGGCCCTGTTTGCCATGAAAAAGTACAATCTCGATGAGCTTTCAGACACTTTGGTGCACTTGACCAACACCTGTATTCAGACCGAGGAAGAAGAGTTTGACGAGGAAACCTCCGTGCGCCTTTTTTGGGATTTAGAACAACATGGCGTCAGTAAAGCACGTTTGGATACCATGTTTGAAAAGATGCAGCACGTTTTGGCCGATGTATTCGACGCTTGTGCGAGCGAAATGACCACTTTCCAAGCCATGCCGAATGCCTTTGAACTATTTGGTGTCGACTTTTTGTTGGATGAAAATGATGGTGTTTACTTCCTGGAAGCCAATGCTGTAAGTACCCCTTTTATTGAATCCTTTAGACGGTATTTTGACTCATTGTTGTGTCTTTTACAGTTCCCTGATTTCAAACAGACGGGCAAGCAATTGCAGCACGTAATCCAAGAATTATTTGAAGCAACCACTACCGTTGCTATTGAACCCTTTTTTACGGGTCGTCCCCAAGCATCTGAAAAGCTGGTGCAAGTATACCATAAGGAGCTCCTGTCGCTTTAATGGCTTAGATTAGTATCGTGTACTAGTATTCTTCTTTTTCTTTTTTTTTCGTGATCTCTGATTATGCTCCATTGTATGATAAATGCGCATTATTTTATCTATAGAAAGTAGATGTTCACTCTTTGCAAACATGTTATTTTTGTTATACATTGCCATCGGCATAGATTTTGGTTAGATCCTCGGCTCCCCGCGATACTTTGATCCATGTCACTGGACACCTTCCGTGATCTTCAACGTATCTGAAAGCGCAAGTGTAGCAAAAGACGTATCCAGACGGCAATGCTGTGGGGTTGTTGATGGGGCTGCTGAGACAGATGGGACAAGTATTTGGTGTCGTTGGCAACTTGGTTCCTCGTGGATCAGGCTGTCCCAAATAGTCAGACGTTGTCCCAATTTCAAATCTCCATGCAACCCAATCTTACCTTGATCTTTTCTGGAGGAGGAATGACATTGGCGGACTCTTCGTCTCCCAGAGAGCCTGTGTTCCCGCCACGGGCAAACTCCGAAGAATACCACCACTCCAAGAATTTGAAAAAGAAAATAGACATGGGCAACAACACCTTCAAAAATTCGATCACTTTGCTGAAAATACCAGAAGCCGCTCGTAGTGGGCTATTAAACAGCGAGGACGTCGCTGTCTGTTGAGACGCTTGCGTCTTGTCGTAGTAAGAACGCTACGAATTCAAATGAGTCACGGGCTTGCTTGCTCTTCGTCCACCAATATTCACTTACGTAATCAGCCATGCTCATGCGTTTCACTTCGATACCGATCAAATGTAACCACGGTGTATAGAACCGCGTTTTACCAAAGAGGTACGCAATATTGTATGCCAAGTTGGAACCGTGATAAAGAGCGTTCACAATGGGGTATAGTTTTCGAAAGACTCGGATGAAGCGAATTACCAGTTTGCGCATCGGTCTTGTGTCTGGATCGTTCAATTCTTCTGTTTCTCTTTCCTCTCGTTCATTAATTCCCAACAAGGAAGAGGATGCTCCCCCGGAGACCTTTTGGTAGTAAAGATCCAATTTGCATTTGATGTAAGGCAAGGCCACAAGCATAAACAATGACTTGTTGATCTCACTTTTCGTCAAACTCGGTGTCGACTGGGCGTTGGAAGACGGCAACTTGACACTCTTTTTGTTACCGAGTGCTGCGGCTACCCGTTTGAGACCGTAAAAGTTCTCCGCAAATGATGCTCCTAGGATTTGGTCAGCACAGTTGAATTGCCGTGCCATGAGAACTCGCCATGATGCTTACCCCATTCCTTTAAATAGTGACGTTCTACGAAAAACATGAGCGCAGCATAAAATTCCTCATGATTATTCACAACACGGATCAAATAACGTGGGTATCTTTGCGCATATATCTGTGACAATATCAAATGGTTACAGGAATGTTCATATTTGTCTATCTTGGCTGATCTAGCCGCCACTTACAGCGAGAAGGTATTGAACGGCGGGTTGTAACAGTTCTCTAAGTTTTTCTTGAGCCACCAATTCAAAAAGCGAAGGACGATAGGCGTCCTCCTGCGATCCAAGAGCACTCATAAACTCCATGATGGCAAGATTCTAGTCAACGTAAGCAATGCTTGAAATAACGAGAGTAAGCGCAAATGAGCACCGTTTTCCCCCAAAACCCACACTCAACACCCACAAATCATTTAGCAATTGCCTAATTGGGCGATTTCGTTTGACACAAAGTTCCACACTCCGCTCACCCCTCAAATCGAGGTTTTGCACGACAGGTAGATCTATGATCATACAATAGCCATATCCTTTTATTGGATAAAGTTACTCGATAAATATATCTCATTAGGAGCAACAATGTGTTTAAAGAACTCGTAGACAAAGTGCATGATGGGGGTAAAAGTATAGCTGGGTTGGGCGAGGGGGGAATACAGGCTATTGGTGGATAAGTTATGAGAAACAGAGCGATCACGGCAACAAATTACAGTGATTGTGGATGGATTTTGCGGGCAGCAAATGGAGCTTTCAGCACGGCTAAAATATTGCGTAAGCCCAACATGGATGCCCATGATTTGCCTACTGCTCCCTCTTGAGATCCACGCACGTCTGGAGAGTTTTTATCATGTACGCCAGAGCCTTCATCTCCCACCGTTTCTTCTATACCTGCAGCCACTTCCAATCCTTCGGTAACACCTTCCATAGCGTCAATTCTTTCTTGTTCTTCATTGGCGTCGCTCTGATCTTCCTTGCTATGACCCTTTGTAGCTTCCTTATTTGAAATCTCACAGGCAGGATTTCCAGTTGGTTTCTTTGCTTCTTTTTGCAAATGAGCATTAGCCAGTTGATGCGCCACCTGACGCTCCACAGTAACAGAACGATGAGAAGCATACCGCTAACCAGCAGAGAGTGAGATCGTTAGCAGTCACGTTGAGAGAACCTTTAGTTTATGCCTTACAATGTTTGTCGCACCAAGTCGTTTTGAAATTAATTGCTTCAATTGTTGGCTGAGGTCGCTGTGAATTAGGTCATCCGTTTCGTTAGTAATAACTGAAAACGGAGCTTTACAAAGTTATTATGAGTAATCACACGATCCAAACCGACTCCACTCACTGTTATGCAAGCCGCTATTTCCAGTGAAAATAGTCAGTGACACGGTTTCGTCGCGGCACATTTCAACTGCGCGAATAGCACCCTAAGTGATACAACAGCCATTAGCATGACCCATTTGGTTCGTCTCATAAAAATACTTACAAGCATATAGACATAGTTTAAATCTTGGTCATGGCTGAGCGTGCATAGCTCAGCCGTGTTGCGCTCATCATCCACCCCATAATAAATACTGTATGCACCACCATCCCCATTTTGCATCGCTGCTCCAATCCATACCATTTGATCGGCATTTAGTGACTTGAGGCATAAAAAAGGGAAAAGTTTGCAAATATGTGAGTGGGGTGCCCTGAGGAGATTAGTTTGATCAGGTTATAACGAACAAATACCGTTGGAGGGTGCACCGCAATTGAAGCTTCCTCTACCATCATAATGACCAGTGAGCAAACTATTTAATCACCAATGTCACAAGGTGGAACAGTAATGACTCACCTTTCATCTTCTTCATCGGCGATGTCTTGGAAGGCAAAGATTCTTCTTGTTTGTTCTGACTGAGCTGTTCTCTCTTTCTTTTTCTAGTGGCTCCAGTGTTTGAAAGTTTGGGCGCCATGATGGTGGATTGCTGTACGCGCATTGACTGCATTACTGCCAGGAATCAGAAGAAGAGGCAAAATAGCAGGACAGAAAGAGACAAATGAAATAAAAGGATGAAGCAACAGGAATGTTGGGGTGTTTTGGCTGCATCTGATTTTATTTCTCCAGAGCTGATTGGCGCATTTTCATCACTGCCATGCATCTGTCCTTTGCAATGAACTGATATTTTTTAACCACAAAGTTTCATCTCATATAAACACAAGATCAAATACCGCGGAAATGACTACTTCTTGTTATTCTGTTGTTCCTATATAGGTTTATTTCATAGTGTCATGATGGATTCACGGAAATGTACTGTAATGACAATGACCATCGACTTGTTTGGTCGTTATTGTTATTGTCACGAAAACTATAATAGTGTTTGGGAGAGCAAGGAGAACGAGATGACGGGAAAATTTCAATAGTTGAAGAGGCAGATAAAAAGTTATTATGAGTGACTACATCATCTTCGTTTACTTTATGTTGACAAGTATACCCAATGCATATTATGTCGCAACAAATCGATATCATTGACCACAATAAGGGCATTCGTTCTACTATTCTGTGAAGTCTTGATTACATATGCAAACTGCTTCCTATTATATGTGCACATAAACATTAGTTCCACACACATCAAAGTCATTTTCTGAGAAATACATCAAAGGCGAATGACAAAGAAAAAGATTTAGAAATCATGGAAGAATTCTGCCTAATTTCCAACTTTCCTATAAATCTTATTCAAACATGATCTCTTTTCATAACGAATCTTGGCGACTAGTTTCGGATGTGTATCACTTATGCATTACAAAGTATATAAGATGCAAGGTCATGATAATCGTTAGATAGGGCTCGTTACACATGCCGGGAAACAATTTAGATACTTCTGCCCATCCTCTTCCATCGTCGGCTGCCGTGAGCATCGAGCTTTATAAAAACTCAAATAATTGCACAACGTGGTTGCATTGGCGGCAATCAAACAAGAGTGAGTTTTTAAACTTGAACTAACTCTAATCTTGAATTTCTGGGTCTCCCTACTAACTGTCTTTCTTCGTCACTTGTGCGAAATCGCTCGTATGAATTCCCCTTTTCAATGTCAGAATCTGGACATTAAATAAAGCGGTAACACATACGGAGCAGATGATTTCCCACATTTAACTTGTGTCCGGTAATGAAATTCAAGAGTACGACATGGCCATGGCGAGCTTATATGAAAAGCAAAGTCTGTTAAAGTCCGTCGCATGCGAATGTCTCGTTGCTAAATATATTAGCTCTCGGGACATCCCTATATCTTGTTTCCAGAACGTCGGGCATATTGAAGAGCAGATTAATAATGATAATGGCAGTACTATACGTCGATCGAAGCAATGTCCAGCACATAAAAGACTATTTAGGATTCTTGGTGACATTCAAAGATGGGAACAGGGCTGGCATGCATCGCTATTTCAATAGCCTCGGCGGAGTCGAATGGCTGTAGTTAGCCTGCACCACCGCATACATCAATCAGGTCATGCAGTATCTTTTTTCAAAAATGCACATGTACTGCATCAAACATAAGAATGACAGGAAAAAAGTAAATAATATTTCGACAACCACATGTAAAGGAATATGAATATTCTTTCATTATCTATTTTTCAACCGGACCGAAATGAACTTCGAATTGCCGATTGTATACAGCTTTTGAACCTTTTTGCAACCATCCAAGAATTCGATTTGCTTGGAGGTAATGCTAAAAACTTGAGTTATACTTTATCAGGAAAATCAGGACAAGTTTGATGGTAGGAGTACATGCACCTCAGGTATGAGCAAGAGGATATCCATGCTGCCAACTCATGCAGTGTGACAACGGAAATAGAACAGCTAGCATCGAAAGCAGTCATAAACCCTTTTTTTTCTCTCTGGACATTGGCCAAACTGTCTCACTTGTAGCTGTAGCTATGATCAGCTGTATAATATGGTGGGGTCAAAAAATACAGCAGAGCACACTGCAGTAGAAATCTAATCGCAGAATCCAATTTGCGCCAGATTGGAGTGTCGGGTGGTAAGACGAACTCCTAAGGGTGTACTTGATGGAATTGAGTGGCCTGCATCTGACGCTTTCTGAATTTACAGCGGAAGATCTGCATGTCGAACCCTAAAAAAGACCCCATACTTATCGCATATGGTGATTGCACATTTGTAGATATTCCAAGATAAGATATTAAGTAGTTTTTTACCACCTGCCGGTGAACGACTTTGTTAAAATGAATATAGACCAAATTATTCAAATGCATGACCTTTTTTTACCAGTTGGAAATGCGTTTTTTGACCTGAATGCAGGTGGCAATGGGTGCGCTATTTTGATTGTGGAACGCTCTCATCCACGAGAATCATCTCTAAAAAAGCACATTGCAACCATCCCATTTTGTTGCCACGAGTATCAGGTCACAGATTTTTCTTTTTTGGCAATCGTTTCTACAGAGTGAGTGGTTCACGGAGGGAAAGAAAATGGTCTGTCGTCCAATTTTAATATTCAGCCGCCCAATGGAATTAAAGTGCCCTTGTGTTTAGTTTATTCGTGGCAAGTCGTGAATCTTACAAACAACAAAAGAAATCAGTATGAACAAGGGCTTTTATGTAAGCAGCAGCTACCATCCATGCTATGCAACAGGGTTTATAGCTAAGAAACTGTAAGATATTACGCGTATATCGCGAAAATTTCACCGTGGACACGGATGAAGTTGATTGTAGTCAAGATGATGATGGGGTGACAAGGGTCATGATCAAAGTGAGCACCATGGGATGGTGAGATGGTGTACTTTAAGTTCAATAGCGCGTTATTTGTATTACTTTAAATAGCCCGCTTCACAGAAAAGCTGCAGAGATGAAAAATCCAGGAGGAGAGAGCATGGCGAGACTTTTTTTTTGGCTGTGACGTACGCGTCATTCTCCGGCGGCGCGCCCGTTTTCCGAGAGCTGTCAAAGATTAAGCATCTTTTTTTTTTTTATTCTTTACTCTCTCCGACCTGCTGTTTCCTTCCTCTTTCGACCTTCATCATCTGTAAGTGCCCATTCAGATTTCGAAGAATTTGCTGCCCCCCATCGGTCATCTCCGTTAACGTAAAGCAGTTCATTCTTGCGTTTATAAAAGTACATCATGAGAGAAATTATTCACGTTCAAGCTGGTAAGCTCTTTCGCGAATTTCATTGACTGTTCTTTACGGGAGAAATGCTTTCATCTGCTAAAGACTAACTCTGAAATCTTTGCTTTTGCGTAGGTCAATGTGGTAACCAAGTAAGTAGTGGGAAGTTTTTTTTTCTTTCACTCTGAAGCAAGGACACCGATATTGGAAAAGCAGCACGTGTAATATTTTGTTGGATGATTCCTGGCTGTGTGTCCCTTGTTTTTGGGTTCTCTTTCTTTTCGCACCCCTTGTTCACACCAGATCCAATTTTTTTTTTTTCCTTCCCCCTTCCTAATTTCCCTTTACCCGCGTCTCGCCCAACTAGCTTTGTTTTGTTTGGATGAATGTCGTTGCCTAAACCTTGTTTCTCTCTGCATGTGTAGATTGGTCAAAAATTCTGGGAGACCATTTCCCAAGAACACGGTATCGATCCCAACGGTAGCTACTGTGGCGACAATGATTTGCAATTGGAACGTATCAACGTTTTCTATAACGAAGGTTCCCTGGGCAAATATGTGCCGAGGTAGGGCAACAGCATTTGTTTATGGTTCAAAACTATCATCCAACTGAACCCCTCCTTTTTTTTCCCTGTCACCCAGAGCCGTGCTTGTGGATCTCGAACCTGCAACGATGGATTCTATCCGTTCAAGCACTTACGGCAAGATCTTCCGCCCCGATAACTTCATCAATGCCCAATCGGGTGCCGGTAACTCATGGGCCAAAGGTTACTACACCGAAGGTGCCGAACTTGTAGAATCCATTATGGATGTTGTGCGCAAAGAAGCCGAAAACACCGATTGCCTGCAAGGTTTCCAGCTCGCTCACTCCTTGGGTGGTGGTACCGGTTCCGGTCTTGGTTCGCTTTTGCTTTCCAAAATCCGCGAAGAATACCCCGACAGAATCTTGAGCACCTACTCTGTGGTTCCCTCGCCCAAGGTTTCGGACACCGTCGTTGAACCTTACAATGCCGTTCTTTCCGTTCATCAATTGGTTGAAAACTGCGATGCTACTTTCTGTATCGATAACGAAGCTCTTTACGACATCTGTTTCCGCACTTTGAAGTTGTCCAATCCTAGCTACCCCGATCTTAACCAATTGGTCTCAGCTGTCATGTCGGGTGTGTCCACCAGTTTGCGTTTCCCCGGTCAGCTCAACTCAGATCTCCGAAAGTTGTGCGTTAATATGGGTAAGGGATAAAATCTGTTGTTTGTCAGTACGACTTTGTTATGAAACCCTATCTAAATGGGATTGCCTTGTAGTGCCTTTCCCTCGTCTTCACTTCTTCATGGTGGGTGTGGCTCCCTTGACCGCTTTTGGCTCCCAGCAATACCGTAACTTGAGCGTGCCTGAACTTACGGCTCAGATGTTCGATGCCCGTAACATGATGGCTGCTTCCGATCCCCGTCACGGTCGCTATTTGACCGTGGCCACTATTTTCCGTGGTCTTTTGTCGACCAAGGAAGTGGAAAATCAAATGTTGGCTGTCCAGCAAAAGAACTCTTCCTACTTTGTTGAATGGATCCCCAACAGCGTCAAGTCGTCGCTGTGTGACATTCCTCCCGTTGGTCTCAAGATGTCTGGTACTTTCATTGGTAACAGCACGGCTATCCAAGATCTCTTCAAGCGTGTCAATGAACAGTTCACAGCCATGTTCCGACGCAAAGCTTTCTTGCATTGGTATACTGGTGAGGGCATGGACGAGATGGAGTTCACTGAAGCCGAGTCCAACATGAACGACTTGGTGTCGGAATACCAGCAATACCAAGAAGCAACTATTGATGAGGATTATGACGAAGAATACGTTGAAGAAGAAGATGAAATGCCCATGGAAGAGTAGATTTCCTTTGTTTAATCATCTTTAGTGATGTTGTGTTCGTCGTTTCTTTAATAACCATTTACATGCATCGTAGTTTGTTTTGTTCACCAATATCTTGAATACCTCTCTTTAATCGTGAAATGTTGATCTTTTCAAAATGTGTCAAGCACCGCATCAGCTTTGAAAATAACAAAAAAGCATTTTGCTCATTTGCTGCATTGTTCAGCAGCGAGCCCGATAGGAGAGCGCTCAGCATGTCTGAGAGAGCAGATCTTCTCATGTCGAAACGTCATAATAACGCTAAAACGTATCGCTTCGCACTATTTCGCCTTGTCCTTGCATGAACCAAATGTTTAATGTGTTTTGATAACTGCATTGTGAAAAACTAAATTCTCATAAAAACCAATGCGTTTTGATGAACAACTTGAAAGTGTATGCTGCTAATGAACAAAGCCGTACAGTATTCGCAACTGATATCCAAGTATCATATTTGATTGTTAAGGTACAAACCGTGACGATAATGGCTCTATTTTGCGGAGCTTCCGTAGCCTATCAAAAGATACTCTTCCCGTCTCGTTGAATGTGCGTTCGTACTCATGCAAGCCATGAAACGGACAGGATGGTTTCCCGGCTTGTGTACCTGATAGTTTTCAGTCGATCAGCTTGTAAAATTTGCTAATTTGTTCGTTCCACAGATCTGCGACTATACGCACGCGAAGGATCTGTTTCTCAAAATGATGTCAACACTGAATATGGTTATAATGCAAATCAGTATCATCAAGGCAAAAGGGCGGTGTGGCAATCATTGAGTAGAACAACGTTTAGATCAATCGAGCAGAACAGATACAGGGAATGTAATTCCAGCTGTCGCATTCATAAAAAGTAAGTGTGTACAGTATAGACGCGCTAATTTTGTAGTAAAGTGTGATATTCTAAATCTTTATAGAAAAAAAAAATTAATGCGGCAGAGATGAGAATTAGCAACACTCACGACTGCAGCCAATGCTGAATTGCCCAATAATCCACCTCACTGGTCCATAGCTCAATTTGCTGGTTTGGGTTTGTGCAACGAGCCATCCCGGCCATTAAAACCTGTCCACTTCTGCCAGACTTTTCTTTCCCTGTTTCTACTTCCTTCTTTTTCTCAGCTCATTGCTCATCATACTAGGAAACTAGCCAATTCAAGTCTACCACTCTGACAGAAAATAGCTTCTAAAAGGTATATAACATTATACATGTACATAGTATTGGCTCATCCAGTGTACGCCAATTCAGAAATGGGAATTCTTACCGTAATGCATCTGTTTAGTGCCCCTCAACTTTGACCTTTATGACCGTCTCAGAGAATCAAAGCTGCATTCAACACACTTTAGCTATCGTCAAACCCAATGCGCTCAGGCACAAGCAAGAGATTGCTCAGAAAATAAGAGATAGCGGTCTGAACATCATTTTTGAAAACCAGATTCAATTATCGGTGAATGAAGTGAAGCGACTATTTGTTGACGTACCGCAGGATGAGGCACAGTGGATGAGCAGGTGAGAAATATATCCTAGCTATATGAGAAAGGGAAAGGACAGAACAGGTTCTTGAATGGGTCCGTCAATGCTGGGGAACGTAAAACAAAGAATTGTCATCGATTGATCTATTTATGGATATAATGGTAGTGTCCCGGTGTATGTGATGGTTTTGGAAGGAGTGGATGCAGTCGCACGTTGGCAAGCTATCCTAGGACCTGCAGATCCCGCAGAAGCCACTGAAGAACATCCGACAAGGTAATGTGCGAACTTGAGAAAAAAGTGGCATGAATATCTCGCATATGTGTTGACATTTTCGATATCCGACCTCAGTATTCGTGCTTTATATGGTGTCGATTCAATGCATAATGCTTGCCACGGGACAACCTCGGAAGAGGAATTAGAACATGAGTTTTCTTGGTTGCAAAGCGTCGTCATTGATGATTTAACCTTTCTCTCCGACACCGTTCGACAAAATTATACCAAAAAATCTGTTAAAAAACAAGCTATACCCACACCGACCAGTAACAGTCGATTACCCACTGTTCGAAATCAGAAAAAGTCTCCCATAGGCGCTGTGAAACCGGCAGCCGATAAACCTTCGGCGGTGCCGCGCTTAGGTCCCAAGCCAGCAACCCAAAGCGCTCGAACGGCAACCACACGAAAACCGTCACCTACCACAGCAGTTCGCAAAAGCGCTTCGCAGAACACGCCTTCTGCCGTACCATCAAAACTACCTAGTACAGGACAAACGACCCGTCGTCCGAATCAAGATGAACGTAGAAAACAGGTAGACGCACGGAAGAAGACTCATGTGAGTAGGACAATGGTGTAACTCGAAAAAAAGATCAGAAAACTTGACTGACATGAAAAAATACGGACAGTTGCCTGGTAACACGAGTGGCAACAGAGACCATGCGGCATCAACTCGTATTGCTACACGGAATGAGGCGGCCGCTGGAGGACGCCGAGGCAGCATGACCTCCACTAAACTATCAACCACGGGCGGAATTTCGAAAAACACGCCACCTATTTCTGTCCTTACCGGCCGAACGCGAAAATACAGCCGAAGTGTTCCGAAAAAGGAAGCGCCCGAAAAAGCTACACAGGCGGCTGCAACTCCCAAACCAGCTGACACAGTGGCAGAACCGCAAACAGAGTTAGGCAATAGTGAACCGGTAGCTGTTCTATCGGATGACGTTACTGAAGAGGATGGCCGTGCCAAGCTGAATGAAGAAGAGAAACACCAAAACCCTACTTTACAAGAAATATCGGACGGGGAAAACAGCGCCAACGACAGAAAAACAGAAAGGATCAAAGAGGACGATGCTTATCACAGTAACGACGAAGGTTTCATCGAAGCTGCCAATATGCCGATGAATCAAGTTGATTTGCAGCCGATGATCACCGAAAGTGCAACATCAATCATAAGCCAGAGCGACCGGGATAGTAAAGTCGAGTCTGAAAGTGAGCATGACGCGGAAGTGGCGGCCACAACCTCCATGAGAATGACCACTCCTCTGCCTAGTCGACCCTCTTTGACCGATCGACGCACTTCTTCCTCTTCTCGAGCTTCTTTCTCACCTCGAAGTATGACCTCGCTGCCACGTCCAGAGACACCAGAAGTGGATCAACTACGACAACGGTTCGAAGTGCTAGCTATGCCTGCGCCTGTCATCGAAAAGCGTCCTAGCGTCATTTCTCCTGAAATTGCTTTGCGTATCAAAGACATGAAACCTAAAGATCCCGCTGGAGCACGTGTTAAGAGCATGGTGGAATTCTTTATGGATGAGAATCTTCACAAGTGGGAATTTTGAAGAGGCTTGACGCCCTTTTGCCTTTTTGTCTCAACATTTATTTCTTTCGTTTTGTTCACCATTCCTTTTTTGCTACCTTGTTTCTTATGATGATCACACCCGGATACCCTCTCCTTTTTTTTGCGCCCCCTGCCATATTCCTTATCCTACACATGCCTAGACTGGCCATACTATATTAGCAGCAGCGATTTCATTATCTATTATCGTTTTTTACATTGTTTCCCTCGCATTCCTTTATTACACTACATGATTATAAAATAAAACTACAAAATATATTTCAAATGAACGGCTTTCACTGTATTTCTGTCTGATGCAACCGTACTCGCTTCACCAATGACTCCACTTGATTTTTACAGTTCTCTACAGAACCAGCCAATTCTTCATCCTCCTTGTTGAGACTTTTTAAGTGTTCTGTTAAAGCGCAGACTTCATCTTTCCATGCTTGACTTTCTGCTTCACTCGCTTTCTGCTGGATGTTTTGAGCGGACTGAAGGATTTCTTGTCGCTGAATATGATGAAGCTGAATTTCACGTCCTTTTTGTTGCAATAATTCGATTGTAGATTCGATGGTGCTGCGCGTTTCATGCAACAATGCAATCACATCCTTTTGAGTAGCCGTTTCATATGCCTGGCGCCGCTCCAGATGAACAAGCGAAGATTTCAATGCTTCAGTTTGGGCTCGAGCTTGCTCAGCGCGCGTTTGTGCCTGTTCGATCTGCTGGCGGTATTCGTTTACTTTCGTTTGAAGTGTTTCTGAATTTTTCTTTTCTGCTGCTGCTGCCTTTTGCGACTGTTCAGCATCTTGCTTCCCTTGTTCTACCGTTTGTTTTAAAGTGTCAATGAGAGCTTGCTTTTCGTCGATGATTTGAACAATCTCGTCCATTTGCTGTCGCAGTCTCCCATTGTCCTCTTTGAAAGCTGCTTGTTCTTCCAAATGCCGATCTCGAATAGTTGTGGCGGTGACTAATTCGTTGTGCATTGCTTCTTTTTGCTGTAAAAGTGCTTTGAGCCTCTTTTGCAAGGCAAAGATCATATCGAGTCCTCGTGCGCCGCTGATGTCTTCGGGCTGATCGTATCGAAACAAGTGACCATAGTTGATACGAGATACGTTCATCGGTTGAGTTTATTTCAATATATGTATGTGTGTGATAGAAGCGAAAAGGTGCCAGACCAATAAAGCGAAGAGAAAAAAAAGTAAACTGCGAATGCAACTCACTAAACCGTATCCAGTAATGAAAAAAGAGGGCATCCTGATCGGCATACAATATTTTCAAACGGTGTTATTGCGACAAATTTCATTCGTCGCCGTCAAGCGGTGCAACTCGAAACCACGTGCCGCAAAACCAAATAATAGAGCGAAGAGATGAAAAAATCCAAGCATCCTTGAGTTTAGCAAACCCGTCATGAATACTGTTTATTCCAAAAGTCACCCTAGAATTGAAAATTATGATACAAAAAAAAAAAAAAAAAAAAGAATGGCAATATAAGACGTGAAAAAGCATAACATCAAAATTGGTGAAAAGGGTAAATCAAACATAGACAAGTAAAAGAAATGGGTTGAAATAGTTAAATTCGCGAGTTGAAAAAATGAGCAGGTTTGAGAGAGAAGAAAACATAAAGAAAACAAAGAGGCGGTACTTTCTTATACAGCTTACTTTTTATCATTGAAAAACTTACCGTAACCTCCGGGAGAGGTCGCCCAACCCCCAAAGGTCCGCAACCTGGGGAGGACGGCGATAACCGCCCAGGAGAGGCGAGAAACAAACCAATGAAAACCCAGGGACGACAAAAATGCGCCCAAAAAAGTATCTGGTCAAACTGCAACAAAAACAAATTCTATATATAAAGCAATGTTTGCCATGAAATGCTTGAACTTTTATGGTATCAGAAGGGTATGGGGAAAACAGAGTTCATAAGACAGACCGGCAGAATGGTCATATGATTACGTGTTATTCCAGAGTGAGTCAATCTTTGTGGAACCCATTGAATGACATCCTTTCATGTTTTATACATAGATGTGATGGAAAAGAAATTTTTTTATTAATGCCAACATGCACGTCGTTGAATTCTTCATTCCTAAAACCTGGTTGGAAGTTCTCACCTCTGCTTGGAAAATTTGGTTTTCAGTATGCCTAACAGGTGCCGCGCTGTCATTGAGAACGAAGATGGTCCAACGTCGTATTTTTTATATTTACACATTTATGTGTTATTGAATATTTCGTCTTTGAATTTTGGAGTTGTTCTAAGGACTTTCTATTATGGAAGACTGTCCATCAAAATACATCATTGCATTTTCCATTTTTTGGAAATCAAAATTTTCAAATTCCTACGGTGACTTTTGAACAAGAGTGTATGCCTTTTTGAGATTTCCAATGCCTTCGTCAAATACTCTAGTGTTATGTCAAACAGGGTCTATCTTACAAGCAATTTATCGTCTGGATGTCTGTAGGTAATCTGCACAGTGGAGTCATCCTTTCATGACATGAAGAAAGTTCCTACAATTTTGACGTGTCTATGAATTTCCTTTTAACGCCGTTTGGTCGAACCTCTTTCACAGTTGGCGTGTCCCATGTTGCCAATCTTTCCCATCATATTGGCCCCCTTTTTCTTTGACGGTGAACCACTTACGGAACAGTACTACGTACTCCCCAAAAGTTATAGTCCCTGGATTATCCGGATGGCCTTGCCCACGTGTCTACCTATAGCATACTTCCATTCTTCTTCGTGGACAACTGCTACCTTCGGCTGCGTTCACGTATAAACACTTATTGCCCGCATTCCAGACAAAGACAACCTCCGTTCCTTTATCGGCCACAACAAGTCCGCTCTTCGTACTTGCCAAAGCTGTGAACTCAAACGGAGCATACCAGGAATCGATGCGCAACTGTTAACTTTACTCAATCACTATTCCGACTTCAAGCGCCACCTCATCCACACAGTTAGCAAAGTGGATTCCGGGGCCATCATCAAAGACAGGGCGCTCCTTTTGGTGCCAGTCGCAGATGCTGACATCCGTGGGAAAAACAAGTGTCCTTCACACGAAATCAAACAGGAAATTGATCTGACGCCATCGATCGCCACTTATGATGATCCTCACTTGGAATCTACGGAGAAGCCGATAATGTTGTTATATGATGTCGGGGCTAAAGTCAGAATGGTCATTTCGATGAAAACAGGAATAAAAGGTATTCGATGAATAAGAATTCATTGAACGGTCTCCACTACATTTACAGTTGAAGTGTTTGGTAGTTGCTGTGATGCGTCAGTTCTTTTATTTTCGCTCATTGTATCAGAAGCCAAAGGTTTATACTCTGCCCAAGTGATCCGAGTCAATCTCCTTTCGTTAATTCATTCGAGGCTATTATTTTCCCTTTCTTGACTACATCTGACTGAGTAAATAAACGTCCTTCCACTTCCTGACTGGTATGACCCATTGGTGCGTGCTTGTCCTTTACATGCTTTTCAAAAGACCATTCGCAGGAAAAAAAAAAAAAGAAGTTGGCCGGTTTTGAAATACAGTGTCTCCACGGCGGCCAAATTGGTGAATACGATACTTATGGGAAATGGTCAATCAAAAAGGAATCACATCATGTGATGGCTCTGTATGATGGAAATACCGGTTATTTGCTATTCAATATACGATGTAATCAAACAAATTATCCATGGCCTCCGATGTGTTTCAATTGTTTTAATAGCTTTTCAATTCACGATTATCTTCCAACAAGGTTTCGAATAATGTAATGTTATCCATCTTACGAAGAACAGTAAAGGAAACTTCTGGGCCTTCGTACCGCAGCACAAAGTATCCGGAAGAGGGTAAAAACGAAACATCATAGTAAGCATGTTGTGCCAGATCTTCTGAGTACCTTCACACGTCTTTGGCTCATCATTGACTTCATACTGTATTAGCGATACAGTGAATAAAGGACGTTCCAAACGCCTTGGAATTGTTGATTGGCGTCTCCATTGATATAATCGTTAACAGCATACAGCTGCTGAAGGTAATATTGAAGTTGCATTTGCTTTTCAAGAAAGGCTTGCTTGTATTGTAACACGCTCTCGTTTTGAAGTTGGGCCTGCTATGCGAGCCACTGGTCCAAATCCATGTTGGTGATATAGTGTGACGATGACCGGCGCGTTCGAGATTTCTGAGTCTCCAATGAAACGATGGGTATATAGCGAGCGACGGAAAGGTTTGCGAAGTTGATCATGAGTACCGGTAACCGAGGAGGGATCGGAGAGATCGTCATACACCGCATGGATATCCGCTAACGAAGGAGGCTGCAAGGATCCCACAGACGAAGAGAAGCTTTGCAATTTTCATTCACGTTCTTTCACCGGTGACCGTCGTTTCCGTTTGATGCCCGCTGTGGACGAAGGTGTCGAATGGTATGGCATATGCCAGCAAGCGTAATAGGGGTTTGTTTCGAACGAATGGTATGATCGGCAAAAGACTATGAGGCCATTCTTCGCTGCGCAATGTGCTATCTGCCGGTAGTCCGAATACAAGATGGATGCAGTTTATCCAGTAGTTATCACATGGTCCTTGGCTGAACATGTCGATGGCACATGGATAATCATGGCACGAGTAGCTGGCACAGGAATAAAGAAATCGGCATTTTGCACCAGCATATTTCACACCAACTGAGTTTGAGGGCCTATTCTTCTGGTCAATTTCGCATGGGTTTATGGACATCCCGTTCCTGGTCCGCTTTGCGCCTGAGGGGTCTGGACTTGATCATCCGCTGGGCTACTGGGTGCGCTCATTGGACCATGCTCCGCTACGTGCTGGGATGCTTTCCTTCGTTAAGGCGAATGATGACGGGTTCGACGATCCTGCAAAGGTTCTGCTGGTCGGTGCCCTTGGATCGTAAGGCGGCCTTGTGCTCGTTTTCAAAAGCTTGCACAACAGACAATGTTTCTTCACAGGCGACCTATATTCCCAAACAAGATGCTCTAAATCAATATGTTTAAACCATACCCTTATACCATGCAGTTTACACTGAGGGTTTTAAAGAACGAAATGAATGGCATGGGAGTGAGGTCCTTTTCGGGAATCTAACAGGAGCCTCAACTCTCTGTTCTTTGTTCATTACGTATATGCCTGATGCCGGTGTGGACATGGACCAATGTCTGATCGAGTGAAGTAAGAGTTCAATGGTTAACACGTCGCAGCATATATAATTACAATTACACGCGGTATCGTTCGAGTCACTTACTATGAGCATGCAAAAAATGGACTTTGAGTTTGGAGAAAGCCTTAAACGATGCTTTTTCATTAGATTGGGCCAAGGTTCGTAGCATCGCCAGCGTTCCGAACATAGCTTTGTGATGACCAAAGCTGTTCTTTGCAGTGTCGTTCGAGCCATACTCCGAGGAAACTTCCGTCAAAAGGATTTCCAACGCAGACAGATCATTAGCTTTGAGTATACCGTCGGTATTGTACTTATATCTGCGGTCGTTCATTCCCATCTGTCGGAGCTGGGTGAACATGGCATCAAGTTCAATCTCACCAGGGAAGAAAGTAACCTTATGCTCCTTGTTGCGCAGATGCTTCGTGGTGAACTTCACGCAACTGTCAAAAGGTAAGAGCGGTAACACGACTCGGATTTTCGCAGAAATTCGAGTCCACAATCGTCATATACATAGTCTTTACTAAAAGCAGATCATACGATTACCAATTGATTTTGTATTCAAACTTAAATAACTTGCACTTACAGGATGCCACAAATGTCAAGGATCAGCTTCTGTTCTGCAGCAGAGTCGGATCGACTTGTACAATGTGGGGACTGCTTGATACCTGATTGGATGAACTTTATATTTCAAACTCCTAAAGACAGCTGGTTTTTCACCACTTCTTCGCGCTTCCTCTCTTTTTTTTCGTGTTTCCTCAAAAGATAAGTCATAATTTACTTGATTTGTTTTATTAACCTTGGCAAGGAAAGCATGATGAAAAGTCTGCATATGAGCCCTGCCCTTCGTCGGAGAAATATTCTAGCCTTGATAGCATTTGCTGTAGCATTTGCGTCCCAGCTGGGAGTGGGAGCCGTAGCTTATCATCATGGAAAGAAGGTCCAGTTGTACCCTGCCCTTCATCGGAGAAATATTCTAGCCTCGATAGCATTTGCTATAGCATTTACGTCCCAGCTGGGAGTGGGAAGTGACCTTCTTTCTCTTGCCAAATATCCGTTGGCAGAAGCACAAACTAATTCGCGGTTTTCATTCAGGATATGTCTCTCTGTGCGAGACGATCATGAGGAGTTAGCTGACGACAACTCATGCCGGCTACCAGGGGTTACAATCGGTGATCTACCATACAACCTTTATCAATGACCACAGTAACTCAGGCGGTTTCTTTGTATTCTTAGCTCTATGCTACTTCATGTCTCGTGTGGTCTTTGTAGGATCTTCGTGTATGACTTCAGGGGCACTGTTTCTGCAGCAAGAAAAGCCTCTCCTGAACCTTTGTACCACTAACTTCAGGGCTTTCAGCATCCATTAAATCTCCAACTCGAGCTTATTGTTCATTTCTACCAGATCTATTTTCTCTCGCCGGTGAGTTGTCCAGGAAACATAGAAAATTCCGCAATCGTTAGGACTGCCATGCAACAATATTCGTTAATTACAGCCGAATGTTTCACTTGGAAAGTTCAGTTTTGATAACATTCCATCGTAATACGTAAAATAAACAGAAAGGAAGGCTAGGAAGAAAAGAATTGAAATAGAATCGCTTTTATTTGTATCTTATTGCTTCTGACGCCAAATGTATAATCAAGTAAACAAAAAAAAAAAAAAAAGCAAATGTTGCCGGAGTGTGAATGAGGGAGCTCCATATACCCTTTTGTATGTGAGGTCGGTTTTCTTTTCTTTTTCTTCCACAAAAAAATCAGCGAATGTTAGAAGGTGGTGACAGTCAGAATCCAATGCCTAATCTGCATTGGTGGAACGTAGGCGTTGCTGCGTCTTTCATTCTAATCAACGGTAAGGATCGGTCATTCCACTGGCCCATCGAAAAACAGCTCTTTTAACTTTTGGCGCACGGCAAATCTACAGGACTCATGTCTGTGACCTTGGGTCTCAAACTCGAAAAATCCCTCTTTGTCAGTTCTGTTCGATGCCTTGTGCAACTAACAATTATGGTGCGTAAAAATTATTTTGGGCCTTTTTGAAACCATAACCATGTGGACTGAAACCTTTTATGTGGTAGGGTCTCATTCTTGAAGACGTTTTCAAAGCCAACAACCCATATCTTGTTATGTTCATGACATGTAAGCATATGTAAAAACATATTATAATGTGCATAGCATAGGTAATAACGTGATTTGCATGTACGTTAGTTGTCATGGTGTTTTTGAGTACCAATGAAGTCGTCTACCATAAATCGGAAATGTCTTACGGCGGCATGGTAATAGTGACATCTTCGGTTCGATTGGTAACCCCATTTTTTCCTCACATATCGCTTTGACGATGCCTATAGTATCCGTCCGTTCTCCTATCCACAGGCTTTTCGACATTTTTCGTTGGTATTCTTGGAACTAAATATGCACTGAGCGAGGAGCCGTTTTGGATCCCGGAATTTTTTATTCCTACGGTCGGTCTATTACTGGGTGTTTCTACCAGTGGCATTGCAGTTGGACTGAGCACTTGTCTGAGTGAGGTCGGTACTCATTCGGATGAGATAGAGCTTTATTTAGCATTTGGAGCCAGTCGCTGGGAAGCAGCGCAATCGGTGGCTATTGAGGCCATTCGTCTTGCCATGCTTCCGTCGATCAACCAAATGTCGGTGATTGGCCTTATCACCATTCCCGGTGCTATGACGGGTCAAATATTAGGAGGAGCACCGATTTTGAACGCTGTTCGATATCAGCAAATCATCACATTTTTGATTTCAGCTACCACAGGATTAGCGGTCCTATTATCCGTCATTGTGAGTTGATCAACGCTTTAAACCTCGCTCCTTGGTTTGACTCCAATGATGGTCAGTTTTTCTAATTTCGGTAATGATAGGCTTGTTTGAATCGTTTAATCGACGACCATCATCGGCTCCGACCTGAACGAGTCAGTAAAAGAGAACCGAGCTTATTCAGAGATCTTCGACGAACCGCCGATTTTATCTACTTGCGCATGAAAGCCATGTTTAGTAGATCATCCGGACATGGTGTCGATGACGAACGACGGCCATTGTTATCATGAATCTAACATACATATTTTATATCCATTATTTCATTTCTTTTATTTTTGTAATATACTTGCATTTCATCCATTATAAACATGCGTTTTTGGTTTGCCCTTTTTTTATGTGAGTGACGCACTATGTGAGCGTGTGTGCTCCATAAAAGAAAATATCAATAAGCTGCTAGCTTTAGATTTATTATGGCAAGCAAAAGATATTGGGTAGTTTACTCTCTTCTTTGCCCGCTTAGTGAATCACAATGACCAGTTGCCAGGCAGACAAAAATTTATTGTCATTTTCAAGTAACGCACCCTGATTTGATATCCAGTAAAGTGTTGAGCACATACTGAGGGTGCAACTTGTAACTACTCCTCAACATTACAAAACACTATTCCAAGATTCCTGTCAACACACGTCATTCTTTTATTCAGGGCCACCCATTTCACCGCGCGCAATGTCCACTGATGAAGATACGAATTATTATGATGCCGCTGCGAATGAGATTGAGTGGGAGACGGAAGCAGATCGCAGGCGACGATACTATTCTCGACAAAATGCATTCTATGTTGAATATTATGATCCGCTAAACTATGTCAAAGAACTCCGTGTGGAGGAACCGACACCAGTTTCACATATCCCGAATCGCCGCGTTCACAGACGACCAAGATATCGCCTATGCTATCCTCTTTATCTCATTGGTAAGAACCTTTCTCCAGTATCTCCCAGCACATAATTTAACAATTTCCTTTTTTGATCACAATCTGTCATTGTCTGATTTCCTCTGGTACCCTCATCAGCGTGTTGGAAAAAGTGGATAGCAGTGATGATGATAATAGGTGTGCGTTTCATATCAAAATGTCTACAACTTGAAAAAAGAGCCAAAGATTCGATAGACAAATCTCAGACCGGTTACATATGGTTTGTGGTAAGCGTTATTGAGAATATGGATGGATCCCCAATATGCCCCATTTCGCAGGTTCATATCAATGTTTTTTCTGTTTCGTTGCAACAATATATAGACCATTTGCCCAGAATGTTTGGCCGATGGCCGGGATTGGATATCATGGCTCGCGCTGATTTTCCGTAAAGTTACACACTGGGCAATACCTATCATGATTGCTCTGTTTTGTATACTTATTCTGGTAAGATATCCCCAGCGCCATCATTCGTATGTCCGATCTTAAAAGCGATAAAAAACAACTTGATGACAATAAAACGGAAATTGTGTCTAACACTATGAATCCTGTGATCTCTCTCATGACAACTCAATAATCTATCTATTTTACCTTTATGGTATTTTCATTTCAACTGCATTATCTATAGTTTATTCCATAGTTCTATTCTTTATCAGAGTCATGGAAGCTTTATCTGTTGCTGGGTGAGGTTGAAAAGGAACCATTTGGGAAGTGGATTACAGTTGAGTGATATTTCCGAGTTGAAGTCCAGCAAAAAGAATTCGATTACCGAATCAGGAAAAAGGTTTAAGCCACGCTGATTGAGTCTGGGATTATCTTTTCGATTTTCCAAGTGTGTATCTTTTTTCTTTTTTTTTTTTGTTTTCTGTGTCCAACTTTTTTGTCGACAAATGTCCCAGCCGTACCAAAATTTCATATCCCCATTGGACTCGCTCATCTTTGATGTAGCAGTGGATCCCTTCCAGACTGAACAGGAAGCAGCAGAAGATCTGGCCTTATGGGTAAATTAGACTTTTATCTTTTTGCGACGAGCTTGTTCCAGAAATTAACGTTATAACAATAGACCAATGCTCAATTCACCTTTGATGTTAAACCCGGTGTTGGCATTTACGACGAAGATAAACCCTGCAATAGCAGTACTGCTCCTTCTTCCAGCTCGACTCCCTTCGTTCCATCAGCAAACCAATTCGATAACGACTTGGAACCCATTACCTACGAAAAACTCGTAAACTATCTCGATTATGAACTTCCCCAACAACAACAACAGAAGCACCAACAACGGCAGCAACAGCAGCAAACACCACGACCACAAATACCTTTTGTAGAGTCAGCGCCTGTTCGTCCTCTTGCTCCTTCGCTGAGTCAGCCAACTGGTTCCCGCCAATTGCTGCCCAAACCTCCTGTGCTTGATGCCTCTCAGTTGGCCTCATTGCTGACTCAGCCGACCGCAGTCACACCTCAACGCAAGAAATCCACACAGACCGCATCGAAACGATCACGTCCCACCGAAGAAAAAGACGACGAATCTGTTGCTGCTGAGGAAGATAAGCGTCGTCGCAACACAGCAGCCAGCGCTCGGTTCCGTGTAAAGAAGAAGATGCGCGAGCAAGCTATGGAGCAAACTGTCCGTGATATGACAAGCAAAGCAGAAGCGTTGCAAAACCGTGTTAACGAGCTGGAGCTCGAGGTCAAGTGGTTACGCAATCTTTTAACAGAAAAAGAAACTCCTGCAGCACATTCATCGTCTTAAAAAAACGCTTTCCCTTTGCCCATGCCATGCTTTTACCTATCCTCTGTCATCTTTTTTACTTTTGCCTATGTACAATATTCCTTTTTTTCAAGCCTTTTTTTATTATTAGCTTGTTCTTTCTTTTTTATCCAATGACGATGATGAATGAATTGTTTATCCTGAAGCGTTATATTTTTTTTTTACTTGATATGACAAAATAAAAACCGCCACTGTGATTTGTCTACTCGATAGGTCGACTTCACATGTCACACACACAAGGCAATTCAAAAGAGGCAACGAGATTACAGTTATGTTTTTTGTTTTCTGAAATTTCATTGGTGCTGATCCATTTATTGCGTAAGGCGCCGACCCCACAGCAAATCATTGCATCTCCGACTCTGAGAAAAGGTTGGACGTCTTTGCTCTTCATTTGCCCATGCCAGAACCATCTGAGATGCCGAGTACGTCGAAGCCTGTTTTACGGCTTAATTTCCCTCCTGGTGCTCAACCTGATATAAGTAAGCGATTCCTGGAAGATGAAGGATAAATCGTTTTGTATTACAAGTGTTTACTAATGAGAATCCCAGTCCGAGCAAATCAGAAGGATGTATACTATCAAACCATTCTGCAGGAACAAATGTCGAGTGTTGTTCAGCAATTCTTTGGTAAGACGACGGCTTTACATGTCGATTCATTTTGCAGGTGATTAATGCTACTTGATTAGGATCACGGCGACAGCATCAGTGGCAAAAAGAGGTTCACACACTGTCTGATTTTTGCTACTACGGTTTAACGACACTGCTCGGTTGGTTTTTTGGTCAATACTAGTGACAAACGCGAAAGAGGCTAATGAAAGGTAATGGTAGGCAGTCAGACCTTAGGTGAAGAGTATTGCGATCTTTTACAGATCAATCAGTATACGAATACGTTTCCGGGTTTGATGGTATGTGCATATGGCAGTTTCGAAGTCTGTGGCAGCGCTTTTGTTTTTTGTTTTTTTCTAAGTTGTTTGCTTTAGCGTCGTGCAAGTCTGGTATTTGCACACACACTGCTTCCGTATATTTATGTGCGGGGAATTGCGGACCTCAAGAAACGCCAACGCCACCGTGGGCACCAAACGTCTCAGTCTAGCTCAACATGGAGAGATCGCGTGGGCAACTTTGTACAAAAGCAACTGCCTATTATTCAGGAGTTCTTTATTCAAAATGTAAAACCGGTGCATCTGGCTATCTTTTATTTCGTTGGCGCGTATTATAATTTCTCAAAACGCGTGACAGGAATACGATATGTAAGTATTTATTGGTGCAAACAAAAGACACCTACAATCTTGTTAACATCCACTGTAGATTTTCACGCGGCAATTGGGCCCTCACGAAGAGCGAGTAGGATATGAGGTGCTCGGGGTATTGATCGTTGTCCAGTTGGCGATTCAAACGTTCCTGGCGATTCGAAAACGAGTAGCGACAGCTCAACAGCGAAAGCAATTGGAAGCACAGCAGGTTCTGGAAACTAAGCTGGAAAAGGAGCAGACAGATAAAGCCGTTATCATTGCTGAAGAGGACGACTTTGACTTTATGAATGCATTCGAAGAAGAGGGTGAAGAAGACGAAAAGGAGTTAACGTACGAAGAAATGCAGCTACTCAAGTGCGCTTTGTGTCTCGAGCCTCGTAAGGTGACAACAAGTACGCCTTGTGGTCATCTGTTTTGCTGGAGTTGCGTGATCGAGTGGTGTCAAAACAAAGTAAGCATTTTTGTGCATCCTTCGATTTTCTTTGATATTCAATCTCCTCTAATCCCCTGGTTTTTTTTTTTTTTTTTTTTTTTTTTTGGCTATTTTCATGTGGAATTCGTCGACTAACCAAACAAATTGTTTTGTTTGCCTTCTTTTCTTGTTCGTTAATAGCCGGAATGTCCCCTGTGTCGAAGCACTGTCAATATCTCACATTTGATACCATTGCATAACTTTTAGAATGTAAAAGAAAACCAGAGAAGAAAAGACTGTGTAACTGTATGATGATAAATACAACAAAGTCGCGGGAAGTCAACGACTAGTTTGCGGGACGCATATGGAACAATTCCCCTCTTTTCCATCCGAATTTGCTGCGGAAAAAATTTAATGACGAGAACGGAAAATTTATGGACCGATCCGGTAACCATGAACTAGGTTATGCGAAATGAACTCATTGTACCGCCTTCCATTATTGTTCTTCATCTACTTACTTTGATTATTTTATTACCGAATACATCACGGATTGCAATTATGACCAAGAGTTTGGTTTTTCTGGAACAAAGACTTATTTGTTTGATCCGGGTTTCCCGGTGCATGAGGGGCGGAGAGTTAAAATAGTTCAGCCGGATTAGTATAGCCACAAAAAAAATATAAACTGAGAAAAAACAAAAAAGATATGCTCTAGTGAGAATTACCAGGTATGGCGAAGAACTTGGGGATGACACATGCGTGTGTCACTTGACATAGAGCCAGGATCCAGTTTTCTTCTTCATATCATTGGCACGGAGTAGTCTCGGGCCGTCAATAGCTTAAGAGACACAATTCATTTCCCCCTATTGTAGTGGCGATCAATTGATCATAAGGGCTGGGAGAAAGTAGTCCATGTATTTTCTTGGGCGTATAATGGGTCTTGATATTGAACACGCCTAAAACCTTGTAACCAAAACAAAACCGAAATAAGCTCTTTCCCTCACGGAATAAGCAAGAGCCGCAGTTCTGACGTGATATCGGTTATTCATTTTTTTTCGGAGACATATTAGGGTTGAATTTTTTTTTTTTTTTTTTGATTGAAACATGGAACTATAAATCCACCGGAATTTTTTTTAATTCCCAATTGCACCACCTTTTTTTGCAGTTTTTTTTTTGTTTGCTTGTTGTACATCATGAAACCTTGGTTATGGAGCAGTATACTGCTACTGCTATTTGCAGCACACGCTTCAGCGCAACATCACACCATGGTGGACGAGGAACTTCCTCCGTTCAATGCTACCGGTGAAGAACCAATGTCGTACGCATTGTTCCCAGATAACAAAGGTTATTTCTACATGCACGTCGGATTCATGGTTCTGGCATTTTGGGTTTTGATGCCTATTGGTAAGCTTTTCTTTCGCTTTCTAGAAGAAAATGGACCTATCATTCATGTATTTTCGATGGCAATCTACATAGGTATCATGTTTGGCATTGCTCGATCCTCCTTACATATCCCCACACAGATTCTCGCGTTTGGTGTCGCTATGCTAGGTTTCTTCTTTGGCCAAATGTATGGCCACTCCGTACCGCACTTGTATGCTGGTAATGTGCATCATTCCATGGGTTGGATTCTGTTCCTGTTCATGATCGCCCAATTGTTTGTTGGCGTTGTGAGAAAAATCTCAAAGGTGGTTGGTCGAAATCAAGAATCCCAGTATAACCGCTTGGAAACTGTCCATTTGATGAACCGTCCCTCCTCTTCCAGCTCGGACGACCATCATCACGACCATCACAGTGAGGCTTCCTCTGCTGAAACTCTTAATAATTTTTACGATGAAAACGACCATGACCACGATAATGACAGCTTTGGAAAACAGCATTTGGCTCCATCTGACGAAGAGCTGTTGGACGAAGATCCGATTACGATGGCGTACGAAAAGCCTCCCCTCTATATGCGTGCCTTTAATGCTGTGTCACCTTACATTCCCAACTTTATGAAGAAATTTGTGGTGGTACTGGCCTACAATTCCATCATCTGTCGCTATATCCACCTGGTGCTGGGTCGCACTTTTATTGTGCTTATATTCATTCAAACTTTGAGTGGTCTAGTTGTCTATCATGGTGTTTGCAGATCATGGGATGTCCTCGGTTGCATTGCTCACCTGATCAAGGGTGGCATTTTCTTCTTCTACGGTATGATGACGCTTGGTCGTTACCTCGGTGCGTTCGCCGAAAGAGGCTGGGCATGGAACCGTGTGGACGGTGGCAGTCGTTTCAGTTTTGAAATGATCGAAAGTGGACTGATTTTCACCTACGGTATTACCAATACTTGGATGGAGCATTTTGGCCAAGACTCAGCGTGGACCCATAAAGATCTCGAGCACGCCAGTTTAGCATTCATGTGGTGGTGGTGTGGATTGGCCGGTATTCTCGTTGAAAGTCGTGCTCTGCGCCGTTTGTTGGAACGTTCAGTAATGAATACTCCTTTGGATGTTCCCAAGCATGAACCGCACCAGACCTATTCGCTGAATCCGTTCCCCGCCTTGACTGTTCTTATGACCGGTATTTCCATGGGTAACCATCACCAGGATTCGCAGTACTCCACCAACGTCCATTATATGTGGGGTCTTTTGCTGTCCTTGGCAGCTTGTTGCCGTTTTATCACCTACATTTCTCTGTACCGCAAGTCACCGAAAGGAACCCAACCTACCCGTCCTCCAAGCGAATTGCTGGGTGCATTTTTACTGATTGCCGGATCGATTTTATTCATGGCTTCCAACTCCGGTACTTTGACGTGGCTTCGCCGTAATCAGGTGGACTCAATGTTCATGATGAACGTTTGTGTCGCACTCACATCCATGACTATGTGCTACGTTACTGGATTGATGATTATCAAGGCCTGGTCCAAGAAGCGTGAAGACAGAAAGACGGCTCATCTTCGCAAGAACCATGCCAATAACAATATTGCCATCGCATAATCATTGAAACATATCATCGGATATCCTCGTACGGCTTTCGCTTTTCATCTAATCTATTCTTATTAATCCTTATTTTGCTTCATCGCACTTTAGCTAGCTTTGAAGCAATGTAGATAAGCCTTATTTGTATATTTATTCCTTGTCTATTGTCTATTTTCTATTCAATAAAAAAAATGACCGGCTTCATGATTGATCAATTTCTCCAAACCCTGTATCGTTTCGTTCCCATTTATAGAGTTGCCGGCCATTGTCGTGAAAACGCAAGAAATAACTTGAATACATGTGTGAGTAGGATATTGTGAGAAGTTTATGTCAGCCTGATGATGATGATGACGGTCGTTGTTTCTTGCCATGAGCTTCATGCTGAAAATGATGAGGTCTTTCAGGGACTTTTTTTTTAACAACCAAATAAAATTTGCGTAATTTTTTTTTTCTTCCTCCTCTTCCCTTGTTCTTTCGGTTGAAGGTTCGCGTGTAGTTTTTTCCCTTCCCTTGTTTTGTTCAAGACACACCAGCCTTCCAGGTGCAACGCCGAGTCAAGTCTAGGAAAATCCCATATCGGATACATTTCATTACATTTTTGGATCCAAGCTGCACCTTTTTTTTTCGTCTTTTCAACTGACGAGTGGGCTTCGTTTTAACGACCTTTGTCTGTTGCTCGTCGCAGGTGTCGATCGCCCTTCATTCACTTTGATTCTTGATCACACTTTCCGTTCCAGTCATTTTAATGAGAAACTCCAAGACCCCGTCAGCCATTACCCGCACAAAGCTCATTGACGGTTCATACGTCGGCGTCAACGGTAACTGCCCTATTTCCAAATTTTCCAATGTTTGGCCTTCACAGCCTGTTTGCTTATTGATATCTTGCTAGACTATGTGTACCTTGCGCCAGAACACCTCGGGGAACCGTACTATATTGGTCGTGTCATGGAATTCTGTACTTCGCCAAAGCGAAAGGGATTACAAGCGCGCATTGCATGGTTCAATCGGCCTAAAGATGTCATTAATCGCAAATCCTATGATCCTTGTTTGCTTGTTGCCACCATGCACTCTGATCTGAATCCTGTCTCTTCTATTCGCGGTAAATGTGTGGTGACCCATAAATATTACATCCGGAAAGAAGATATGGACCACTACAGAGCACAGGAAGATCATTTTTACTACAGCCAGCTATACGATCGGTATATTCAGCGTGTTTATGATCTCGTCCCCTGTGAAACAGTCCATAATGTCCCAATGGACATCCAGGAAGCTTTACGTCACCGATATCAGTTTATCGTCGTCGAACAGGGAAAAGCGGCAGACTTGACCGTAGCCAGGCGTACTTGCTGTGTTTGCCAAGCTTGGTGCGCAAGGTATATAACTTATCCCAGTTTTACTTTCTCAAAGAGACCAGAGCTTGGCCTTTCTATTTTATATTCGAAATTCTGTTTGCAACAGTCGATTGAATGCGTTGCATATTCATTGAACTCATCTCTCTCTCTTCCTCTCTTTCTCTATTCTTTTTTTTTTAATAGTGCTACATCCGTTAAATGTGCAGCGTGCCAGAAAAATTACCACATGGCATGTCTCAACCCGCCACTGACCCGGAAACCGTCCAAGGGGTTCGCTTGGCAATGTGCGTTTTGTTCTCGGAAAGAGTTGATGGAGGAGCAAGCCGTGCATGAGGGCTCTCTTTCCGCAGAAAATCACCACAGCCGTATCGACAGCGCTAACAGTAAAAGTACGCAGCGCTCCACTATACGGCAAACGAGGAACGCTGCTCGCCTTCAAAACTCGCTCAAGCCTTTGCAACTCCCGAAAAACCAAGCTGCAGCCACTGTAGAAGAGAGCCACGACTTGAAAAAGGAGTCGCCCAAAAAATTGGCACAATGGGATCAGAGTGATGGTAACACAACAATTTTTTTTTTCATCTTCAGAGTTTTCCATTGACAAGTTATAACGATTGATTTTAGAAAAAACCCCACCTATGCGTACCACACACATGTGGCCGTTTCGATATTTCGGCGTGAACACGAACATTTCTGATATTCTTGGTGAGCAAATATTTTGTGCATTCATCTTGATAACGCTCCAGCAACTGAGAACTTCCTATCAAAGATGTCGACGACAGAATTTATCCTCGCGCTCGAAGTCGGCTGGGGGCCAAATATCAAGCTTCGGTCCCAGAGTGGCACGAGGGTCATCGACTTAGCGCTTCGCCAGTGGCGGAATCTTCTCAAGGACAAAATGAATCACCTGGCAGATCCGGGACTGGGAGGAATCGTAGCAAGCGAGTCGATAAGAGAGGGCGGCCAGTCAACAAAAAGAAATCCGGTACGTTAGTGAACCCATGCCCGATTCGATGTTTCCATATTAAATTATGCTTCATGCATAGATTCTAGTCCGGGCGTGTCAGCCGTATCTTTCGGGGAGAAAGAACAGTCGCCAAGCAACGAGCCATATTATCCTATACGGGGTACTGACGAAACTGTCACTCCTATCTTTAGTCGGCCTCATCAGCTGTCTGAAAATGAATGTAAGGATCCTTTTTGAGTCAACGAAGGGTGTAACAAATAACCTCTAATTAATCTTTCCCTAGTGGATAACTATATGGAAAAAATCAAATCAATGGATAATTTACCGCTGCCTTTCTATTCGAGCGATTTACAAGATCACGCTCTCATTGAACTTGAAAAGTCCCATTATGATACTCAGGCTGCGCTTCAAAATATGTCGAAACTCACAGCAAGCGATTTCCGATTTTTGGTTGAATGGTCTCCCGAAGAAGTCGCTGCTTTCGAACAAAGCATCCAGGAACGCGGTCACGATCTCCATTCAGTGAAGCCAAGAGTTCCTACCAAAACCATGGCCGATATTGTTCGTTATTTTTACATCTGGAAAAAGACGGATCGCTATGAGCCCGTATATTCAGAATGGACGCGCATTTACCGACCTACGTAAGATATAACCCTGAGCACACATCCACTCTCCAGCACGGTCGTTGTCTGACCTGGTCAATAGGAAAAAGTTCAAAAAGCATGCAAATGTGGCGAAGGAATCGCCGGAGGAGGATTCGGACTCTGACGTCGATAGTGAGGAGGAATCCGATCCCACGATTGTTCCGCCAAGCACGTACAACAAACGAAGCTATCAATGCGCCAATTGCATGGTCACTGAATCGCCACTGTGGAGACGCCCGCCCTCGGATACGGACAGAAAACGCAAAGTGTTTCGCACTGTGCTATGTAACGAATGCGGTATTTATTGGTTAAAGTATGGTAAAATGAAACCCGTATCAGAGGCGGCGATGGCTGCGCGCAGCAAAGGTCGGCAATCGAAAACGACGGCAGATGAAGAGCCGGTAGAAACATGTGAAGCCAGCGAAGGCAGTACGCTTGTACGGATAAGCATGAAACGAAAAAAATTGGCAGATGCACCAAACGCCAAATCTGTCTCGAAAAAGCTCAAAGATGAGGTAATCAAAGAGAAACGGGAAATTTTTGTTTGTATTATGTATGTCATTCTGATACGCTTTTTGCAGAAGAAACGAAACAACGTGTTGCATTTTGCTTCCAGTCCGTGCGCTGTATGCAGACAGGAAACTCCGCATGAAAAAGTGTTCGTTTGCTATGACTGTGGCATGTCTGTGCATGATGGTTCGTAACGTTACAAAGCGGGCAAGGAAGCATCCGTGAGCTGAATTTGATGTCTCCTTTTTTAGATTGTTATGGCATTACTACCTCCAACAAAGAAGGTTGGATCTGTGACGTTTGCCACAATAAGAAGGCGCCTTCTGCATCTTATGTAAGTTTTTTCCGTTAATCTGGTTTTTGCGCATTTGCATGGAGCTTCTGACGACAACATTGCCTACAGCAATATGAATGTGTGCTGTGTTATGAATCCTCCAAATTGCCGCATCAAGCGCTGAAGACGACATCAGGTTATAACTGGGCGCACGTCACTTGTTCAGCATTTATCCCGGAGGTGAAATACGTGCATAGTGCTACTTTACAACCGATTGAATATATTGGCGCCATTGCGAAATCCCGATGGCTTGAGGTAAACATGTCTACTGGTCGCTGGAAAAGGAACACAAGTGCTTAAGAGGTCAATAGCAATGCCGTTTGTGTAATGAGTCAAGGGGAGCATGCGTTATATGCGCGGATTGCGAAAAACCAGTACACGTAGAGTGCGCGATCCAACACCAGTTCAAGGTTGCGTTTGAGATACAACCTATTGGCACAGATGATAGTGCCATCACGATTCCTAGCGGTTTATTTGCAAATGATTCTCCGGCAGGCATCATGGTACCTGAAGTATGGTGCCCGGAGCACGATATTTCTCATCGACACATTGTCGAGCTTAATGCACGCACGACGGACACGGGCGAGGTAAGTTGCGGCCTTGGTAACCCAGAAAACATGTCAATTCAACTTATTATTTCCTGCAGTCTTCTATTCGAGCTTATGCAAAACGCTATAAAGGCATTGAATCAGGAACCACCCCTGCTATGCGACGTTATCGCGCTATTCAGCAACCAGCGCACCCTCAAGGCTGCCGTGACGCCGCTCTATACCAAACAGATCATACTTCTGTACATTCAGCAAACGAGGATTCCATTCGTATTCCGTCTGCTCGACAAAGCGCGTTGGATGCAATGCCAAGTCATTCTGCTGCTCCTACTCCTACCACCAATATTACGACGAAAGCCGCTCCGTCATCACGGAGTAGTACCTCTTCATCACCCATCTCCACCTTTTCCACGTCGAGTAGCGACAGCACCAACTTTGTATGCACCGAGTGCCCTGTTACAGCATCACCTATCTGGTGGAATGCGGATGATCACAGTAAGGTGTCCGGCAAGAAGCTATGCCACCGTTGTTGGTGGCGTCGTCATCATCCCGAGCAACCAGCGCAACATTTCTGAATCTAGTTCACCAGCTTTTTTCAACGAAAAGAAGGGAAACGTAGATGAAGGAATCACTCTATCCGTTGATTCCCTTTGTGATTGCCATTATCCCCTTGCATTATTCTTGATTCTTTGTAAAACACAAAAGTATAAACGCAGCTACATGGCTTCAAGTCATATTCTATATTTTACCTATATTTGACACGGTTTTATGTTGGGTGGTATCTACGACTACGAGACCGCACTATCTCGGATAATACAGCTTTCCGTTCACCACGGTGCTCGTAGCTGCACGGTTGGTAGCTTCATATGGTGAATTCGATCAGTACCTGGCAACAGCACGTACCAGAAACTTGTCTGGGTCGTTTTAGGATACGGGACTACTGAATGTTTTCGTGACAGATGACTTTTGCACGACACAAGCACATTTCGTATCCGGCATCATCGTGATAGACAAAGGCCGGCGATATTACGAGTTGCACGATATCCGATTCGTTTGATGATCCACGCTGTTCTGTCATGTATTCTGGATCTAATACATCACGGCCTTCTGTAATGATGCGGATTATTACGGGGTTATCTTGACCGTGCATGGCTAAACTGAGCTTTGTTGCCTCGTCGACGAGCTTGCCAAGCTTCTTTTCGAGCTCGGACCGATTTGCTGTTTGATAAATCTTGGAAATGATATCCACAACGCTTTTGATGAGGAAGTCTCTGCATTCAAGGATTTTTCGATACTGTGGACTGGAATGGTAATTGGTGTCGGCATACATTGTTGCGATCACTTTGCACAACTGTTGTCGTAGCTTGCGACCAAAGCCTTTGACGTGGTACTGGGTCAACCAGGTTGTAATACGGGCAAAATCATTATTTACTTCCGATGCCATATGAATAGGCGCATTGAAAATGCATGCTGCGAGCTCCTCCATAATCAGCTTTTGCACCAAAAAAGCGACAACAGAGTAATCGATGCTTTGATCGCTGCGACAAAGGCGACCTTCTATATATTTGGATAAACGCGGCCATCGGCTGCCGAACACACTGACGACAATGTTTTTATCTGCCGAAAACTCTTGCTTGATGCCAAAAGGAAAACTTTCCACTTTCGTCAACAACGCGGATAACTGCTGCTTGATTGTGGCATAGTCATCGTCTGTCACGCGAATGGCCCGGTAGTGCTCCTGGAGATCTTTGCTCATTACTTGATATTGCTGCTCCATGGTGCGTAGTTTTCGCTCCATCTCTTGCGAATATTGACGCAATTGCTCTTCCGATTCCTTCAGTCTCTGAGTCTCTGCATGCATGTGCTCAATCTGTTCTTCCAGAAGCTGGACATGGGCGGACTTCTTCTTCTTTTTCTCGGTAAAGCTAGCAGAGCTTTCTTGCACATCATTCTGCTGTTGAAATAATGGGGTGCCATGCTGACGCGGAGAAGGCTCTTCCATATTTCGCGGTGCCAAAGCTTTGGTAAACTGCAGCCAGTGACTACGACGATTCGACCCTTCGTGTTGCTGTTGTTGTTGAACCGCTGCCGGTTGCTGAAGTTGCTTTTGCATCGAAGAATCAAATAAAGAAAAGCAACCTTTTATTAGACTAGTTGGATAAGGTTATCTATGGAAACCAGGAGGGAACACAAATATCTTTGTGTAGCTTGTTCATTATGGCTTGGGTATTGTAAACGTAGAAAAACGGTTGTTCAGAAAAATCTGCAATTTTCCGCTAAGCTGTGACCTGGTTCCATCATCCGACCTTGCTTCCGTACGTGAGCACCAGGTAGTATCTTATTTGCTGGTTTTTATTACATGTTCAGACTGGAATTTTAGCTGAGATGGGCGATTCGAGCCACACCGCCTTTTGTGCCTTAACAGGAAACCGCGGATATCGATGTTCACTGGTGCGACCAGAAACTCGCTTTTGGGGACTCGGTGTGAAGGCATATGACGCATTCCCAGAGTATGCTCGGGTCTCGCCTTCCTTTTAATTTTTTAATAGTGATTGTAAAAAGTCGCTCAAAAGTGCACTGCGGAGAAGTCAGCTGAAGCGGTGCTCAGCCCCGAACTAATCTACGGGCAGCACAACCATAATGCTGGAATTGAAATGTGTGCTATTCTACAGGTCACTCTTATCGAGGCAATCCTTTCATATTAATGCTCGCAAATTTCTCATGGCTTAGATCCGACGCTAAATATTCTCACAATTGTGAAGATGAGTGAAAGAGTGCTCAGATATCTTGATACCTTACCGTCAAATATGGCGGGCCATTCAACGCAACTATTTCCGGCCAAAGCAAGGGATACTTTTTCGAAAAAGCTTTAGGTGGTTTAATTAACGTAAACTTTTGCTGATGACCCTGCAGCGGTTTGGCTTATGTGAGCGACAACTGTATCAAGTCTCAGCGCAAAAGGGATGTTTGATGAAGCACCAAACGAACCACAAATCAGAACTGGAAGCGAATTTAGAGAGATCCTCGTCAGAGTATTAGGATCGACGCAGTGAGCCATTCAGGTGATCTCGTTAAGCCGGGCATTGAACCCGGCAATGGTCCTCATTGATACTGTTTACATGACAGCAAGCTGGAAAATTTGTCCGAAACCATTGAAGGATCCTTTACTAAACGGGCGCGAGTGAGACCTTACTGTAGCATGTTCGGATGAATCTTTTATCGAGAAACTCTTCTGACGCCGACAGATTGTCAATATGTAATATGATAAAACGCGCACTCTGAATCTTGTCAGGATTGCCAATGACGGCTTCATTCTATTGTTTTTATATGGCGCATCAACGTTGTTGGATCTTCTTGCTTGAGGATATAGATTCTCGGAAAAGTACTAGAATATCATATCATATCTGCCGATCATGTCCGTCTTTTTTTTTATCCGCATGGAAATCACAGCTTACACGGAATAAACCTTTATAGTAACTGTGCTTCGACCGTTACCAAAAGATCGCAGTGAGAATAAACAATGAACGAGGCACAAATAATGGAGATCGGTCGCATGATTTTGGTATTTCGTGATCGTTTGGATATGTGCTGGAAACCATCCCCAACTTTGATTGAAAATAAGAAAAACATGTAGATGGGGAAAAAGGAAAGTTGCAATCAAAGTTGACACACATTACGTTCGGGAGCAACAAGGAAAATACCCGACGAAGTTGATTTGTGTTACAGTGACAGCTTGTTGTCATCGAAAAGCTTGCATGCGAGTGAGCAGATACGGTCATGCACCACGAGCTCAAATGACACCCCTTTTCTAGCGTATGTCTGTAATAAAAATCAAAAGACTTTTCTCTTTCTTGATATTTTAGTATTGATGAACATTGTTGCACTGCCCTATGAAATCGCCCATTGCTCGTCATGGGACGACGGTTACAGTCCAGAACAGTTGGTGTCATCTAGTCCTGGCAATCGTTCTTCAAGTGTCATGAGCCAATCTGAACTCGCTGACGACGATGATTCTTACGATGGGAAAAAGATCAAAGGCTGGCAAACACCAAAGTACGAATTTTTGTTCAAAAACCATACCAAACAAGAATAATATGACCTACATTCAATAGGTGCCCGAATTATCCTCAGGATCTGATCATTCATTTGCTATGTGGACCGGCCCACATAAGCAAAGTTCAAATCCTTTCTCACCACTATAAGATCGCTACAAAAATTGATGTCTACATCGGCATGTCGAAGCAAGATATCGCCACCAATGAGCCGATCGTCGGAGAGGATGATGATACGCTGATCGAATTCACACGTCTGGGGTACTTCCGAATATCTTGCAATTATCCATACAAGCAATTCATACCGTCCTTTTTTTTCTCTTCTTTGGCAGCTATGTATGCTTGGATAATAACATGCGCGCTCAGTTCCGTGCTCGAGAGCTCAAGTCAATCAAAGTGAATACTGATGGCGAGTATATCCGGCTGGTGCTGCGAAATTGTCACCGAAACAAGTTGAATCTCTATAATCAGGTGAGGCTCTTCATATTCCAAATCATATATGGTATGGGGGGTTCATTATATGGGCGTTTTTAGGTCGGATTGATTGCACTGAACGTGCTGGGACAACCTATTCATTACGCCAACAAGATACCTATTGTAGTAAGTGAACATTCCGTATTTTGCTCCGACATTGAGTGGTTTTTAATGTGGAGATTCCCCAGGAACCGTCACAGCACCCTTTGGACGACATGAGCCTTCTCAGTTCCTCGACAAGGCGAACTAGTGTTTCCAGCGACCATAGCTTTCAAAACCGATCAGCAGCCATCACGCAATATGGTGGCGATGACGATATTCAACAGTGGATAGGGGTGCTACAACAAGCTGAAAAGGAAGCTGTCCAGTGTAAGCTTATTTCGGCAATGGTTGCACACAGAAATCTTATTATTTCCATTTTTAGATGAAGCTTACCAGCAAGCAAAATCATACAGTTACTTGACAAATATCTTGTCAAATATCTCGAAAAAATTGCTCCACTTGGAATTTCAGAAACAAGAGGCCATTGAAATAAAGGATTATGACAGAGCAGATGATCTCAAGGTAAGCAGTGCCAGCATTCCAAAGGAACTATCTTTAATGAATACGATACTTCAAGAATGAAATCAGCGACACGAAGGAAAAGGCGTATGCATGCATGAAAGATGCTGGAATTCAAATTACCCGCGACGGTAAAATCATGACTCTGCAAGAAGCGTATGACTATGAGGTACAACCATTTATTAGATGTATTTGAGTCAAGTTGTAATAACACTCTGCTCTTTAGGATGAAGCCGAGCAGCCAGTAGAACAACCGATTTATCAGGAAACGGAGTGCGGTTTATACGACGATAAATCCTGTTTGCAAAACGAGCAGAAGGACGTCGATTACGAGGAGCCGACGGCCATGTCAAATACTCAGCAATCCTATGGCTATCACTTGTCGAAATCACCTTCACTAGTTGAACAACGGCTTTCGTTAAGTTTCGCAGATCAATCGGATCTTGTCAGACCTATCGCATCGTTATCCACTACGGTGGCTAAAAAGCACGAATTATCACGCAAAATGAGCGTACCGAGGGATCCCGATAGTATTCCAGAACCGCTGATGGATGAAGAACGTCAAAATTGCCGCACTGCTATCGATGTCTTTGGAGAAGATACAGTAGCTTGTATTCTGAGCGTTCGAGTCAAGTGCAGACAGTTGGGTCTCACCCGAATTGCGACGGATGTAGCCGAAGCAACACACTTGGCACAAGAGGGACAATTGGAACAATTTGTCTCCCTGGTGGACATTGTCGAGGATAGTGACTCTGACATGATCGATAGCGACGATGAAGATGCGTTGTCGGCCACTGATGACATTAAGAGAGCAGGAAAATTCGTCCGAGCAGCTTTGATACTCATTCAAGAAACTGTGATGGATTCAAGAGAACACATTTTAAGCACAGCATTGAGTATTTGGCAGGATCTCAATGGTGCGTCGATGTTGCTTTTTGTTTTACATGGTTTTCATCTCATTCATCTCACTCACTTTGTCAAATAGATTTCTCAATTTTGGTTTCCATCCCACCAGGCATGATTTTTGCTTGGATTGAACGTGCATTTTCTTGTCTGCTTATGCGCACCAACGACTCCAATGTCCGTGTACGAGAGCAAGCGAGCGAGTTTGTTATTCTTTTGGGTCAGCAGTATTGCTATGCGCCTTACTCGCTACTGGATATGTTCATAGGCAAGCCCGAGCGTATCATTCACAACCATAAGGACGCCATGAACAGAATCGCACTCGTTGAATTTGCCGTAAACCGTATTCAAATCGCCACAAGTGAAAACGCAGATGCATCGATCGAACTTGACAATCTCATGCAGTTTGTGCTACCGTACTTGAGTCATTCCCATGAAAGCGTCCGCGAAGCTGCCGTTGGACTTGTCGTTTCTATTTCGGATCAAGTCGGCTTCAAGAACGTCAGCACATATATTGACGAAGATCTGAGAAAATCTTTGACAGAGGTAGGTCTATATTAGAGGGATTACCACAGCGTTACTCATCATGAATTTTTGTCTTTAGACCGTTAAGAAATTTGCACAATCAAGGAATGAAAATGACCAGTCAAATCAGACCATTGATATCACATCAGAAATTCGAGCAGCTGTAGCAAAAACGGAACCCCGTACAATCAACAAGAAAACGAAAGCGGCGACGCAACTGACCTCGAAGGGTTCCGATGAAGAATTAACAAAGAAAAAGACCGCAACCGCCGGAAAGAAATTGACAAGTTCCAAAAGTAAGTCAAAACAGTATGGCTTTCGTTACTGGAAACCAAATCTAAACTATTTTCCTATTGTAGACCGTGAAAAAGCCACGCCAACAAAAAAGGTACTCATTGAGAACATTACAATTTTAAGTGTTTTATTTACAAGACTTATTTGGCTAGGTAACGAGCAGTGGCCGTACTGCCTCACGAACAACAACACGCAAATCGGGCAGGGCAAAAGAAACATCTAATAACGACACAACGTAAGTATTGACTTTCGCTTGCAACCAAAAAGTCATATGCTGACGAGCTAAACAAAATTTCAAGGTGTATTTTCTGTGATAAAACGGATCCCGCTTTTAACGAAGAAACATTGATATCCCATTACTACAATGATTGTCCTATGCTCACGAATTGCCCCATGTGCCAAATTGTAAGTGAATACGTGGATGACCCTCCAGTAATTTGCTTCTGATGCTACGTTCCCATAGATCTTGGAAGTATCGACATTATCGGATCATTTATTAGGCGACTGTGAAAAACGCAACCTCTTGAAACAATGTGGTCGTTGCAAGAATGCAATACCAATAGAACAATGGCTGCAACATTCGTCAAAACAAACTTGCATTGGTAAGCTGATAAAGTATTGCTTGGGAATTGCCAATGAAGGTGTCACAGCTCTGACCTCGAGGTTTGATAGCTGCTGTTGAAAATGAAGTTCGTTGTCCTCATTGCCATAAATTGATTGAAACGGCCTCCGAAACCGGATGGAAAACCCATTTGCTGCATGAATCGTGCCCAAAGAACCCGCGAACAATCAAAAAGAAATCAACAAAGAATGGCCCCTCAAGCAACAAGCCTTCAACTATGTCGAAGCGTAACGAGACAACGCCTAGAAAGAAGAAATTGTAAAGCTCTTTTTTCCGTTCATTGAAGCCATAACCATGTTTGATATGGTTATAAAAATAAAAAATAGAAAATAATCGCATTCATTCATACATTTTTATGGCTGAATATGTGAGGAATCCTTTTTTTTTATTTCTTTTTTGGTGCTTCTATCGAACACTGCACTCGTCATGGCCATTGTGCGATTAAATCAGGACCACGCCAGCCGTGCGCCGGCATTACCATCTGCACCTCCAATGAAGAAATACACTATCAAGGATCACAATCCTCAAGCTACGTTATACAAATTCATGAACAACAGCTTCCCAATTCGTGTAAAAACACTTGCCATCTTGTTCTTTGTGGCATTGATGTTCGGTAGATGGACAGTGAGGAAGCATCAACATGACTCAAAAGGGCCGGAGTCTCAAACGCTTGCTGGTTTGAAAGAAGCAAGGAACGAGCAAATTCAACAAGTGCAACTATGGATCCGTTACCGTGTGCACTCCGACCCTGTGAAACTGTCGGTACCTGTTACTCTTACATGGGCAGACGTCAAACATCTGATCAAGAAGGAACTAGCGCCTGCAATGGATCAGATATCTCTGCTGGATATATGGCTTCTTCATGTCACTGAAGGACGTATCTTAGTGACCGAAACGGTATCATCGCAATACCAGAACATCAGTGCTGATAATCCCCTGATCGTATTTGTAAACAATTTTGGTATTTCTTTTACGAGAATCAAAACGCGCATTGAGAGTGTACTGATCTTTTGTATTTACAATGCATTTTGATCACCCAGAGTCGCGTATTGACATTAAACAGCGCACCAGTTTACCGCTAAGAATATCTGCACCGTTATGCATTAAAGGTAAATCGCAACCTGTAATTTTTTTTTTCTGGCCTGAAATCTCAAGACTGAATGCTTTTCAGGAAGTTTTAATTCAGAGGGTTACAAAGCACTCTATCAAATTCTGAAGGATGGTGCGAACGCCAACGATATTGAAGCTCTACGCTTGGATTTATGCATGTCCAACCTTGGCGTTGTCAGCGATAACATCGAAAGGAGTCAGCTTGATGGATTTAATCAAGGACTACTTGCCTCCGCATATGAGTATATGTTTAGTCACTGAAAAAAAAAAAAAAGTGCGCCATGACTCAGCCAATTCTGCCGATCCTTTTAGCTATAATTCAACTTCCAGATAATACGCAGTATCCATCATTATAAATGCAAGTTATTATCTGAGAAACAATGCTTTTTGATTTTTTTAAATGCCAAGTCTGTGGTCACTACAATGCAGTTCTCTATGTTGCGCAGTAATTTCGCTTCTTGATTTCCTTAACTGTCCATTTGCAAGGGTGGACTTTTTGATTCTCGTATGTTTGGGTTTTTCCAGAACCTATATATCAGTGATATTAACAAGGAGCACATGTATTCCAAGTACGCGCTTAAGTACCTTTTTCACTTGTGCATTGATTTTACTCTCCAAACTGCCATAAAACGTTGGATTGTTAGTTTCTTCAGAGATATCCGCGTTCAAACATTTGGAATCATCATCATCAGTTTTCGTATCTCCAGGAGGCACTGAAGGCGATGATTTGATGATCTTCCTGGTATCATATTTTGCTACTGGTGCATTGTTTGCTGTTCCAGAAACGGCACTGACGGCTCTTTCTGAGTATGAATGCGGGAATTTGGGTAAAGGCCGACGTTTCAAATCTCTGTTCACAACGTTGGTAGTTGTAGGCGATAAAACCGTGCTCATGTTTTGCTTCGTCTCTATAACAACACATTAATGGATACCGAGTAAATTAGGTTTATTTTACCAAACTCACCAGACGAAGATTGTTTGTCATTCAGCACGGAAGAGATTTCAGTCATTGCTTGGAAGAACTCGGCATAGTTCATGATCAGCTTTTGGGAATGAAGTTCAGATGGCTATAAGATAAGTGAATGTCAGTCGAGCAGCATAGCATGGTCATATGAAGGGCAAGGTGATATTACCTTGCTGTGACCTATTTTACCGCCACCTTTATCAGATTGATGTGAATCATTTATTAAGAAGGCCTTTTCATAAGTTCCCTGTGGTTCTTACCCGCATGATATGTGTGCTACGCATCACAGCATGTTTAGAACGCTGACATCAACCCTAATGTTTCGTTATTCTTACCCTGAAATCAGTGGGAAAACCAATGGAATCTTTATCGATTCTTTTATGTGACTTTTTCGTATGCAGCGGCTTCTCAGGGTATTGAAGTCCCAGTTGTTCCGCACAGTTGACTCTCGATAGATTGTTGCCCATGGTAAAGACAATATTGAAATGAAGGAGTATATGACTTTATGTCGGGGAATTTATTGGAGATGAAATGCACAAAAAGAGAAAAGTGTGATAAATGATGGAATGACAGCAAGTTTATAGTTGAGTTTGCAACAGCCTTCTTTTTTTTTTTCAATGTCATATATGACGACGTCCCAAGTCTCTATTCTTTCTTGCCTTCTCTATCTTCTTTGACCCGGCTTTCTTTTTTTCTGTACCATCTCCTAGAATAAGTATCACCAATCAATCCACCCAGCATCAGGAACGTGCCCCAGGCCTGTGCTTCTGCGGATGTTAAGACGGGTATATCAAATAAACTGCACAATTCAGGGGAGGTCATGAACATATAAAACAATGTGATAGCCAAGGAAAGTTTCATGTCGACAGACATAACGCGCAGCAGTCGAGGCGTGCAGAATGACCAGTGTTGTTGATCAAGACGAAATGCATCTACTGATTGTTCAATATTTGATACGCCGTTTCATTTGGATGTCTGTTATCTTACCGATCCAGAGTCCACCTCCACATCCGGCTAATGTACCACAAATGATTTTGGCTACCGACTTGCCAGCGCCGAGTCCGGGATTCGCAGTGACTCCTTCGATACCGTATTGCACCATGGCGGATGTTCGGAGAACAGCGTCCGACAAAGTAAACAAATGTTCTCCCAGGGGCATCTCGAATAGGCTTTGGGTACATCTGTAGATAAATGAGTTGGAAAACATGGCCCAGTAGATGAAACTAATGGAACGTACAGATGTGTCGGTTACAGATAATATGGATCGTAAAAAAAATAAGCGTATCTATACTTACCAGTGGATCGCCCAAGTGAGGTTGCTTTGTAAAAGGCCAAAAGTTTCACCTCTGATTAAGGACACCGTGCAGCCACCTCCGGAGGCCATAAAGAGGGTTGCCACCAATCCTTGACCCCAACCGATGTAGGCATGGCTTTCACCCAAGGCAGACCGATAGGAATAATGCACAAGAATAGTAAACAGTACATCCATCACGGGCAAATGCAGTCCCAAAGCCGGTATATCCAGCGTTAAACTGGATACGGAATAGAGTGTAGAAACCGCTTGTTCGTTTATAGACATCTTCACGGTCAACCGGAACCACGTAGCGGACAAAGGGGAGATAATTCTGATTTTCCAACAGCATCAAAAGTTTAATGCGGTGGTTGAAAATGGCGAGTCCCAACGGGGAAATCCGAGTGTGGGAAAAAATAGGCTCTGTCTCCACCATGGCTTCTATTCGAGTCCTGTCAAAGGCTGATGTCGATCAAGTATTGCGTCAAGGCGATGTTGCTGCAGCGCGCGAGATAGTGACACTGATGTCCGATACCTTTCGAAGCTATACACTCGGACATGAGACCTCCAATAACTTTCATGCTCAAGCTCCTCAACGAATTGCCGTCAACACCGAGTCTCACAAAGTCTTATTTATGCCCTCGCGCTTGAATGAAACGACGTCCGTTAAGATAGTGAGCGTTCCTACCAAAGATGGCAAAGGCGGTTTACCTGCCACCGTCATGGTTTTGGATGAGGCAACCGGAAGCGTAGATACTGTTATGAATGGAGCCGCTTTAACTGCCGTTCGAACAGCCGCAGGTAAAAAAAAAAAAAAGAAGAGTGTTTCATTTGAGAAAAAAGGAAAGGAAAAATGGCTCATCACAATAATTGTAGGCTCCGGTCTTGCCACACAATATTATACCAAAGAAGACGTGAAGCATTTGGTAGTTTTGGGTGCTGGTGCCCAGGGTCGCGCGCATATTGATATGATGATTGCTGTCCGCCCTTCTCTCGAGCATATTGCTATTTGGAACCGTGGACAGGAGCGTCGTGACCAACTTATTGAGGAAATGAGAACTGCCTATCCCACGCGCACTGTGGTGGCTGCCGACGATTTGGAAAAATATGTCCGAGAAGCCGACATCATTTGTACATGTACCAATGCTTCGGAGCCTGTGCTTCGGGGTGCTTGGTTACGCAACTCGGTTCATCTGAATTGTGTTGGATCTTATCGTTTGGACATGCATGAGGTCGATGCCCAAGTTATTACGCGATGCGACAAAATTCTTGTGGATTCTATCGAAGCGTGCAAAGCCGAAGCAGGGGAATTGGTGAAATCGTCCAAACCGGAAGATTGGACAGAAATGGGTCAAGTAGTGAAGGATTCTCATCTTCAGTCAGAAAGTCAGCAGTTTCAAGGAAAAATCACGCTTTTTAAAAGTGTGGGCATCAGTGTTCAAGACAGTGCCATTGCAGGCTTGATAGCTGAACGTGCCAAAGAAGCCAATCTCGGTTCCATTATTCCTTTCTAGAGCAAATAGACAAATGTGTTGTTCAAAACAGTTCTTTATTTATTTGTAACGTGAAATAAAACAGTTATAAGCATGGAAAATGGCCTATCAAAGATAGAAAGAAGCAGTTAGCTTTTGTGACGAAAAGTATGTCTCCATGACAGCAAAAAAACCAAGAAGCTAGTTGGTAGCATAATACTCAGCAATACAAATTAGCATCAAGTATGTACTCGCAGTACATCTGCTCAGTGCTTGACTCTATGTACTAAAATTTCATCCCCACTACCAACCCTTGCTTCTTGCAAAAGTATAATAGAACAATGCTTACCTGCTTAAAAGCTGCACAACAAAAAAACCAAACAAATTGCGCGAGTTCCTTGCCTTTATAAAATTTTTCTTTGTTTGAGACGGTCATTTTTGAATTAACAACGGTCACTTTTTTTTCCAGCGCCGGTTCAAAGATGCACAAGGCGCCGTTCAATTAACACTGACGGTGCCCTGCGCCAAAAAAAAGAAAAAGGTGAAAGGCGCTGAAATTTTACCACTGCCCCCTTTTTTACAGATATTTCTCTAAACAAAAGAACAAAGTAACGCGACATACGTAGATTCACATCCATAAACTGTCAAAATACTGGTATATGTAATTTATGACATGAAAAATAAGTAAAGGTAAAGGCCGCAGAAGATTGGCAGATAACAACTTTGACAAGCACATAGTGTAATTTGGAAATGTGTAGCCTACGGCAGTAGAAAAGATGAATAAGCTAATGATATAGGACAGGCTGCTGAAAATCGTTCAGGATCGCTGAATAAGCACAAGCATAAGGGTAAGCGTATGGACCAGCATGGCAACAGTGAAGAGCGCGCTTGAGCCAAAGTTCATACTTAGATATGTGTTGAACCTTAGCCTCACCAAAGCAAAACGAAGATCCAAAAGACAGTTGGTTGATTTTGCTGATCACGGCATCAGGTCGTTGCCTGCGAGTTTCAGGCGTTGTAGTGTCTGACCAGCGCAGGTGAACATTATTGAGCGGATTGGCAATAAGGCGTGACAGGATCGGATCGAAAAAGGTGCACACCCTCACCAAGGCTGCCCTCGTTTTCGAGGCTGTTCGTTGGAAGCTTACCAATCCGATCCAAGCATGAAATTATAGATCAATGATGGGAAAAGACGACCTTTTTTTTGAGCCTACTCTTTGATGATGCCTTTCACGATCGCTTTTCTAGACTGCGGAAGATCGTTAGCTACCTGCTGCAGATCAAGCTCAGCTAAATCGATGGGTTTTGTATTGTCTGTCCAGGTCTATGAGCTTTATTTCTTTCACCATTTTGTTCACGGCGCGCGATAGTTTCACAAATACATTGTTCCCCAATCCAGATCGCTGTCAAGTATTTCGGACAGGAGGGTCCCAGTGATTTCGTTGAGATTCTTCTGACCAAAGTCGTCGATGAACCGGGTCGTTGTGTTGGTTTGGGCAGAAAAGAAGTATTCCGCTCAGAGCAAGGATATCGTGCAGAGATCGCCCGATATTGAGAGCCTTTTCTTCACTGTGTTGTTTCGCTGACAGCTTGAAGCGTGTGGACACTTTTGCGAAAGCAATACCGGCGACCACTCACGGTTCTTATGCCTGGCAGTAAGAAGAGGCTTCTTCGTATTAATGCGGGATTCGAAGCCTAACCCCTGCATCACATTACGGACTGAAGAGTAGCGACAATCTATACCGAGACCAAGGCAGTACTTGTGCACCTCAACAGCAGTCTTGAGTTCCCCTGTGGGCACTTTTCTACGGACAGAGGCAGCAGTAAAGCGTTGCTGTGGTGGGATAGCTCAGAATCATTGCTTTACTATGGTGGAGACCTCGTGTTATCGTCATCATCAGCCGCATTGTTGGGACGTTGTTAGCCAGTGATAGAATCACTGTCTGTGCGCAGCACGTTCTCAGCGTAATTCAGGCATGTTCTGTGGGTCGCTAGCTGTGCAAGTTCTCTTTGCTTTTGCTCCAGAAATTTGACCAGTCCGCCGTCTGTTTTCATGATTCCAGATCGATAATGTCGCGTTGAGCTGTCGGGCAGGAACTTCTTGACAATATGACAGATAACCTCGAATAGCTTTCGCTTTTTTCAGAAGCCGCGATGTTCGACGGCGCTTCAAGTTAAACATTCCTCGTTATCGATGCACCATTGCGCCGCAAACGCCAGCTCTTGCCGCATACGGACGGACGTTCAACTTCGTACTGCGTGACCGTGTAATATGATTCGTATGCAAAGAGTTTAGACCCCGCAAGGGTAATGCCGGCAATAAACCCTTGAGAATGAAGAAGCTTTAGATCAACCACTTGTCAAGGGCTAATCAAGATAGAAAATTGGCTGTAAATGATTGTCAACATAGAACGCCCAAATTTGGACAAGTGATATGCTAAGGTCAGAATTGTGAACACAGCCATGTCAGATATGAGCACAGATAGCACAGTCTCTACACAGTAACCTGCAGAAGTCGAAACCAAGATCAATACGGTTTCGAAGCTGCACTCCACAGCCACAACCATAGAGAGTGCTAAAAGCTAGGATATCAACAATATTACCCAGAAAGATATTGAAAATAAGCATTTTCGCTTTTTGAGACGGAAAAAGCACGAAGATGCATAAGTATGTTGAGATGTAGGTCAAAAATTATAGGTCAAGTATACCGCGAAACACTGGCGATCAGACGGATATGGATTTCGTCTCTCACGAAGAGTCGATTCTTTAGACTCAACAAATGTCCGAAAGCTTGATCATCGAGGCTATGCATAAGTCCAACGTCCACAAGTTGACGTCCGGAACATCGCTGGCACTAGTCACCATTCGAAATGTGAATTCGCCTTGGCTGACAAACCAGATATCTTGTTGCCAAGTATGGACAAGCTCTTGGGGTTAATATATAGGATATTTAGGAACACACCAAGCGCCCGTCTTTGCTGTTATTTGGATGAGCGTTGGCCACTGATTGAAGCAGTTTCAGTGCGCAACATGTTCTCGACGTAATGCAGGTCGATTTTATTGTGTCTTTTTAGGTTAGCAAGTTCTCTTTGTTTTTGCAACCAGAATTCTGACGATCCTGTTATTTGCTTCAGGGTTCCAGATTCCTATCAGTCGGGTCGAGCTATCAGAACAGGAACCTCTTGATAATATTACGTGTTCTCACCATTGAGCGAATTTTACTTTCTGAAAGAGGTTATGATCTGGCCAATGGCAGGCTTCTGACTAATTCGGATCCGTCACACAAACGGATGAGTATTGCGGACAGTTGGTGTTAGTCAGCAAACAATCGTTCTTATTGGACGATATCTGTTGCGGGGAAAGAAGCGGAAACCAAAAATTGAGTATATTTTACCTCTCATGGAATTTTCAATCGTACTTCTTTGAACTTTTTACACTTTACATTCGCTTTACCTCCCCACTCTCCCACTTCTATTTTGGCCAATGAATCCGTTACGATCATCTGTTCTTAGAGTTGCGCCACGATTTGTACAACGTGCACCTATCATGCGTAGTTCCTATATCGGCGCTCGCTTAGGTGCACAGCCTGTGCGTGGTTACGCTACCGCTCCTGGTGGTAAAAAAGGCGGAAGCAGTGGTCTACTTTTGCTCAGTGAGTAATTACAAACAATAAAACGAGATCCTCGGGCCACTTATCAGCGGATATGTTAGCGCTTGCCACTTTGGGTGGCGTCGGTGGTTATTACTATCATAATGCCAATCATACTGTGAAGATCGTTCAGCCTACCGATACCAAACTCGCTGAGAAGCGCAAAGAAATTGATTATAATCAAGTGTACAAAGACATTGCTGAAATTCTTGACGAAAACTCTGAGTATGATTTCTCTTGAAAGCAGTTCGTGAGAGTCAAAACTAACAAAATCTCTGTCTGTTAGCTACGATGACGGTTCATACGGACCAGTTCTTGTTCGCTTAGCCTGGCACGCTTCAGGAACTTATGATGATGAGACCAAGACAGGCGGCAGCAACGGTGCTACTATGCGTACGTACTTCATCGATGTCAAAATACGCAAAAAGTAGTCCCTGATAAAGCTGACTGATATGTTTTTTTAGGATTTGAGCCTGAATCGCTCCATGCCGCCAACAATGGATTGGCTATTGCTCGTAACCTTTTGGAAAAGATCCACGCAAAGTATCCCGAAATCAGCTACGGTGACCTTTGGACTTTGGCTGGTATTTGTGCTATCCAGGAATTGGTAAGACCTCATATATGGAGCTTGTGTAACTTTTGAGCAGATGACTGATTGATGTTACTGGGTATTGTAGGGCGGTCCCACGATCCCATGGAGACCAGGTCGTCAAGATGCTTTGGACAAGGAGAAGTGCACGCCCGATGGTAGATTGCCTGATGCCACAAAGAAACAAGATCATGTCCGCGACGTGTTTTATAGAATGGTGAGAGGCAGTACACGTACAGATCTTTGATGCCATATATCTTACACATATTTGTAGGGTTTCGATGATCAAGAGATCGTAGCTTTGCTTGGAGCTCATGTTCTCGGTCGCTGTCATCCTGAACGCAGCGGTTTTGAAGGACCATGGCAGGAAGCACCCACCATGTTCTCCAACGAGTATTTCAAGGCCCTCACTGAGCGTGAATGGATTAAGAAAGATCTTCCTCACGGTGGCTGGCAATGGGTTGATAAGAACAATCCCGACGTGATGATGTTGCCTGCCGAAATTTACATGTACAACGACAAGGACTTTAAAAAGTACTTTGATTTATACGCAAAGGATCAGGACAAATTCTATTCCGATTTTGCTCGCGCTTTCTTGAAACTCATCGAGCTTGGTGTTCCCTTCAAGGGAGATGAGAAAGTGTACAGATTTGAAACCATCAATGCCTAAAAATGAATAAACCTGGAACCATCTCATAAAATACATACACGTGCTTGTGCCATATCGTGAATTGTTGTACGTGGTAACGAAATGATTCATAGTTCTCACGTATATTACGTGTGAAGTGATATGTTGTATCGTTATGCTATGCTCCTAAACGACAGTCTTCGATCAATTTGTCTTCCTAATAATGGTGATCTTACTGTGGGCATAATTTTATTTAATAAGACGAGGGTACCATACTACTTGAGGCATTACTATGAAATGATACTAAAATACATAGTAAAGGTTATAGTCTTTCGGTTTGCTGTTCAAGAAATCAGACAACTACCGATTCAAAAGACTAGTGTTGTTCAGTGGTCTGACTTTGACAAATTTCCATGGTTCGCCAAACATAATGGCCGTCACTTTCAGCAGGTGCACTCGAATTTTCCTTCTTGGCCGAAATTTTTTCTTTTTTTTTTTTTTTTTCTTGGACATCCCTTGTGATCTTTTATTATGGAAGACGAAAACAACTATAATGCTGTGCCCCCTCCGGCATCGCTCACATCTAACAATGCGCCCGTTAACTTCAACGATGCTTTATCCAAAGCAAGAGCCATTGCTGAAAAGTTGAAGCAGCAATCCGCCGCCGCTGCCCCATCCGATTCAGCTTACCTGTCTTCCTCCGGTTTGCGTTCTCCCCACTTGTCTATTAATGCCTTACTAACCTAAATCTGGACTGTAGCTGGATCAAAGCGAGGTTATCGTGAAGATTCTGAGGAGCGCGATGACTATCGATCTCAAAGCTCTCGAGGCTACGAAGAACGTGATTATAAGCGAAGTGCTTATGAAAGCAGCGGTTCCTCGAGACCTACATGTACGTTGTTTTAATGGCATTTTACTTACCTGTTTCCCTAATTTATGTCGTCTTGTCTATTGCAGACAGTACAGGTAGCGATGCTCGTCGCTATGGTCTTGGTTCCGAGGAGCGAAGCAATATGTCATCATATGGTTCATCGTCCACTGGTCCGCAAGTACAAGAAGAAATAACGGTACCAAATCATATGGTTGGATTGATCATCGGCCGAGGTGGCGATAATCTCAAGAAGATTGAACGCATGTCTGGTGCAAAAGTGCAATTTTTGTCAGGTAAATACTCTTTCCTATTCATCTAGGTGCTTTTTATTCGTTGCGAAAGTCCATATTCTGACACCCATCTGAAATTCAACAAGATACCGGCGATTCTGAAAGACGTGTTAACCTTGTCGGTGACAGAGACGAGCTGAAGATCGCCCGTGACATGATTCAACAAGTTGTGGATGATACAATGGCGGGTGAAACAGGTCGTCGTGGTGGACCTGGGGAGACATTCGGCGGATCTGGTCCTACTGTATCGGCGGCAATGAGCGGCAACAGTCTCATGATTCACATTCCTGCCAACAAAGTGGGACTAGTGATCGGTCGTGGCGGAGAAACCATCCGTGATTTGGAAGAACGAAGTGGTGCGAAGATCATGATTTCTCCGGAAGGGTCAGCTCCAAGCTCTGGCGAAAGATCAGTTAATATAATTGGTTCGCAAGATGCCATTCAACGCGCAAAGACTCTTATTGAGGATATTACCAAGGATGATGGCTATGGTGTGGTATGTTTGTTTGTACTTCCTTGATGTAGAACATGGTTTCCACTAAAACCTTCTGAACTGAATAGCAAGTGACTCACAGCCGTGACTGGGCTGCTTATCGCGAACAGCATTACAATAGCAACGCAGACAACAGCAAAGCGGCTCATGGCGAAGGCCGAAAAATAGCGGCACCTGAGAGCAGTGGTGCAAGCGGTGCAAGCGCTGCGAGTAGTGCGAGCGGATATTCTGCGCCACCTTTTGCGACTGGCGCTAATGCGTCGTCATACGATCGTAGTGGTCCACCCTCTGGTGCCCACTCGGCTTCATACGATCGCAGTGGTCCACCCTCTGGCGCTTACGATCGACCATATGGAGGTGGTGGCGGTGGTGGTTACCGCGGACGATACAATAACGATGACATGGAAACCATTCAGGTGCCACGCGAAGCCGTAGGTTTCATTATCGGCAAAGGTAAGCTATAGCGTGGCCATGTTAGGAATTTGCTCAGCTTCACTTTAGCCAATTTGCTGAATGTATCGACCTCTTTTTATACACGTTACTTATGATTGTTGGATAGGTGGTGAAACGGTTCGTGGATTGCAAGATCAGTCCGGCGCCAGAATCAAAGTCAATCAGAATAGCTCCGATCATAATTCGAGCGAAAGAACGATTAGTATATTCGGTAAGTGTTATATACTTTGACCAGAACGCGGTGCAGTTTAGATCTTGGGCACATATAGCAAATACGGACCACGGGGTGGTCCGAGTCTGCTGGTGTTGAAATATGGCAGCATGCTTCTATTTGATAGCTTCTGGTGCCATGGGCTGTGCGGTTTATGGCTACAACTCGACCATTTTTTTTTGTGCAGGTTCACCGGATCGTATTGCGTTGGCGAAGCAGCTCATTCTGGAAAAAGTCGAGGCAGGAAGTGTACATGATCGTTTTCCCTTTTTCATTTTCTTTCTATTGTTCTTTGATGGTGGCTGTGTTCGTGTTGCGTTTATGTGTGTATGTTTGTGTGTCCGGAATATTGCAGCAACGATCAAATTCGTTCTTTGATTACGGTTTGCGGGCATGAGCCATCTTATTGCCACATGTTTTGGCCCAGATGAGCGCAACCCTCGTTGTTTGTTTTGTTGTGTTGTTTTTCTTTTTGCGCGCATTTTGTATCTTCGAAATGCAAGGTTTCTTGTTGGTAGGGCATTGGCATGGTGATACTAACAAACATCTGTCTCTATTTTTGTGCGCAATGATTGTTCGTGTTGCTCGTTGTTTCTTTTTGGACATCATTTTTTTCAGGCTAATCGTGGATCCGGACGTTATGGCGGGGAAGGCTATGGCAGAGGGTAAGTAAGACTTTAAGTGAAGAGAAAATTTGCAATGTCTAATTCACATCTATGTCAGTGGCTATGGCTCCCGTGGTGGAGGTTATGGTGGCGGCCGATACAGCCATGGATCATCTTATCATCAGGATAATGCGGATCCCGCAGCTTATGATTATTCACAGTATCAACAATATTACGCTCAATATGGCTACGACCAATACGCTCAGGCGGATCCGAATGCCGCTGCACAAGGTACGATAATCAGAGATTCGTAGACTTCTGATGCACTGACGGTTGAAAATTTAGGCTATGAAGGCTATCAGTATGCCGGCTATCCATATGCTTATGGCGGCTATCCTTCAGCTGCCCCGAGTGCAGAGAATGCTGAAGCCAATGCTGGCGATGCGAGTGGCGCGGTTGCTTCTGCCGATAAGGAGACCTCTTCGAGCGAAGCCGCCCCTGCAGAAGGTGCTCCCAAGGATGATCAAAACGCCGCTTACTATGCGCAATATTACGGTAACCAAGGTGACCAGCAATGGACTCAGGAAGCTTATAATCAATGGTACCAACAATACTATGGCGGGCAATATGGTAACTACGATCAACAGCAACAAGCTGCATCAGAAGATAAGGAAAATGCTGCAGAAGTGCCTCCATCTAGCGAACCTACAACATCGGCTTCAAATGAAGCATCGGCGGAGGCGCCTTCCGCTCCACAAAATGAGGCACAGGAGTAGATCTTTTTATTCATTGCAGTGCTACTGTTTATTCCAGAAGTGACTGTAGGAATTCGAATATTATGATATATAAAAAAAATCATGTCGAAATAAAAAAGACGTAGACAAACATGGCATGACGAAGAGTTGAATTTCATTTGAAAAAAGAAAAAAAATGGATGTTAGCTTTCATTTCTACTTTCTGCAATGGGCAATGAAGTTTATCTTTTAAGGCAACTTCTGAAATTCATTCGGACATGATGTCAATACGGGTGTTACTGAGGTCATACAAATGAAAGAAGAGCAAAAAAAAAAACCTACGGTGACTTTTGAACAGGAGTATACAGTGGTGAGGACACAGCTCATGATTTGCGCCGCCGCTAAACAGTGCTTCCAACTCATTCTGAGCTCGGAAATAACCCCCCCCCCCGAGAGCATAGTACCTCATTGAACTGAAGTGCGATTTTTATATAATGGTAACGCGGAGAACTGCGCGCTGGCCTGATGACAGAAGTCCATACATTAAGGTAAAGTTTCCTGGCGATCAGCGTTTCAAACGGTAAACCCGCAACATCATAAAAATGTAAGGTAATTTTTTGGTGGAACCTGAACGCTTTGTAGCTTTGTTAGTGACGAATCGTCGCAAATTGCAGTAGATAAACATTCGATCAGATACAGGATATATGAGAGGGACGCCCTTTTTTTTTGACATGGCGCTGTTAATCAAGACACGTTTTATTGGACCAAGCAAGATCCTTACAGTTGCAATGCTGCTCCATGCAGTTACCCGATATGCCTGTCCCCAAGTCTTTCTCAATCGATGTCTTATCGTCTTTCATTTATCCACCGTTGCCTCATGTTGTGCCTTGCTTTTTATCTATTTATTTATTTATTCTTCTTGTTATCCCATTTCGTACATACCTGTTGTTAAGGTTATTTTGACGGTTCTGAACAAGGCACATCCGAACTTGCTCTAATTTGTTGCATGAGCACCGTATATACTAAGGGCGACATATATCAGGTCGCTGTGCGTATCGTTCGTTGGAAACGGAAGGGTAAAAAAATAGAGAAACGTTGCATCTGAATGAAAAATCGAATCAGGGAAAAAAAAAAGGAAAAGCAAGTGCGGTAGTTCTAAGTATAGAAAAGCAGATGAAAAGTGTTGATCGACCGTGTTTATTTGGATTGGAAACTAAGGGTAAAAATCAATAATCGCCAGGTGAATGGAAGAAATCAAAAAGTGCCGGAGTGAAAATCAGAGCGTGAGGGAGCGACTTCAAGATCTGAATAGCCAACATCAAAAGCTGAAGTAGCAAAAATCAAGGCATGATGGTGCGATGTTCAGGACTTAGAAATAAGGGCATCTGTGCATAAGGCAGGTACACAAGCTTGGCAATCGATTGCCACAACGCCTTAATAACGCTTCAAGTTTTTTCCATCCCCTCTCAAATCAAATAACCATTAAAATACACATCCATCAACACTGCTACTGGTAATCGGTAATCCCAAATAATATAACCATGAGTAAGTCCATTATCATTCCTCTTTCGTATTTGATTCTGCAGATACCATCGTCGAATGTATCCTTCATAACGAATACTCCAGGGGCAACGGAAATCAGATGTAGGCAGGCATATGTTCCGATTTTAAATGAAAGCTGTATAATATTACACGTCATTTCCGAACTTCCACTATCGTTTTTGTCCTTACACACTGCAATACCGGTTTGCATTATACAATCGCCAACTGGATACCTGCGATCCTCTGAAACATGATTTAAATAAACACTTTCATTGGACGACTATCACTTCCCAACGTAAGAATGGGTTTCCTCAAGTCGATCCTCAATGTAATAGCCGCAAGTGAATGGTGGTAGCCTGACTTTCGACAAGAGTTGTCACTTCGTATGTTGACGAACAGATGATCACGCTGAAGAATGTATACAACGCACATTCTTCGCAAAAAGCACTGCAGAGCATACTTCGGCTCGTTGCAAGCTTACTCCAAGGTGCAATTCATTTCTTTGGCTTCAAAGAATTAGTTTGACTGTATGCGTGTCCCATGTGTGATGCTGTGTGAAATGGTGGAGAGGATGGTGATGAGGGAGTGTGGCAGATGACTCATGGTTGGGTGGCGACAGAGAAAAAAGAAGGTCGGAGTTGCAATCAAGGGTAGCAAAGTGTGGGAAAGAGGGAAAACGGCCAGTTCTGGGCGACAGAAAAGGCAAGAGCAGGGTGCTTCCTAAAGCGCGTGTTCGTGTAACAAGATGTCATTGTTTGCGCGGGGTTAGGATTACCATAAACAGTATTTCCGTGTAACGTTACACAAACACAGATATCCCCAATTGGGGGAAAAATTTGAATTTTGCAGTTGTTTGGAGGGCTGAGAAGGGCAGTTTGGGCAGTAAAAGGCAATGATTTAGGTTAAGCTCTTGTTGTTTTTTCTCACTTTTTCCCTCCCTTTTCCTTTTTCTCTTTTCTTTTTTTCCTTTTCTCTTCTTTTTCTTTCCGTTCACTTTCTCTTTTTAGTGACCGGTCGGCAAATTGCCTTTTATTGAAAAGTGGAACTGATGTGGTTCAAGAAGACTACAAATGGCAACAGCTGTTACCACTTTGAGAAAGTGACGCACAGTTCACGGTAACCAAGCACAACAGCCAGGTTTGGAGTGCAGTGACACATCGCCATAGCAACAGAGGCTCAAGGCGGCACTTGTGAAATCAGCAAAGAAGGAAAACGAATGAAAAAGTACCCTTTCTTTTCTGAGGATTTTTTTTTATTAAGATGGTCCAAAGCGACCCCTCATGTTGCGGTGAACGACTCACATGGAATACTATTCTGATTTATTTTTTTGGTTGGCCTGAACATCATTTCGGATTTGAGCATTCACGATATCATTTTGGGTACAAGTGGAATTTATCATTGAAAAATGTGACTTTATTCACGACGAAACTTGAAGCATGATTCTTTTCTACTTATTGTACCGCGCTTACCTTGTTATCATCAAAAAGCACTATCGACACTTACATTTATTGCCTGCAAAGCTGAGAGAATAAAAGCCGTGGACAGTCTGCCTTGCATTTTGTTCAAGGTGAGTTATTGTAACGATCAATGCTGAGGTAGACAGATTTCAGGAGGTTTGCACAGCCGAATTTTCTTGCATTGTTGGTATCAGCACATTCTGCCATCATCCAATGGCATCGTGACGAAAGACTTCAACGTCCCAATAAGAACGTCTTTTCGTTGTCATACTTCTTGCGCGATCCTGAGTCTCGGCAATACTGAGTCTTGGCGATCCTTTCCGTTGTTGACGAGGCAAGCATAGGCCCAATAGGCATACACACTACATGTGCAAACGACACGATCCAAGTAAATGTCGGCAAGCATACAGCCACAGATGTTGCCTGATTTGGGTGATCTCATACAGTGTGTGTCGGAGAAAAGTTCGCGACCAGAGGGGAAGCCTTGTCAACCATACAAGTGAAGTCCTCAAGAAAGCCTGTCACCGATTTCCGGAGCAATCGCCAAGACCATATTGGTGTCAATGTTCGGTACAACGGATGAAGAGTCTGCTCTGCATTGCAAGCATCAAATTCAAGGGCGATGATCAAGCAACTATCTGCGGAGGGCCATGATAGACTTGGGGGTAGTTACAGCTTGCTTTGCGCCCACCAGTTGTAAATCACGGCGGTGCTTTGTGTGCCTTTCCAGTTTTCTGCAAAACAGGCTGACCGCAACTTGACTGCATTGGTCGTTGTTACAATTGCCATCAGGATCAGTTATCTTCATCGTGACAGGGTGACATGATGTTCCCGGACACATGCCAAAAGCCTGGCGAAGCAATATTTTAGTACCAGGATGAGCGGCCTTGATTGCAAAACAAACACTTACCATAAAGGGACGACTAAAAAAAAAAGAGAATTCATATCGATTGACGCCAGTCATCCGTAACTCATGCCACGTCCACCACGGATACTTGGGCTATTTTTCGGGCGGCTCTCTCTGTCGCTTTAATCGTTGTATGTTTCAAAGCGACGACCAAGTTTCTCTTGCGTGCCAGGTTGACCAGATGAGCAGATACCTATTTGGGGTACTATCCCAATTTTTGTCGTTTAGGCTTTGTGTAGTTACCTAGACTTCGCAATGTAGCCTTAGCCAGCCGTGTCGGCCAGTAGCTTAGCCAGTTGAGTCAGCCAGTAGAGTCAGCCAGTAGCTTAACCAGTCTACTCAGCCAGACAAGAAGCCGACGGGCAGTGGACAGTAACTGGCCAATATGCTTTACTTTTCATAGACCTCTTCGCTAGGCTTTTTGCACTGCTTTCGCTACTTTTTCGGTACTGTTCCGCTACAACGGGCTGCCATTTTCGCCATCATTCGCTCTCACATCGCTACTACCCGGCTGTCATTTCACTACCATTCGGCATCAACCGGCTTTCACTTGGCTACTAACTGGCCGCCATTTAGCTACCATTTCCCTCTCGTTTTTGCATAGTTATTTGTCTATTTGTTAACCGTAGATTTGACTGCCTCCCCAATCATAAAAGTCTTGCTGTTTTACACTGCTGACTCGCTTTGTTCGCAATAAGTATAGTGCCAGTGTCTAGTATCACGCTTTCTTTTTTTTGTACCAGAATGTGGCTTACCTTTGTAGATTGCCTAAAGTTCCCTTCTACAGTCACCGTCACAGTTAAAGCCAATCATTTTTTTGCTATTTGTAATGCCTAACCTAATGTATCTTCCCCATATCCATTGACCAAGGTGTGCAGTGAGACATGACCGGTCATGGTATCCTCCCCGTATCCATTGACCAAGGTGTGCGGTCTTTCATGACCGGTCCTGATATATTCTCACTACTAATTGACCCAGGTGTGCAGTGAGACATGACCGGTCATGGTATCTTCCCCGTATCCATTGACTATTGGTGTGCACTGATACATGACCGGTCATGGTACTCTCCCCGTATCCATTCACCAAGGTGTGCGGTCTTTCATGACCGGTCCTGATATTCTCACTACCAATTGACCAAGGTGTGCGGTCCTTCATGATCGGTCATGGTATTCTCCCCGTATCCATTGACTATTGGTGTGCACTGATACATGACCGGTCATGGTATTCTACCAGTTGACTATAGGTGTGTGATGCTACATGGCCGGTCATGGTGCTCTACCAATTGACTATACTGTAGGTGTTCGGTCATACATGACCGGTCATTGAGACTGTACGGCTGCAAGAATAGCTTTATTTGATATACAATGCGGATGCAAATAGTTTTAGCCTATGAAAAAAATGAGAAGCAGGAAGAAATAAAAAAAAAGAGATGGAATATATAACATACTTCATACGAAAAAAAAAAGCTAGGGCATAGGAAACATTGTAGGAGGGGCATACAAAAATTAAAAAAAAAGCACATTAATGGGTCGACGACCGCTTGCCGTTTGATGGCCCTTCGCCCGCATTATCTTTGTACGAAACTTCTCCGTCTAGAAGTCGTTTCCCCGAGAATGACTCACTTCCTTCACTCATCGTGGATGATGAAAAGCGGACATGCTCCCGAAGAATTCGGGATCCCCAATTGTGGCCATTTTCACCGCTGTCATCGTCATTGTCACTGTCGGCTTGCCTGGAGCCCCGAGACAATTCGCTCGAGGTCTCCTCCAAATTAAACAACGCAAAACCTTCGATACCCTCCATCGCTTGGGGCTTGAGATCAGTTCTAGGCTGCAATGGTGACGATTGACGAAGGACCAAATGCGCCAGTTCCCGATTGTGGAATACAATCTCCTCAAGCCGCGACGGAATCATCTGGGCTTTTGCCCCCCCACTGTATGTCACCTTCTCCTTCGGGAGAGTCTGGAGATGCTGGAGGATGCGCAGTTCCATCTCGGCCGTATGCGGGGCTTCCCGGGAGAAGAAAAGAGCTTCGGCACTGTTGGTGCTCACTGGTAATGATATGGTGCCTTCCGTTGACATCGGGAACCCTTCGCGGATAAAATCGATGATCATGGTAATATGGATCTTTGCCCGATCATTCTCATTCACATAGGCACCAAGGGTAGCCTCGCCTATTATGTGACAAAATCAGATCACAAGACAATCGCTTCATATATTTCGCAACTATTTACCTCTAACGATCCAAACTGTGTTCAGCTTTGCATAGTCCATAAACATCTTGATGATCTGTATATTGTTCGTGTATGCCGTGAGTGACGCATGGCCAACCGATCCACGAATCACCCCACTCAATCTGAGCTTATTGGAGGTGAGTCGATAGCTCGCCTCGCTGTAGAGCTTGACAGCACAGGTAATGACGACGTTTGACATGATGAAGAAGTTTCAAAGAGAATTGATACAGCAGAAAATTCGTAGAGGCATTCAATATCTATAAGAATTGATCTCTACTGGAAACTAAAAATAAGCTCATGCGTTCACTTCTCTTATTTTTCGTTTTCGTAACTTGGAAGCAAGTTTTAAAATTCATTGTTCAGTGCTTTGCCTTGGCATAAAGTCGATAATTTTGAGAAAAAATCATTCTCTTTTTTTAAAGTTAGGTTTGGTAAAAGGGTTATTACTGTATATAGAGTGTTTTCGCAACTTGTCCCTTGCTCTTGGCGCTTCCCTCTTGTCCCCTTGATCTTCATTTTTCTAGATGGTACACAGTCTTCTGTAGGGGCTCTTGATCAACCGCTTGCTATTCCTAGCCTTTCTCTATCAAAGGAAAGTATCCGGATGGGCGACTGTTATTGCAGGAGTGTTACAAGGAAGAATTGCTTTTGCATACTGTGGATATTTTACTACCACTTCTTGAAATAGTAAAGTCAGGGGGATTATGGAAAAAGTGTATCAAAGGAAGTCGTGGCAACCCAAATGTGGAATCATCTGCGATTGCAATTTTCAGAAATTTTTTGTAGGGGTTGGTTGTTTGCTTGAAAGTGAATGAATTCATTGTTTAGTGATTGTCAATAGACAGATATCTGAGAACGTAAATTCGTGTAGGAGGTGATACTTTTATTTAAATAGTGTGATCTCAAGGAAACAAAAGCCAAAAAATAAAGAGTAGCTAATAAGTGAAAAGGTCACCATCATTTTGAATACATTTGTCCTTTTTTTTTTTGCGAAGCTATGCAATCGATGGAACTTGATTTTTCAGAAGGCCCACATTTCCACTTTTCACATCATGATCGTGGTCATTTTGAGAAATTTACTCAATTTTGTAAAGCCATACCGAATTGCTACTGTACGATTTGCCTCAAGATACTTTACCGAAACGAATGCTACAGTACTTTCGGCCGCCATTACGAGATTTAAAGGATTTACCTTGTGTGGAATGGGGATTGTGGCCAATTTTACAAATGAATAACGATCAATGGGAAATTGCAGTTTGCAAAAAGCATTCCATAATCGATGCAGACAGTACTGACGATGCTATTTATGTATATCCTGGTCCAACTTTGGAAGCAGCAAAAGAGCTGAACTACCGTGAACTATCTGCATTATCACCGGTCAAACTGATGTGCCAAATAACGCGAAAAAAAGCAATTACCAGTGGTCGTATGGGCCATTACGAACTGTCTGGATCAATGTGGGCGGTACACAACTATGAGTTTGCAAAGATGGCATATGAAGGCACCTTGGGTGTATTTTTCCAAACTGGACGAGTGAGAGGTAAATGCTGCATATTTCTTTTTGCCTCATATGTATCCCAGAGGGACGATGGGTATTAATTATTTTTTTATTTTTTTTCGTGGTCATTAGACTTATGCGTGACTAAAATTCGAAGAGTGTGGAATATACTAGTGGGACTGAACCCTCTGCTGCGGAGATACGAGGAACCTGAAGTCGCTGTGAATCTCATAGAATATCACCTTCGCGTTAATAATGATAGGCTTGGCGCACCTACCGGTTGGTCAAACCGAATTGCATTGCCACCTCATGATGTTGCACCGGCTACTGGGGATACAGGTTTCGAGGCTGGAGACCTGCGAATTGGCCATGATAGTTCAGATGATATACGATTTAACCATCCCTCACTCATGGCGCTTTTGTTTCCACACCTGTACACAGTCGGACGCGGGCATTATTCAATGACTGTTCCTACTGACGAGAACACGAGAAGCACAAAATAACATGGAGGTGTTTCCCTGGCAACACAACATCAAGAAACTCTAAAGGGTTATGCCAATCGGTGTCTTTTGTTGGCGGACCGCCGATTTGCTCGCGATCCGTCATGGATGTTCTTCATACTGGATGCTGTTGAAAAGCACAACATCGCAGCATATCACAGAAGGGTGGTTAATACTCAAGGTCGCAGTGGTATCTGCCGAAGGGATGTTACATATGTCGATCCAGTCACAAACCAAGTACGCATTCGTGAAGACAATACCTCTAACGTTCCACACATCATTCGCTCGTCGTTTGCCTACAAGAGAAAAGCATACTTGGATCTCGCATGAATGTTTGAAGTGTTTGGAGAACCAGAGGTATATACTAGATAGCTTGCCATGACATTCCAGAGTATATGCTCATATTTAAAGTTATAGATTTTTATGACATTTACTTGCGATGAATGCTTGATCTCGACACCATCAAGAAAAACGATCCGATGCTGTTCTTTTATAAACCTTTTTTTTTTTGTTTACCTTCTCATTAATGACCATTTACTGTATTATGACACTGAGTGGCAACAATCGGCTTTTGCCGTAAACTGATAATGCTTAATGCTCCAGGTAAGCTTCATCATGATATTATACCAAGAAAACACCATGTGTTTCTCAATCAGTTATAGCGGTGACACATGCAATCATGACGGAGTACCACAACCGAGTACCATGTCGGCGTACCACAACCGGTTATCATGTCGGCGTATCACGACCGGGGATCATGACGTATTACCATAACGACGACATCGTCCGATCTCTAGGCAAATAAAAAAAAAAGTCCGCTTCTGTTTACTGTCGAACTTTGGCGGTGACACATGTAATCCTGACCGAATATCATGACCTCGTCATGCAATATCTGGCAAACCCAAAAGAAGAAAGAGAAAACAAAGAAATGCGCCTTTAATGTCCCCTATCCAACTTTAACAGTAAACAAATGCAGATCATGATGGTACTGACGGTCACTTTATCGACGGAAACCCGCAGACGAAGAAAAAAGAACTTGAAATTTTTGTCTAGTTAAATAATGATTGCCCAATACATGGATGGATGTACATGACCGGTCATGATACTCTATATATATATATCAATTGATCATGATGGTGCGGTGGTGACATGACCGGTCATGCCAACCTCTTGTTACCAATTGACTACAACTGTGCGGTGGTGACATGACCTCCGCGTCGTTCATTTCACACCAACCCAAAAGTATTACCACAGAAGATCGATGAGTTTGTATCCTCTGCCAACGCAGCATGTCATTCAAAGCGGCCCTTCTTCTTGCTTTGACGATAGGCTGAGATCCGTCATTCTTCAAATGATTGAACGAACATGCCTATGCCAGGTCGCAGTTAAAGCAATGATGTGTAATTCAAAACTCTCATAAAATCGGGTTCAAAATCTTTATTGTTTATCGCTTGTTGCCTATTTCCTCGAAATATACGCTCAGTTAGTACGATCCGTATAATTCACATAATCCCACAAACAGTTTTCATAAATCCATATGCGGAGATTGATATTACCGCTGTTACCGCTATTACCACTATTACTGATGTTACCGCTATTACCGCTATTACCGCTATTACCGATGTTACCGCTATTACCGCTGTTACCGCTGTTACCGATATTACCGATATTACCGATATTACCGATATTACCGTTCTATAAAAAGGCAATTGATTTTGTACACCAAGCGTGCTATTGCAACTAGGGTTCCTTAACGGGTCGGCGGGTCAGTGACCCGAACCGAACCGAACTGGTTTTTTTTACGGTTCGGGTTGACCTTTTCTGACCCGCCCACCAGTTCGGGTCAAGGCTTGACCCGACCCGTTGACATTACGGGTCAATGACTGAACCGACCCGTTGACATCACGGTTCAACCGCTGACCCGACCCGTTGACATCACGGGTCAACCGCTGACCCGACCCGGTAACCCGTTAGTGACCCGTAAATCTGATTTAGAATGGTGATGACATGGCACAGATTCCAAATGAGGACGCAATTAAAGAAGCAGAATCAGAATCAGAATTTATTACGAATGAAAAGAAAATCTATGGCAAAGACAAAAAAAGAAAAACAGAGGATAAAAAATAAAGAGAACGGAAGATATAAAAAGGAAGAAAAAAAGGAAATAAAAAGAGAACGTAAGAGAAAAAAAAAGAAAGAGAATGGAAGAGCGGAAAAAAAAAAGAAAAGAGAAGAAAAGTGAACGGAAGAGGAAAAAGGAGAACAAAGGCGAAAAAAAAAACCGAAGGGAATGGGAGGAGGAGCTTAAAGCCACGAGTTCAGAAGGATACTCTGCTTCAACGGCTCAGGTTGCAACCGATTGCGCACAGCAGGAATGAAATGCTTCGCACGAGAAAAAAACCGCTCGCATGGCGTCGATGTTGCTGGAATGGCAAAATACTTGCGTGCCATCTTCGCCAATTGAGGGTACTGGACTTGCCCCACAGTTCGCCAAAACAAAAGCTCACAGCTGTCTTCATCGTCATTGCTGGGTCCGGCCTCAATCAGCAAAGGTGCCTCCACATATGCTTGCAACG